>NW_026889811.1:7897500-8451736 GCF_033153115.1 Saccostrea echinata
TTAGCATTGAATACATGTATTACTTTAATTTGAAAAGAAAAATTGATCTTTTTTGTCATGCATTTTGCCAGTGCTTTAGATTTCCAGATGGAGTATGAACTGTTCATTTTGAATTTATATATACATGTATTTGCAAACAGTCCTCTTTCAGGCTTTATTTACACGTTTTTCCCATAATGATGTGGAACCATCATTGTTCGTTGGGGACCAGTGTTCGTGAATTTCATAGGTCATCCTTACTCATGAATTTACATCCACACAAACGTTTATTTTGTAAACATACCGATTCATTGAATCTACCATATAAACGAGTAAATAATGAACGAGTAAAATTTTGCTTGCCCATGAACATTGATCCCCACGAATTAATATAAAATCCACAATATCCAATTTTATTCTAGTACTTCAAAAAAGATGTATAATTAATAAATTATTTTCAAAGATATATTTTATTGTCTGACTTTGCTTTTGTATATATTTGGCTCTACCAATCATTTGATTCTAGCATTGTGATCTATCTGTTTGTCACAAAATTGTGTCTGCACCATAAATCTTACCTTTAATTGAAAAAAATTTAAACTTCAGGTTGTTGTTGACTATGGTCTAACTGTGTGTCATAATCTTGACTTACTTTAAGGTCATATCTCAAAGGTCAAGGCCACTGGGCAATGATATAGTAAAATGGTGTCCTGGCTATAACTTTAGAACCTCTGGGTTGAAATGTTTTCAGTATATAGTTTATTGTTACTGATGACTAGCAGACTAGCAGATGTGTTAGGTCTTGACTCAAGGTCATATCCTCAAGGTCAAGGCAATGATGCAGGTAAATGGTGGCCTGGCTATAACTTTTGAACCTTGACTTGGTTGAAATGTATTTGATGTATAGAATATTGTTGCTGATGACCCACAGGTGTCATGGTTTTGACCTTGAGGTCATATCATGAAGGCCAAAAAATAGGAAAGAAATTAAAAATCTTCAGTTTTACATGTAAAGTGTCTTGGATAGAAATACTGTACTTGTCTATGCAGTGGTGTTTTTTTTTTAAAGAAAAAACTCATTTCTAGGTACAATCAATGTTTGTAGAGTAAAAGCTGTCCTTGATCAGCTCAATTGCATATACCAAGACAGGCTTAATTATTATCGCTAGGTTTATAACATCACTTGCCAATAAAACTTTGAGAGTGTAAGTTGGAACCCCATGCTTGTCCATCTTTTCATCTATCTTTGTAATCATGTTTGGGTCTTACCTTGTACTTCATATTTGAAGAAAAAATGCTTGTGATTTAAGGGTGTGGCTTTCCCTCAACATTCATTTGAACAATAAAAAAATCATTGACGAAAATTTCAATTCCTGTCATGCACCATTGTTAAACTGGGAAAAAATTGGAAGCTTATGGGATGATGCAGAAGACTGCCATTGACCTGAAAGAGTGCAATTACTTTGACAGTTTGACTACGTGTCTTTTGGGCAAGTTTAAAGTCACAGAAAAAAAAAACAGTTAAATATAAGTTCAGATCATAACCTTGTACGTGTAATAGAAAAATGCTGGAAGCTTAAAGATACCTGTGTGTGGACCTTTATCCAGGCATTTTGGACAAAATCTATGACACAGAATGTCATTCCTGTCTGTGGCATATCTTTGTAATGAATAAAAATTAAAAGCTCATATTGTTCAACAGGAAGGTCTGACAAAACCTTGAACCGAGGTCAACTTGGTACCAGTAAATTCAAGGTCACTGGCAGGTTGTAAACTTTTCAGTTTCAATCAAATTAAGCTATTCAAACAAGGTTACAGGCAGAAGAAAAATGTGGGAGGGGGCTGAAAAGGTGTCCATTTATTAACCAACTCACAATATTTCTAGTATTTAGTGTTTTCACATTGAATAAAACTTACATTGTAGTGAAATCATCTTGATAAATGAATAAACATCGTATGGTGAGAAAGAATTAAAACACTTTTGAACTCAAAATGGAGCATAATTTCGAAAGAAAAATATCCACAAGTGAAATTAAAACTTCATATGGTTTATGAGAATTCACATTTTGGCGCACTGAAGAGCATGAAAGGTTCACCAAGTCAGGAAAAAATGTCGATCAAGAAAATTTCACGGATACTGATAAAACAAACACAGCATGAATTGAATTTATAAATTTAATGTCCGAGATTCAGCATTTGGTTCAACAAAACAAATCAGCAAATAAAGCTTTGATTTGAAATATGTATAAACAGATTTGGCACTTAAAATACAAATTAAGTATAAACCATAATTCGATGTCTTAAAACTGGTGCACTGGTCTTATGAAGGCACATTTCAGGAATGAACACATTGTCATTCACAAGATATGGACGGTGAAGAAAACTTGCACCTGAGAATCAAAATCATTACTCCCAATGGCAAGAATAATGTATATTTGCATAAAAAATATAATTTAGGCCAAATAAAAAAATATGTGTGGTTCTGGTTACCCGACCTTCCCTATTTTATACCCCCGACCCTAAACTTTTTTTTGGCAATTTTCATATTTTTTCCGGAATTTCCCCCGATTTCCATCAATGGCTCCAGTTTAAGTTTTAGTTTCAGCAATGACGGCCTCCTTGCAAAACATAGTGCAAGTGTTTAATAGTGTTAAATCCAAAGCAAGCTAGCATGTAGGTGTCCCCTACCAATATTGACTAGTATATTATCACACCACATCTAAATGCCATTTGCAAAGCAGTGATAGGTCTTATTAAGAAAAAAATTAAGAAAATCATTTTGTTTAAAAAAAAAAAATAAATTAAAAAAAAAATTAAAAAAAAAAAAAAATCCCTACCTACCTACCCTAATTTTTTTGGAAGTGTAACCGGAACCACACATATTTTTTTGTTTGGCCCTTACTATTTCTGATACAAAAAAATATGAATTGAGAATCATTCCTAAACCTTTAAAAATCTCTATCAATGTAAATGTTTAACAAAAACTGAACACAGGGCATATATTCCAGCTTAAAAACAGATTTATGCAGTTGCATCATCTGCAGTGACATCAAAGGGTGTAGCCACTGGTAATTCCCCACTCTTGGCTATTGTGACATCCTCTATAGGGCGATCCATGGAGTTGGTTTGGACTGCCTCAATGTCACGCACTACATTCATTCCCTCCAGAACCTTGCCAAAGACTATGTGTCTACCATCTAACCATGGAGTCTTGACAGTAGTAATGAAGAACTGGGAGCCATTGGTATCTGGTCCTACAAAAATGAGAGAGGCCAATTTCAACACAAGGTACCTGACACATAAATTTGGTCAGTTTTTTTTTTTTTTTTCAACAGTTGTCTCTGTCCTACAAAGTCTTTTTTTCAAAATTGATTTTCATACCAGCATTAGCCATGCTTAGCCAGCCAGCTCCATAATGAGACAGTTTGAATGGCTTCTCATCTGGAAAAGTTTCTCCATATATACTTTTTCCTCCCATTCCATCTCCTCTGGTGAAATCTCCACCTGTGGAAAACAAATGAATACTATTTGTTTCTTTTTCAATATACAACCAAGTAATTCTAGTTTTATCCAAAGATAATATTAATCATTTTTATATTATTATATTAATCATTTTTTGGTAACACATAACGAGAAACCCACGGGCCAGATCGCTCACATGAGCACTTGGTTAGGGGAATCAATGTTGTTCATATGGAAGGATTCACTTTTTTTCAAGGGAAGATAATTAAGAATTAGTGAAAATTAAATGACTTTGAAACATGAAGGACAAGGCTAAAGTTTTTCAAAGGTAGGTTTAAGTCCAAGATCAAGGTCAACGGTCAAAATTGTTGGTACAAAAGGGAAGTTCATGTCACTAGGAACAAACCTGTGAGATATGAAGGCCTTAACATGAACCATTCTAAAGTTGTGGCCAAGGTTAAAGTTTTTCAAAAGAAGGTCAAACTCAAAGGTCAAGATTCAAAAGATTCAAAAGTCAAGTTAAAGTTTGGTAAATTTTTGCAAATTCCAGGGTCAAGAGGTCAAAGATGTTGGTATCTTGGTACCCAAAGAAAGGTCTTGTCAGTAAGGATACACATATAAAATATGAAAGTCCTAGCTCCAACCAATTAAAAATTAAGAGATAGGTTAGAGTTTTTGAGGACAGATAGATACATAGATAGGCACACTGGAGAGAGTAAGTAAATGGTTTATTATGGTGGCATGTGTTATGTACAATTACAACAACAAATAGACACATAATAAGAATTTAAACACCCAGTCCATCGGGCCTACATGTCACTTTTAACAATATAACATTCTGATTTCAATAAAAATACAGTGGTATTACGCATTGTGTTTATTATATATAATAGACTGTCTATAAGTATGTGCAGAGTACAGGAATTATGCAGTTTGTCTGGTAAAGTTTTTTTTTTAAAAGAAATTTTGTTTTGTCTAAATCTGAAATATTGGTTGCAGTTGGTTTAAATCAATACTGGAAAATAGATTGCTCTAAAATTTGATTATGGGGTACAATGAAGCAAAAACAAAAAAAAAAAAAAAAAAAAAACATGTCCCCGAATCTTTGATTACAGGGGCATGCAATTGCTTTGCTTATAATCATCAAATATCTCTTGTTAATTCATACTGTATAACCTGTATGATTACTTTTTTCAATATTGTCTTATAAGTAAAACAATCCTAACTTTGATAATTCTTCCTTAAAATTCAAAATCCTACTATCATTATTGGAGGGGAAAAGAAGAAATTAAAATGGGTGTCTACAGAAATGAAAAAAGAGGGGAAAAAAGATAAGATATGATAATCAATGGGAGAGAAAGAGTATTGTGAAAACAAAGGATAAAAGCAAACAGTCATAAAAGCTAAGGTTTATGTCCTAAAAAAATACAAAAAATTTACAAATATAATTTGAAATTATAGTCTTAATTTTTTTAAAAAGAAAATTGTATGCAAATAAATGTGTATGCATGTGATTAATAACTAAACTGACAATAAACCGACCAGTTTTTTTGTATCATTGACAATAAAGGCTTTGTTTTTTTGTGTTGATTTTATATCACTGTTTGGTTCATTTATTTAAATCACGCAGTAATTATGGTTTAAAGTTTGACAAGTAATATCATAAATTGGTGTTAACTCTGATAATGGAAATTAAGAGATTTCAAACTCTGTTTTGTTTTTTTTTGAGATTATTGAAGAAACAGGTTGATGAACTGCAAGCTAGATGTTAGAACCTATAAACATGCATGAATACAATAAAGTAAACCACTGTGCATGTACTCTCTTTCTCAGATTTAAAGAAATTAATGCCTAACATACTGTTCTGTTGGCTGACATAGCACTGTGGCTGCAATTGCTGAAAATTCCACAATGAATATGCGGATATTCTTTTCATTGATTCTACACCTATCTTTATATATACAAGACAGAATGTACCAAGTACTGGAAACTACTTTTCTAATCTGCATGAATTTATTCCTAACTTAACATAGCATTAAAGATAATTAATTTAAATTATTAAAAATTTTCAGAAATGGATCTTGCTGCCAAAAATAAATGTTTTCATATTTCAGTAAAAAAGAAACACATCTGAGGCAATAAAATCTATTAGGAGCCTGCCATTTACTGACTCATATGAAATAAAGGCTTCATTGAGAAGTTCCTTGTCACAGCTTACCAGCACTTCACGTAAATTATTTGACAAGCAAATATGTTAAGTATGTACAAAATAAAACAATGCAGGCATACAGTACATTACATTCCATCTTGAGGACTTCCCAAACAAAAAAATCTTCCTAAATATTTTGGCAGATGCATATGGAAATGCAAGTGTGATGATATTTAAGAACAGGACTAAAGCAATGTATGGATTCCTTTATACTCTCTGCTTACACACAAGCATATATAAGTCAAAAGAATCCATGCAAATGAAATGTCTTACAAAACATAAAAAAACTTCAGGTATTCGACCCACATTAGGATTTTATTTTCAAATCTTAACTATCCATCATGTATAAAATACTCTGATACTAAGTCAAACCATTTTAGAGTAGAAAAAGATTTACCAAGAGAAATTCAGGGGGATACCTCTTCAAAGACAGTACAAATTAAGTCATAAATTAGACTAAGTGCACATTCTGCTCTTACATACTGCTACTAAAACATGAAAATTATGTCTAAATGTACCGAGTATTCAGATCATACACATCTGTCTTGTAATGCCATAAAAAATTAATTAATAGTTTCTCAGGCCAAAAAATTCAAATGCAGCAGGCAGGTTTTTTTGTTTTTTTGTTTTTTTTTAAGGAGGTGTTATACCTTTTTTCATGTCAGTCATTCTACAAAATGATGATATTAACTGATTCTTACATTTTTGTGGTCTTACTTTAATTATAATATGTATTCAACTTTAAATAATGTTATTCCCAACAAAGTTAATTCATATAATACTGTATTAACAAGAAATGTCTTGTATATCTAACAAGAGGCCCATGGGCCACATTGCTCACCTGAGCACATTGGCTAGACAAAGGCACAAATCAGTTCAGAAATGAATGGGGGATGCTTCCATATAAATATGACTCAGCATGGCTTTACTGTTCTTGAGAAGAAGATTTTTAAAGATTTTTCCTATAAATTTCTATGTAAAACTTTGATCCTCCATTGTGACCACGCCCTACCCCCTGGGGTCATGATTTGAACAAACTTGAATCTACACTACCTGAAGATGCTTCCGTATATGTATGACTCTTCATGGCTTTACTGTTCTTGAGAAGAAGATTTTTAAAGATTTTTCCTATAAATTTCTATGTAAAACTTTGATCCTCCATTGTGACCACGCCCTACCCCCTGGGGTCATGATTTGAACAAATTTGAATCTACACTACCTGAAGATGCTTCCGTATATGTATGACTCTTCATGGCTTTACTGTTCTTGAGAAGAAGATTTTTAAAGATTTTTCTTATATATTTCTATGTAAAACTTTGATCCTCCATTGTGGCCACGCCCTACCCCCGGGGGTCATGATTTGAACAAACTTGAATCTACACTACCTGAAGATGCTTCCATATAAGTATGACTCTTCATGGCTTTACTGTTCTTGAAAAGAAGATTTTTAAAGATTTTTCTATATATTTCTATGTAAAATTTTGATCCTCCATTGTGGCCCCGCCCTAACCCCGGGGGTCATGATTTGAACAAATTTGAATCTATACTACCTCAGGATGCTTCCATATAAAGATGACTCATCATGGCTTTACTGTTCTTGAGAAGAAGATTTTTAAAGATTTTTCTTATATATTTCTATGTGAAACTTTGATCCTCCATTGTGGCCCAGCCCTAACCCCGGGGGTCATGATTTGAACAAAATTGAATCTACACTTCCTGAGGATGCTTCCATATAAATATGACTCATCATGGCTTTACTGTTCTTGAAAAGAAGATTTTTAAAAGATTTTTCCTATATATTTCTATGTAAAATTTTGATCCTCCATTGTGGCCCAGCCCTAACCCCGGGGGTCATGATTTGAACAAATTTGGATCTACACTACCTGAGGATGCTTCCATATAAATATGACTCTTCATGGCTTTACTGTTCTTGAGAAGAAGATTTTTAAAGATTTTTCTTATATATTTCTATGTAAAACTTTGATCGTCCATTGTGGCCCGACCTTAACCCCGGGGTCATGATTTGAACAAATTCGAATCTACACTACCTGGGGATGCTTCCATTTAAATATGACTCATCATGGCTTTGCTGTTCTTGAGAAGAAGGTTTTTTAAAGATTTTTTCCTATATATTTCTATGTAAAACTTTGATCCTCCATTGTGGCCCAGCCCTAACCCCGGGGGTCGTGATTTGAACAAAATTGAATCTACACTTCCTGAGGATGCTTCCATATAAATATGACTCATCATGGCTTTACTGTTCTTGAGAAGAAGATTTTTAAAGATTTTTCCTATAAATTTCTATGTAAAACTTTGATCCTCCATTGTGGCCACGCCCTAACCCCGGGGGTCATGATTTGAACAAACTTGAATCTACACTACCTGAAGATGCTTCCATATAAGTATGACTCTTCATGGCTTTACTGTTCTTGAAAAGAAGATTTTTAAAGATTTTTCTATATATTTCTATGTAAAACTTTGATCCTCCATTGTGGCCCCGGCCTAACCCCGGGGGTCATGATTTGAACAAACTTGAATCTATACTACCTCAGGATGCTTCCATATAAATATGACTCATCATGGCTTTACTGTTCTTGAGAAGAAGATTTTTAAAGATTTTTCTTATATATTTCTATGTAAAACTTTGATCCTCCATTGTGGCCCAGCCCTAACCCCGGGGGTCATGATTTGAACAAAATTGAATCTACACTTCCTGCGGATGCTTCCATATAAATATGACTCATCATGGCTTTACTGTTCTTGAAAAGAAGATTTTTAAAGATTTTTCCTATATATTTCTATGTAAAATTTTGATCCTCCATTGGCCCAGCCCTACCCCCGGGGGTCATGATTTGAACAAATTTGGATCTACACAACCTGAGGATGCTTCCATATAAATTTGACTCTTCATGGCTTTACTGTTCTTGAGAAGAAGATTTTTAAAGATTTTTCTTATATATTTCTATGTAAAACTTTGATCCTCCATTGTGGCCCAGCCCTAACCCCGGGGGTCATGATTTGAACAAATTTGAATCTACACTACCTGAGGATGCTTCCATTTAAATATGACTCATCAAGGCTTTGCTGTTCTTGAGAAGAAGATTTTTTAAAGATTTTTTCCTTAGTATATATTTCTATGTAAAACTTTGATCCTCCATTGTGGCCCCGCCCTAACCCCGGGGGTCATGATTTGAACAAAATTGAATCTACACTTCCTGAGGATGCTTCCATATAAATATGACTCATCATGGCTTTACTGTTCTTGAGAAAAAGATTTTTAAAGATTTTTCTTATATATTTCTATGTAAAACTTTGATCCTCCATTGTGGCCCCGCCCTACCCCCGGGGGTCATGATTTGAACAAATTTGAATCTACACTACCTGAGGATGCTTCCATATAAATATGACTCATCATGGCTTTACTGTTCTTGAGAAGAAGATTTTTCCTTTATATTTCTATGTAAAACTTTGATCCTCCATTGTGGCCCCGCCCTACCCCCGGGGTCATGATTTGAACAAACTTGAATCTACACTACCTGGGGATGCTTCCACATGAGTTTCATCTTTCCTGGTCCTGTGGTTCTTGAGAAGAAGATTTTTAAAAGATGCTATTCATTTTTCACTAATTCTTAATTATCTCCCCTTGAAAGAGGGTGTGGCCCTTCATTTGAACAAACTTGAATCCCCTTCACCCAAGGATGATTTGTGGCAAGTTTGGTTAAAATTGGCCCAGTGGTTCTTGAGAAGAAGTCAAAAATGTGAAAAGTTTACAGACAGATGGACAGACGGACTACAGACAAAATGTGATCAGAAAAGCTCACTTGAGCTTTCAGCTCAGGTGAGCTAATAAAAACGTTTATTTAAAAGGGGAATAACTCAATTTTCTTTTTCAACTTGGAAATATAGAAAATTGAGTTATTTCCCTTTTCAATATATCAATAAAATTGATCAATGCGGCAGTGATTGACCTGATGCGGCGGTGCCTGAGAAACTATTGATTAATTTTTTTTGGCCTAATATTTAATTTCATTGAATCTGAGGCTATGATGGACCAGATACCTAAAGTCTATATCCGATTGTCTTAGCTACCCACTAAAAACCCTTATCTTAGTGTAGAACATTGTATCTGAAGTCTTCAATGACCCTTAAATTATTAGGGCACACACCATGCATATCATAAAGTTAAACATATATGCCATGGGCACTATACCTTGTATCATGAAATTACTGATGACTCTGTGGAATGAGCTCCCTTGATAACCAAAGCCTGTTTCACCATTCACATTACCAACAGCGAGTTGTCGGAAGTTTTCCACAGTCTTTGGAGCTGCTTCCCCAAGGAGGCCGATAACAATGCGTCCAGCATCTTTTGTCCCAATCTTAACGTCAAAGTAGACCTTCTTGGTAACAGTTAAATCTCCTCCCTACAAAGAGAAGAAATAAATACCATCCTGTCATATCCATTAAATTCAACCTTTAAGTTTTCCTTATTTAAGTTAATGATTAATATGATTTTTCCTACAACATTAATTTATTATTATAATGTACTATTTAACATAAGAATGCATACGCATGTGGAAAGAAGCCTTGAATCAATTGAGGCCTGGTGCTCTGGAATTTTTATTTCTTATTTATTTAGTATCTTCTACTTATGTACTGGTAAAACTTTGGATCATTACTGTGACCCTCTTGGGGTCATGATTTGAACAAAGATCCGCGCCTACATTTTGACAATATAAATCCAACAGACTGGGAGCGATAGATATCAAATAGGTGTGGTTGAATAAAACATAAAATAATTAAAGAAACATAAAATAGGTTTACCAGAGCATAATGCAGATTCAACACGAAGAGTGCCACCAGAAAATTCATGATTTCTTTGCGCTGTCAGTCTGTCAGAATCGCCACGTTTCTTGCGATCAGAAATGAGAATGTACTGTATGTCGTAAAAATAGTTACGAATCTTAAAGAATTAAAAGCGTTGCATTATGTGTAATAAAATGTTTCCTTTTATAACATCATCATTTTAACATAGAGCGTCAGAACAGACATCATGAATTATTAATTAAGCGGAGACGCAAGATATTCTTGAGACCAGTTTACGGTTTGGATTTCATACGAGAAGGAGTCTCGAGCAGACGAAAAGAGTTAAAATGCGGTATTTTTTGATTGCTGCTGCGATTTTCAATTTCATCGACGTTGCTCAGGTATTGAAAATTATTTTTGCTTTAATATTTTGCAGATAAAATACTTTCTGTCATTTTAAGCCTCTTAAAACCTAATTTTTCGATACCATCTGTTTTATTAATTAGGGTCATAGTTTTTTACTTTTTTGTCATATTTGACAACAAAAAGTGCGTTTACATCCAAATGTGGATTTTTTTTTTCTTATCGAACTCTTATTTAGAGGTTGCATGAATAATTCTTTGAAACTTGTCATATGACTACCGTTGGGTTAATTGCTGAAAGTCACGAACGTTAGTGTACACTGTCTAACATTCAAAATGTTACAATGAAGGTATTTGTTAGGATGCTAATTAGAAGCAGTATATGTCTTATCATTAATAATATTTGTAGAAGATGGGTTTTTAACAATGATAAATTAATAGATGTATGTTCCTCGCAAATTAACAATGCAGTATCGTGACGACGTTAATATAACAAGGACTTTATTACAGAAGAGTTTAAATTTTGTTAAAACTCAAAATGATCATGTTCTCCTTTAAGTAAAATGAATTAAACCACCATTTGATAAGATTAGAACACACATTTTGAAATGCATCTAATGAAAAAGATTAAAAGTTATTTCAATTAAATTAAAAACTGGTTATATTGTAATCAATATTAAACTTAACAGAATAATATTTTTTGACACTTTTCACATCAGTCCAAATCCACTAATTCATTACATGATGTGCACCATTAAAGTGTTATTCTGCATTATTTGGAAGTGTTGTTTAAAATTGTATAATTCTATACATTTTGATTTATACTACTATTGAATTTTATAGCTTTTAGCAAAAATGTTGAAAACTGTTAGAGTACAGTAATTTTAATGGGTAAAAGTTTTCTGCTTGCTTTGTGTCTTTTGATGAAAAAAAAAATGTACCACTTTTTTGCAAACATCCAATAATATAGGGAAAAGGATTTTTACCATGAAAATAATTTAATAGTCTAAACATTAACTTAACCACAAAAATCATGAGTTGAATGAAAAGCTAAATATTAAATTCTTGTTGCTTCAATATTGTTTTTATTGCGACACGTACAGCACATACGAATCAATTTTTAATGGGTGTGGATGAATTCTAAAACAAGAATATGATGGAAGATTATGATTTTAATTTGATGAATAAACAGGTGTGACATATCATGATTATGTTTATCAGGTTATTATTTAAGACATCATTATATGAAATAACTTAAAACATTTACTTTTAAATGATTACTTGCCAAATGTCAGTTGCATTACCATAACAAAGTTTGTAAAATAGTCCTAATGAAATGAAATCATAACCATTAAAATGTATAAACAAGATGTCATATTGTAACATATAGTTTTATGTTATGATATAAATATGCATTTCAATGTAATTTTATTAGTTTGGCCACAAGGGAATGGCTATATTCTTCCGTATGAAAAACTTAGAGGTTTAGTAATACGTGATTAAAAATACAATGCTTGATTATACAACCACACTTTTCATGAGAATTACAAAAACCACCACTGTCATGCAAACTGTCAAGAGTATTAGGTAAATCTTGTCACATATCTGTGTTTATACATGTATTATTTATATAATCTACATGTGTTTCTTATTTTCCAGCACTGCATTTGTTCATTTGTTTAATTATCTTCTGTATCCATTATATAATAAGTGTTTTATTCTCCCATTAAAATGTATAGTACAATTAAGATGAAGTTGGATATGCTTCAGAACAGTGGTTATTTGAGCAGCATGAAGGACTCGGGTCCATAGGAAGCAATTTGGGGGGGGGGGGGGGGGGGAACAACCAAACATTTTCAGATGGAATTGGAGGGGGGGGGAGTACCCAAGCAAAATTCCTTGACAATTAAGCTTAAGAAAAAAAAGAAAGGTCATCAGACATTATTAATGGGCTACAAGCATATACTAGCTACTTAACTTTATATACAATGTAATATAATTGCCAAAATGTCAGTTGCATTTCAATAATAAATTGGACTATGAAATATTCCTAATGATGTGAAATCCCAACCATTAAAAAGTATAAATAAGATGTCATATTGTAATGTATACTTTTGTTTACTGATATGAATATGCATTTCAAAGTAATTTTATTAGTTTGGCTACAAGGGAATGGCTAAATTCTTCCTTATGAAGGACTAGAGGTTTACATGATTAAAAATACAATGCTTGATTATACAACCACACTTACAAAAAACCACCACTGTCATGCAAGTTGTCAAGAGTATTAGGTAGATCTTGTCACATACTTGTGTTTATATTACTTATATGAAATCTACATTTGTTTCTTATTTTCTAGCACCACATTTGTACTGTATGATTATATTCTGTATTCATTATGAAAAGTTTTAATATAGACATTTAAGGTGAAGTCGAATATGCTTCAGAACAGTGGTTATTTGAGAAGCACAAAGGACTCAGGCCCGTAGGAAACAATTTCAGTTGGGAAGGGGGGGGGGGGGGGCACAACCAACATTTTTAGTTGGGGGGCACTACTGAAGCAAAAATCCCATGATAACCCCCCCCCCCCAAAAAAGTCAACAGGCATTTTTATTGAGGGGACACAAGCATAAACTACATGTAGCTAAGGTCTTCAAGCATTCTTATTGAGGGAGCACAAGCACATACAGTGGCGGATTTAAGGGGGGGATGCACCCAGTGCCCCCCCCCCAAAATTGTCAAAGCATAAATCATAGTTTCATGGAGAAAATGTAAAAATGCCTACTCAGTGGACCCCATTTTTACCCTACCAAACCTCTAGAATCCAGGAGCTTCTGGGGGCTTTGCCCCCTGGGCCCCAACTAGGGCTTTGCCCTGGACCCAATGGGGGCCTCAAGGCAGCCCCCAGACCCCTGCCTACTTTTTGCACCCCCCCCCCCAATCTCAATTCTTGGATCCGCGCCTGACATAAAACTACATGTAGGCATGTTCTTTATAATATGCTATCTATCCACAAAATCATTAACCCCCCCTCCCCCTCCTTTTTTTTTACTTTCAGAAATTTACAGAACATTTTTTTATTAGTCTATCTATGAAAGATTTTTAAATCACAAGAACTTTAACAAATTAATATCTTGATGATTAAGAATGCAGACTATTTACACTATATGGTGATTCAACAGTTATATGGTTGATATAAGGAGAATAGGATTATTGGTCAGGACACTTTTTGTATAATAATACAATCTAAGTACTTAATACTATCATTATTCAGAGTGTATGAATAAAACAAGAAGAGAGAGAAACATCGTAAAATATTTTTCCCTTAAATTAGGGTGCATAAATGCACAAGTATGTTAATTAATAAGCATGCATGGTTACAGGTGTATGGGAGTTGCTACAAATTGACACAAAGATTTGCATCTTTAATACAGGGTTGAGATTCAAATTTCACTGGGGACCATTTTTTTTTTCAAGAAGAATAAAGAAAAGGGAAAATAAGTGAGAATATTTTAAAATATCTTAAAATTCTCAATATTAAAACCAAAAGTTCAGTAGCCAATATTGACCAAAATACAGAAATGATGTTGAAAATTGTTTGTTTAAATTGATCAGAATCCTAATCCACATGATTTTTTAGATTCTCATACCTTCTCACCCCCTTCAAAGTGTCCCACCCCATTTTATTTTAGTCCACCTGACCTAAGGCTCAAGTGAGCTTTTTTGGTCGAAATTTGTTGTCATTTTTGTCATCGTAAACTTTTTTTTACATTTTCAACTTTTTCAAGAACCACTAGGCCAATTTCAATCAAACTTTCCACAAAGCATCCTTAAATGAAGGGGATTCAAGTTTATTCAGATGAAGGGCCATGCTCTCTTTCAAGGGGAGATAATTCAGAAATTATAGTGAAAATTTGATGGCATCTTTAAAAATCTTCTTCTCAAGAACCACTAGGCCAAAAAATTTCAAACTTAAAGGAAACCTTCTTTACATAGTGTAGATTCAAGTTTTTTCAAATGATTATCGCTAGGGGTAAGGTGGGGCCACAATGGGGGATCAAAATTTTACATTAAAATAAATAGAAAAAATCTTTAAAAATCTTCTTCTCAAGAACAAAAAAGCCATGATTAGTACATGATATGGATCGAAGCATTCTCAGATAGTTTAGATTCAAGTTTTTCAAATGATGACCCCAGGGGTAGGCTGAGGCCACAATGGGGATCAAAGATTTACAAAAAGTATAAATAGGAAAAAAAATCTTTAAAAATCTGTTCAAGAACAGCAAAGCCATGATTAGTCATACTGATATGAAAGCATTCTCAGGTAGTGTAGATTCAAGTTTGTTCAAATCATAACCCCTGGGCATAAGGTGGGGCCACCATAGGGGATCAAAGTTTTACATAGGAATATATAAGTTAAAAAAAAAAACTTTTAAAATCTTCTTCTCAAGAACAGAAAAACCATGTTTAGTCATATTGATATGGAAGCATCCTCATGTAGTACATGTATAAATTCAAGTTTGTTTAAATCTTGACCCCTGAAGGATAGGGAGGTCCCACAATGGGGGATCAAATTTTTACAGAGAATTATATAAGAAAAAATCTTTAAATTAAAAAAAAAATCTTTAAAGATCTTCTGTTCAAGAACAGCAAAACCGTTAGTTCTATTGATACGAAAGCATCCTCAGGTAGTGTAAAATTCAAGTTTGCAATAACTCCCCCCTTTTATGTAAACCTTTTAATACTGAACTGATTTGTGCTTTTTTCATAGGCAATGTGCTCAGATGAGCGATGTGGCACATGGGCCTCTTTTTTTCAAATATCAATTGAATGATATTTTAAAAAGCAATTTCTTTGAATATGGCCACATTTGGCGTTCAAAGTTTGACAAAAGCAGATAATTTTATGTAAAATGTCAGGAGACTTAAGACATACATATTGAATTTACCCTAAAATAGTCTCTCAACTGTTATACAATTATTTCAGGGGAAGATACGATGCTTCGATACAATAACTCAGATGGTCTACTTTGACATTGCTATCGGTCCAATGAACAATCAGCAATGGAACCCTCAGCAACCTCAGGTTAGAACTCCACCTGTTCAGAATACAAGTCGTATTGTTATTGGTCTATTTGGAGACACGGTTCCAATAACTACCAGAAATTTTGCTGCATTAGCAACTGGAGAATATGGATTTGGTTATGAAGGCAGCAAATTCCACAGGATTGTCAAAGACTTTATCATTCAAGGTATAAACACTATAAATACCTGCATGTACAAGTATACTTTTTTCAAAATGTTAACAAATAAAAAAAAAAAACTACAGGAAAATTTTTACAAGGAAGTTTAAGTAGTCCCACACAAGAATTAAGTTCCAGATAGTAGTTGAAATTAATACCAGTTATCTCAATTTTTCTTATCAAGAATGATTTGAAATATAATCCCATAGTAGAACAAAGATTTATTTATTACAATGAAATATAAATAACATTATTTGATGAAAATTGTAGGAGGAGACTTTGAAAATGGTGACGGAACAGGAGGAAAAAGTATTTATGTTGGAGACAGCTTTTTGGATGAGAACTTCGATATAAAACACTATGGTCCTGGCTTTGTTAGCATGGCTAATGCAGGTAAAACATGCATTCTTATGTTATACATGATTTCTCCTACTTGTCAAATGGATCATCATGACTAATACTGTCAACCACTTGACAGCACAGGAAATAAGTTAATTGTAATTCAATATTGTACATTGTGAAGAAAATTTGTCATTTAGCGAAATCTCATTAGTCTTGTTGGTATATAAGCAATGTGCCTTATGGCACAAGGAAAAATAAAGAACTAAATTGAATGTCAGCTTAATTCTGTGAATCTTTTGTTTTAGATTTATAATGCACACTCTCTAGAGCCTCTTTGAATAATGCTCTAAACATTAATTAAATCAATATCTGACAGAGGTCTTTTCATTTTTTGAGGTTTTCTTAATTAAGGTTCATTGATACTTTGATAAGAGAGATAACTCTTAATGGGATAAATGTTTATTACCGGTATTCATTTATAAAACTGTCAAGTTAAGCCTTTTTTGACCAATTTTGCCCTGCAAGCTATGCTATAATTGTTTGCATTTTAGTTATTAAATACATTTCTTTTGGAAAATCATAAGCATTAAAGCACCACTTTAATACCTTATTGGTTGAACAGAGGGATTATAAATCTACATTAAAGTAAATGAAATTGGCTTGACAAAGGAAACTATTCTTATTAATGTTACAAAAGATATTTCTTTTTTGAATTTTATTTGTTTTACATTAAAGAGTAACTGTGTAAAATCACATTGTATAATGATACTTATATATTTCTTCCATATTTTTCAGGTCCAAACACCAATAAATCCCAATTCTTCATCCAGATGGCCAACCATGCAAATGCTACACATTTAGATGGTCTACATGTAGTGTTTGGAAAAGTGTTGGATGGAATGGATACTGTGCGAAAAATCAATGAGCTACCTGTGGACCAGAATTCCAGACCTTACCAAGATGTTACCATTGTCAAAAGTGGAATCTTGCATCAAGAATATGAGGTCTTTACAGAAATGATACCCAGTAGATAAACTATTTTTACTGGGAGTCCATCAGGACATCTCAAAATATCTGTTGGTGAACTTGTTATATACATGTACACTGTAGATAAATGTTTGCTCATTTTGATCTGGTGAGAGACACAGTAGCTTGATCTTAAACTTGGGACATTTGAATTGACCGAGATAATCATATTCACAAGTACTCTGTTTTCCAGGTATGTGTGTCTCCAAATGTTTTTCCCATTTATTACTAAAAAGGAAATATAAATATCTATCATTTATACTATAAGAAGAGTGACATTTAATTTAATCATTTAGAAATAATGGGATTTACTGTCCCCTGGGGATAGAATATTCCCAAATTGAAGACAAATCATGTACACTCAAATTTTTGTCACTTTTGTGACTTATTTAATGTATGAAGTTTTGTGTGGTTTATTTTGTACAGAATTAATTTAATTGGTATGCTTACTTAAATATTGTTGACTTAATTAAGAATAGTGACTTTGTGAAAAGCAATGCTGGAACATTTGCAAATATATACTGTGACCTTAATATTTAAACTGTAGATTTACAAATTATCATGTGGGATATTTTTTTCTAGAATGTACTATTAATATAAAATAAAGTTTACATATTAAAAGATGATTATGAGAGATAAGCAAGATTCTCAATTATTTTGTGGATAATTTAATTGTCTTTTTATTACAAAAGTGGTTTTCCTATGGTGTAAATGAGAGAGGTTCTGATATTCAAATTTTTATACAAACCTTTATGTAAATAAGAAAAACATAAAAACATATACTAGACAAATACATTCTGTCAAAGTCATATCTTCTCTGAAATTAATTTACTGTCTATGTGTGTCATCTTCATGCAAATAATGTCACAAAATCTTGCATGACATAACCAAAGCAGTTTTGGCAGGATATTTTACACATGTGAAGATAATTTGTTTCCTTCATCGTTACATACTAAGAAAAAAAATTAAGGTTGAAATGAGTAGCACAATTCTTTTTTTTTACTGAAACTTATGAGATTCTGAAATGGCTAGCTAGAGATAACTTAATATTTTAGTTGACTGCAGAGTATTTTATGTAAGGTGTGTTGAACATTATAAAATGTGTTATTCTTTAAGGATTTTTTTTTTTTGTCTAAAGGCTTTAATCAACTAGACTTTTATACCAAATTGATCTTGGTTTGAGGTTTATATTATGTGAAGTTGAATGTTTTGTTTTTTAAATAATAATGTAATGATAATTTTTGATTTCTTAATATAACTAACTAAATATAAAACATGATTTTGCTATTTTTTTAAGATTTTACACTCTAAAATTTATTTCACCCAAGGAGAAGATATCTTGCATATTAAATTATAGTATAGTTGTATTAACACAAGAGCATACCATATCAAGAAATTACAGAATAATGTTATTACATGGACTTGCTTTTGATTTGTAAATATATGCAACTTTTTCATACAGAGTGCTGTAATTAAAAATACAGCTTTCAACTGCAAAAATGTGCCAAACACAAGGGGTTGCATTTTGAACCTTAAGTAACATTACCTGAGCTTTATTTGTATGGTCTGTAAATACCAGTTCAGCATCAAGACTGATTATGGAGACTTAAGATTTATGAGAGAAAGTTGGATTAATTGACACTGAAAGCATTTTTCAATTCATTGCATTTAATTATCATTCTTTAAAAAGAGATTTAAGAAGAAAAAATAATTGAATTCATTTATCATTTTTAAGACCTGAAAGGGAACTTGAGATGAATTGCACTCAGTTGACTTACAGTACAAATATAGATTATAAGTGAAATCAAATTAGACCATTATTTTATTTACTTTTTCTTCTAATTAAATTCGTGTTTATTTGTAGTTGATTTTTGATCATGTAAGATTACTTCATTTTTAGTATGAATTTCATCCCTATTAAAAATAATCTTTATATTGAAATAAATTGTCATTTGTTTCTCATACACAGAAGAATGAGGTGGAATTAATGAATAAGCAATTACATGAAGAGTTCCACAATACTCAAGAATTCAGTCACTTTTCACCAAAAATTTATTTTGATTTTTACCCCCACCCCCTCCTTGCACAAACACGCACTCCACTAACTGGTTTGATACTTTATCCCAAATATAGAAACTTAATATAGTTCTACACAGAATTTAAAAATAATCCACGATATGGTTTTAAACTCGAAGATTTCTGCAGAATTTAAATTAATCCCATCAAGAAATGCAGCAAGTCTTGTTTGCAAACTTATAACGGGTGGAGTAAAAGGCAGATTGACAATATAAAAAAAAAACACGACTAGGTGTACAGGTATTTATTAAGTATCGAGTTTGACATTAAATATCATTTTCAAAAAGAAATAATTGAAAGTTCTCGATAATTTATTCAATCTACCAAACTGTATTATCTAAATTAATTCTCCAAACAGATAACAAGTCACAAAATGATTAACATATAACCACAAAGGTATAAAATATCAAGCAAATGTCTTCTGATGATTGATAGTTAAGGAAACGTTCATTATTTTTATATACATTGTCCGATGCAGGTATTTCAGCATACCTTTTCAAGTTCGACCTAGTCATTTAAATAGTTTACGCTCATAATATTTCATTACATTTGCTTCAAATTTTGTCACTTTTGATATCTCGATACGTAAGAATATCAGTTTAGTGTCATTCTCTCTGTGTACGTCCCTTAATAACATGATTCGATACACTAACTTTAAAAATAATCTACACTGTAAATTTTGTTTGAGTTTTCAGGTTACTTTGTCATGTTTGTTCCAACTCAAACGAAAATTTGCAGTATAGATTTAAATTTACATTTAATTCGTTAAGGTGATTCCTCCCCCTTTTTTTTACCATAGGAGGCCATCTTGGATTGGATACCTAGCATAAAATGTTTCCGATAGCTAACCCAGCGTTGCAGCTAGGCTAGCATATTATTTATACAAGATCGTAGCTGTATGTAGATGCTATAAGTAGCCCCTACGGTCTTGAACCCACCCTGGTAAGGTGCGAATCGAGTAAATATTGGTTTGAGGCACTCGCTACTATTGGTTCACATGCATCAATGAGGTAGCATACATGTGTATAGGTCAATGAAATTACCCGGTATGGCAGTATACTTGATTAATGATTGTGATGTTTTTATACAGCAGAGTTGTGTGTTAGAATAAGTGTTACTAATGCAGTTACTTATATGTTCTACATATCTCAGATATGGAGAGCATACCAGTAGCTGCATTGGTAACCTGTTTAATGATGCTTAAAGAAAAAAAAAGAGATTGAAGAAGAGATTGAAACAAACGAAAACATCAGATCAAATAAATACCAGAAAATAGAACAAGAGGCCCAGGGGCCACATCGCTCACCTGAGCACTATGGCTAGAATAAAGCAGAAATCATTTCAGTCTTGAAATGTTGAAAAGTTTAAATATAAAAGTGGGGGTGGGGGTTCATGAATTGAACAAATTTGAATCTACATTATCTGAGGATGCTTCCATTTAAATATGACCAGTCATGGCTTTGCTGTTCTTGAGAAGAAGATTTTTAAAGATTTTTCCTATATATTCCTATGTAAAAATTTGATTGCCCATTGTGGCCCCACCCTACCCCTGGGGGTCATGATTTGAACAAACTTGAATCTACACTACCAGAGGATGCTACCATATAAATATGACCAATCATGGCTTTGCTGTTCTTGAGAAGAAGATTTTTAAAGATTTTTTTCCTATATATTCCTATGTAAAACTTTGATCGCCCATTGTGGCCCCACCCGACCCCCGGGGGTCATGATTCGAACAAACTTGAATCTACACTATCTGAGAATGCTTCCATGTAAATATGACCAATCATGGCTTTGCTGTTCTTGAGAAGAAGATTTTTAAAGATTTTTCCTATATATTCATATGTAAAACTTTGATCGCCCATTGTGGCCCCACCCGACCCATGGGGGTCACGATTTGAACAAACTTGAATCTACACTACCTGAGGATGCTTCCACATAAGTTTCATATTTTCAAGCACAGTGGTTCTTGAGAAGAAGATTTTTTAATGATGCCATTAATTTTTCACAAATTCTTAATTATCTCCCCTTGGAAGAAGACGTGGCCCTTCATTTGAACAAATTTGAATCCCCTTTACCCAAGGATACTTTGTGGCAAGTTTGGTTGAAATTGGCCCAGTGGTTCTTGAGAAGAAGATGAAAATGTGAAAAGTTTACAACAACAACGACGACAGACAACGGACAAATTTTGATCAGAAAAGCTCACTTGAGCCTTTGGCTCAGGTGAGCTAAAAAATGAAACGTTATCATAGAGTGGGCAGTTAACGGACAAAGCGAACATTTTATTGAAGTTGTGTCTAGTTATCTACCAGAAGCGGCAGAATGCATTGATTTGTTGAAAATGAAAAAGTAGAGGTAAGGACAAATCTTCTCAGAATTATGGCAAACAGACTCCTTCCTCTCAACAACATTTCCTAAAGACTGTTCATGAACGATGCAACATGATTTGCAAATATAATTCCTGTGGAATGAGATAGGATTCCTATGTGAACCGCTTCTGGAGAACAAAAAAGCAACTGTTCAAAGATATACTCTTAAAGATTTATGTCTGGATTGAAGCATGAAGTTTTAGTGTTCGGAGATGGTGCATAGCTATAGGCCAGTATGAAACAAAGGATTTAAAAATTAACTGTATTGTTCCTAGCAAACAAGTTCTAGAAACAGAAAGCAGGGCAATAAAAAAAAATCCAGTCACCTGGCATTATGATACCAGTTGTAGAACAAATATTGCATCTAGGTGTAAACCAATATCATCTGCATGAGTATGGATTTAAAAACAATCCAGGTGGCAATTGTGGGGATGTGAACTGCTTGGGATTTGATTTACCAACCAAGCATTAAGAATTTCGATTTTTTTTTTTACATTTAGTTACACAAACCAATAGTCTCGTAGACGTGATCTAATGGTCACCTTTAAATAATAAAGTCGTTTGTGTCAATGTTTTACACGAACCAACTGTAGCACCCACTTCTGTAGTTATTGGCAGGGGCGTAGCTGCCTATACGCAAATACGCAAGTGCGTACACAGCATTTTCAAAAAAAAAAAAAAAAAAAAAAATAGGAGAGAGAGAGGATTTGAAGAAAAGATCTCAGTATCATCCAACAAATATTCGTATTTCAAATTAATTTGTGACATACTGTTTCTATTTGAATTCTATATTATATTATCACGACTAAATAATAAGATTTTAAATCCTTAAATAAATCATTGCCAAATCAAAATAAATAATTTATTAATTTGTAATTGGTCTTTAACAAATTGATTTTTTAAAGATCGTTTAGAAATTGAATTTCAAACACGTCGTTGGATGCTTGATACTATAGTATAGGAATTAAAATACGATATTTTTTGTTAATGATTAACATTTAGTATTCGGGTTATATAGAAATATATTATACCAATATATCGGTTGAGCCTAATCTACTAATCAGTTTCCATGGAAGTATTAACTTTGAGTTAAAACAATAAATATAACTATTTTTCTGAACAAGAGCTAAATGACTTAATTTTTATTTTGCAACGAAATGAATGAAATATTTAGTAAAACTCAGGAGGTTCTGGGCCCTCGTCACCAGATGGCACGTAGTATCAGGTGGGTGACGTGCCCCCCCCCCCTACCCTCCGAATCTAACTTTTTGGAAAGTTGGAACCGAACACCTCCCCCCGATCCCCTGCCGTTCTCTGCGTACACTTCATTTCCATGCTGGCTACGCGCCTGATTGGCATATTCGATGGAATACACATTTTTAACTAAAGTTACATGTAGATTTATCCATTAAATTCCATACCTCATTCGCACATGGTTCGTTTACCCGCACTGCGGATTTTACTCGTGTCGAACACCAACGAATGCAAATAAGATCCAGTGTGACGTAAAAAAAAAAAAACGTCATAGCAGTCCAATATCTTATCAAAGGATCCAATCTCACTCAGCTGTCTAACATCGATTTTTTTAAGACCACTGAGACATTGGAAATGTTAGGATTTTAAGTATAGATTTATAAAGGAAACAATTTTCAAAGGTATAACAATATCTCGTTATTTATGTTTTACGTACTTTCTTGGAAATCTTCCCTACACATGAGGGGAGTCATACAGAAAATTGACACAGTATTGCAATACAGGGAAAGAGCAAAAGGCAGGCAAATACTCTGTCGTCCGATGGGGAAAAAATTATGTATAATTTCACTAAATGCGCAGAAATAAAACTTTGAAAAGAGTTATATATTTGTCTAGAATATTTCATATTCCATACATTTATCTAAGCTACAGTTTTATTAATTGCTTTCGTGCTATAATTGTTGTATTTTCTGCACGCGTATAATGCTAGTGACTAGACATTTGACATGTTAATCCCTATCTCCAGTAATAATATTAATAATGCATCTGTCATATTATAAAACCACCAAAGATTTTTTTTTTTTATAATTTAAGAGAGACTGTTTCACCATTTCCGATGGTTATAGTATTCATGTTAGTGTTTAATGGCTCCATCGTATTAAAGTTTAATATCATCCGTCTTAAGGTTGACGTAGTTTTAGTTGGCAGATAATTAACTCAGATGACAACAATTATTGCTTTTATAAGAAAGAAAGGAGAAAACATTCAATGGATGTAAATATGATACGGTAAAAGAAATACCAAACAAACATGTATTACATTGTTAATTAACGTTTTGTTGAGACCAACTTTAAAATAATGTTTGTTTGCCCTCTTCCGACTCAGGATGAAAAAATTGGGTCGGTAGTACGTGAGAAATTTTGTTCTCAGAAAATTTAGATTTTAGTGCTGAATTTTCAAAATCTATTTTCCAGAATGCATAAAAAAAATTGCTTCCTGGAGGTTAAAAAAAAGTTGTGAGTCTGGTCATTTTTAGCCAGTCGGTCGGGAGAGGGCAACCAAACAATTTTTTAAGGACATACGCAATGTACCTTACCTACTGATAATTTTTCAAGATCAGGCCCGTAGGAAGCAATTTCAGTTTGGGGGGGCACAGCCAAACATTTTTCAGTTGACAGTTGAGGGGGCACTACCAAAAATTTTCTGACAAGCAAAAAAAAAAAAAAAAAAAAAAAGGTCGTCAACTACCAAATATTCCTTGACAAGCAAAAAAAAAAAAAAAAAAAAAAAAAAAAGGTCATCAGGCGGTTTTATTGAGGGGGCACATGCTTATAGTATCTATGTTTACTATAGTAATCTATATATCGGCAAAATTATTGGGGGGGGGGCACGGCCCCCCCGTGCCCCCCCCCCCGGTTCCTACGGCCATGAAGATATTCTTATTTTAAGATCATAGAGCCATCAGATATTCATAGACAACAAATCAGCATGCATTACCAGGGGTTTTGAAAAAAAAATATCAATTGATGAAATTTTTTGTATAATTCAAAGAAAAATATACAAAAATTACTAAACATATATTCTAGATGTTTTGTTTATCCAAACTTTTTTTAGAAGAAGTGTACAACAGCATATATAAACACTAAAATGTAGCACACAGTGCCTTTAAGTATTGGAACTCTTCAACTCCAGGGAAAAAGACAATAAAGTTCAAACTACGTTGCGTATGTCCTTAAAGATGGCCTGATCTACTTTACTCTTGTACAATATTTGATAAACTGCAGTTCAATTTGAATGAAAACACAAATTCCAATACAAAAGAATCTGAAGTTCAAAAAGTGTCAGACAGATAAGTAATTTATGTTGTTTAGGTGTGTTATACTAAATATATTACAATTAAATTACAGTTGCATATAAATATTGGTACTCTGTCTCAAGTACATATGAAACACTATAAATATTTTTATTTATTTATAAATGCATGTATATATTATTTTTAGACAATTTCAAAATACAATGTAGTTAGCAGTAATTTTCGCTAGTAGAGAGCAAAAATGCAGACGACAAGCGGAATGTTACATAAAGCCAGGACCAAATTGAAAGTGGAGTGAACATCATAATGGGTTCCTTTCTTCTTGTTGACAAAGATTAAGCCTTTATCCACGATATGATGTGAAATGAATACAGCTTTAGATCTATAACAGGCTTGTAGATGTGCAAGTAGGCCAACAGGTATTTACTACATATATCTAAGAATCAACTTTTTTTGATCCTTTTGGAAAGGAATTACTTCCCAGGAAATTCCGATTGCTAAAATTAGACTCATATTTTCATTGGTTGTCGTCATGGTGATGACGTCATGATTGCTAGGCTGTTTGATGTGTTTTGGATTCAGCTCATTGTTTCAGCATCAGTTGTTGAGATAAGACGTGATTTTCGCTGAGCGAAGATTTTCTGAAATATTTCATAGCATACAATCGATACAGTCACAGAAATGAACAGTCAGAGCTATAAAAGGGTAATGGTCATATATTTCTTCTTTTGTGGGGAAAAGATTAGTTAAATATGTTGCTAGGGAGAGATATTTAAAACCTCGAACGTTCGACAGAGAGCTTTTTTAATTTTATATAGCTATGTAGGGTCTGTCTATGGGGCTAATACTTTTATTTTAATTTTGCGAAGTTAACATTCAAAAACAAGAATCCGAGGAAGACCAGGACAATCAACGTTTTCAGGCCAAAATATTTGTAATTCTTAATCTAAAGTAGATTTAACAAAATAAAGTTAAATATGTCTACTTTAAAAAAAGATAACATACAATAAATCCACCTGAAAGAATGATTTTCGTGATTTAATGATATGATCAACATTCAACACAGGAAAGGGGGTTTTGAACAGTGAGTAATTCGAGTTGTTTCCCTTTAACCATACAGTACAGTGCTCAATAGGGTTCAAAACTTGTGTAAACAGGCCGGCTTTCACAATTCACTTTTTGGTTCTGGGGTAAGGGCAGTAAAAATTAGGAAAATTAGCGACCTTTTTGGGCATTTTGAAAAAATTATTGTATTTTAAAACTCCTCATACTTTTTTTCTTTTGAATTCTGGTGTTTGCAGAGACATAGGTCAAGGTCAAGTTATTATATATTCAATATCCAAATAATATTGGGAGGTGATGACTACACTGTATATGGAGAAAATGTACCTTTTTTTTAAAACTTGGAAATTGGGCCCTTCAGTGGCCCTAATAGTATAGACCATCAATAGCCCTGGTTTAATTTACATCTTTGAATATCAAAAAAATTTAATTTTATATTATTTATTATTTATATATGTCATCCTTTGATGATACAGAAATATTTTTTTCTTTAGAATTATTGTAAATTGCTGTAAAATAGTAAATCAATGATAAGAATAAAACATTTTTGGTCCACATATACATGTTATGCATCTAAATTTTAGACATGAGGTAGCAGAATTTTTCAATTTTTATTTCTTCTTCATTTCAGAAGAGAATGGATGTTCAGTATCTCAACCCGGCAGTTGCCTCAAGTATTTACAAGAGGCTGGGAGTGGACATCTTGACCACACCCACCACTTTCGGGGGAATTGAGGAGGTCTCAGTTTTGTTATATATGTTATATATAATTGGTGTAGAGAAGTAAGTTAATTAAAAAATATAACTTTCCTTTCATCTCTTTCTTCTCTGGAATATTTCTCTATCTTTCTTCTGATTGTCTTTCAATCCGATCCATTTCTTTTCCAGTATCTTATAAATTTAAACTTAATATTGTATGTCCACCTTTTGTTGAAAGTTTGCATTTGATTTTGACTGAATTCGCAAGAAATGGACCCTCATACATTTGTTATGTATATAATATTTTTTTATGTAACAGGTTGAGCCACCAAGAAAGTGTTATATTCAAGCTGCCAATCAAGCAGTATTTCAAAACACAGGACCCACTCGTAGAGCTGGCAGAGTGGTGCCAAATGGGGTAAGTTACATCAAATAGTGTACTTATATTTCTATATAAAATTTACAAATACTAAATGACCTTTTGAATGCTTTTTTTTTTTTAAAAAAAAAAAGGTCACTACAAAGGGATGTAGTAAGCCCTGTTTGCTACCAAAAATTACACATATAAATCAGTCTAAGCCCTTATCAATATTAGAATCCAGTAATTTAGACAAATGTTAAATATATTCATGTATACACTTATATCTGCATTGTTTTCAGGTGACAAAACCTCTGTTGAGCAATGAACAAATTCAAAAATTCATAACCTCAACAGTTCTTCCTAATGGTCGCCCAGTCTCCAGCACTGAGGAAGTCAACCCTAATGTCACCAGGTGTACTGTGTATCCTTCTCAACCAAGGACAAGGATACAACAACAGGTATGTAGAAAAAGCTTAGACTAATGCATAATTATCTTTAAGTCTCTCCATGTGGTTTATCAGTTTATTATATCCCAAATAAATGAAGTTGGAGGGGGTATATAGGAATCACCATTGTCCATCTGTCCATTTGTCTTTGCAATCATGTCTGGACCATAACTTTGTAACAAAGAAAAATTGGAAGTTCATACATAAAACAAAGATAGCATATAATCTGCCAATATGCCTTGACTTATTCAAGGTCAATCATTAAAGTTTAAGGTCACTGGCAGAAAAAAGTGTAAAATTCTTTCCATAACTTTCTAGTGAAGAGATATTGGAATTTCATGCCTCACATATACCAGTAGTTAGCTTATAACCTAGGGTTGTGTCATGTGTTTGACCCAAGGTCATTTGGTCAAGTTCAAGGTCTTTTAGAAAAATTATATAATTCCTGCCATTCTGATATCTTGAAATTGAAAGCTGTTTTAACTCAAAGATTGCCTATGTCCCAAGCATTTGTAATGACCAAGACCCAAGCTTGTTTTGCCAAGTTCAAGGTCACTAGCAGAAAAAAACGTCCTTAACTCTCTTAATGGAGACAAATGAAAATTTGATATTTACGGAAAGATTGCTTATGATCTTGACTTTAGGTCATTTAGGTAAATTCAAGGACACAGTCAGAAAAAAATTAAAATTTGTATCTCACCCATAACTTTCTAATGCTGAAACTTTACAAGAGTTCATACTTCAAGAAAAGATTACTCATGGCCGGAGGATTTCTTGAACTAGGTCATTTGGCAAGTTCAACGTCACTTTTAGAAATATGTGCTCAGGCACTTTAAAATAAATGTACCAGGAGGTGTAAATTTGTGAGGTTGCCCACAGTTCCTCTAGTTTTCTAATACAAATGTGATTTTGTTTTTCTATAGACTGATCCCACACATGTACAGCCTCAAGTGACCTTAAATGAACTAAGGTCAGGACAGACCCTACCATGGGCATCCATCCGGCAGCAGGGTCAGGATACCATACTGCAAATGCAAACAGAATACAATGATCAGTCTACTGTACAACAGCTGGTCTTAAACAGCCAAGGAAATATTCATCCCTCAGCTCAGAATGCTTTTGCTGTCCAAGTTCTAAACCCGACTTTGACACAGGCAAAGCTACAACAGCCTATCTCTGCAAATGAACTTGTAAGTAAACATATTTAATTTTTAAAAAACACATATTTACAAGATTCAAGGAAGACCCTATTAATTTTGAGGTCAAAAGTCATACACTGCATAAATGATATTCAAATGATAAGTTAAAGGGGCCTAGACACAGAAGTTTGTATTTTCTCAAATTTTCTGTATAACATCATGACTTATATAAGTCATATAATATACAGAAAATTCGAGAAAATATTAACTTCAAATCTGTGGAGACGAAAATTTATATCAAAACTTTCTACAACTTAAACAAGTTCTCTATTGATTTTGGGGTCAAATGGCCAAAGGTCAAGGTCAGAAATTCATGTTTTGACTTAAAGAGGACCCATATTTGTTTTGAGGTCAAAGATCAAGTCACAAAGTATAAAGTAGTTTCAAGATGAAAGCTTTAGATTTGTTTAAGCTTTTGCAATGAAACCTAAGGTGATGATTTTCTATCATTTTCTAAGGACCCCTATTGATTTGAGGACAAAAAAATGAAAGGTCAAGGTCAATTCTTCTTTTCCTTCTTGATCTGATGCTGTAAAAGTAGTTATTTACACTGGATGTTAAGTACGCGTTTGTGACTGTCAAACATTACGCGTGGGTGTAATATACGCGGTTGCACGAGTTGCCGAGAAAAATTTACGCAGCCATCGTAACTAACATCGAGTTGTTCCCCTTTGAAAAGGTCAAAAAATTTATACGCATGAATAAGAAAAAATGAATTAGAAATAATAAGAAACAAACTAAACAAAAAGAATTTATACTGTTGGATTGCTAAATATAATGGGCGATCTGCAGTCAAAAGCGGTGAAGTGTGAACAACTGGTGTACGCTGTATTGTAATTATTTATGCAAGCTCAAACTTCAAAGTGGGATCTATTCTTACCTGTATCTTAGTAGCGAGTGTTGACATATAATTCAATAGGAATGTTTGTAGTGACTCTGAGTTTGTGTAACATTTTAGGACTAATTATTTGAAATTAAGAGGGACGTACACATACATACAAAGGAAATGAAAATGAGTATCGATATTTTGAAGCTCTTTGTTGCGTGACTTTGCTTTAAAATATTTAATACGATGATGCCCTTTTCATTGCACATGTACAATTTAGATAAAAAAATTACGATTTCATCACTGTTTGTGATGTAATTATCTACTCATGTGCGTTCAATACATGTACCACTATTAATATACATGTACGACTGGTTCGACAGGTCTAACAGTATTAGTAATATTCCCAGAATGATTCCAAAACTTTGAAATTTTGTGACCATTCGCACGGGGGTATTTTACGCGGTTCTAAGCTTACCGCGTAAGTAGTGTAAATTTCCCCCACGCTTAAATAACCACTTTTACAGTATTTTAGGTCTTCAGTCCTCTTGCAGAGAACATTAATTTTATGAATCAGCTTGATATATTTTTACACAAATACTGACAATATTTTCTTCAACATTAAAAGAAACACCATCATATTTGAAAATTATCACACTAATGGTAAAATTATTTAATAACCCTTAACTTTGTTGCTTTTTTAAAAACAGATATTACCTACGAATGTTGAGGTTCAAGGCTTTATCCCAACATTTGTGTCAAATGAATGGGTTATGGGAACAGAGCTACAAGTTCCTACCAACAGCATCAGTATTCCATCAGTTGCTGGAGTGTATGACAAGACTATTCATCTACCAACCCAAACAATCTATGGGGATGGTAATTACTCACCTGTAATGACACCCACTTGTAATGTAGCAACAACCGGACTATCAGCTGACTATCTCCAGAGATGTTCTGCTGTACAGCTTGTAAGTTTTTCTATTTTCTATTTTGTTAATGTCTTAATTAATGTATTTGTTGAGCTGAAAGTCAATAACATTGTCAACAAAAGAAATATGAAATATTTTTTATATCAGGAATCATGGAGTGTGAGCCCACAGAGTGTACCCACATTTGTGGCACCAATGGAGGCACAAACAAAAACTAGGCCAAAAAAGTCAAAGAAAAAGACTCCTACAAATGTCTCTCAAAGACAACATGCAAATGCAGAAATGGGAAAACAAACTTCCAACAGTTCAATGGCAAAAGGTAGTAGAAATCTGTCTAAAATGGAAGTGAGACCCATGCAGCAGACCACTGGGGGACAAATGGAAGCAACACTGCATCAGACTCAGAGTCAGAATTCTGCCCCAAATTCTGTAACTCAGAAAGGTGGCAAGGTAATTCAAAAGAACATTAAAAATAAATCCTGATTCTTACAAGATTAATTGCGTGGATTTGTGAGTTGCGCTTTATTTTATAGAAGGGAGTCAAACGCATTGTTGTTCCACCCAAAGTTCAAACAGATCCAGTGGAATATCCTCCATATGTTGCCAGAATTATGAGGATCCTGAACAGACAAAAACAGGTAGGTGTAATAAATATCTGATATCAATCTATATATTTAATAGAAGTCAAGAAGAATAAATGAGTTTTGAAACCTGTTTAAATTTTTGTGATGGATGGTTTCAGGGTCATGGGGAATCTACTGATGATAAAAAAGAAAGTGTTGATTCCACTCCAAAACAAATGACCACTGCTGGTAGAAATGATGAGGACAGAACTGATTTTACTCCTAATCAAGCTACTACTGCTGACAAAAAAGTAATTGACACTGTGAACTCAAGTCTTAAACAAAAGGGACAACAAAGTGTTGTATCAAGAACTCCTGTGCCATCAAAGCAGTCTGCCCAGGAACAAAAGGTAAAAAAAAAAACGTAGAAAAAATATAATTTAATGTGTGAAAGAACATACAATATTTCCAAGATCTTGAAAAAAAAGTAAAATATGTTAAATAATTTCAGCATAAGTCCTTGTCTGGTAGTACTGTCCAGAAGGTCATTGAGAAATGTAGCCAGTTGAAATCTGGGTCCAAACAAGAGCCATTGTCTATTAGAAAGGTACTTTAATTTTGCTCACATTTTGTTGAGATAAGATTGTTTATGACAGAATTGGCCTGATACTGCTTAAATTCATTATGTGCAAAACTGTCCCAAAATGTATTGCATACATTTTGCTTTTGTTGTTTTTATTAATTATTACAATTTTCATCTGGGATAAGAAAACTGAATAATTATACAATATGTTTAACAGACACTCCCAGAGAACTACAGACCAGTGGTTAACACAACCCTGTTGTTAGATGACTTGTTACCTGACAGTTTTACTCTGTTGGAAGCAGACAATTTCTATGGACCAGAGATTCTTGTCACTTCTGACTCTCACTGCTTTGTGGCGTCTGTGCCTTTCTTCTAACTGGACAATAGAGACTTCTGAATGTGGAGAGTGTGGACATTTAGTGATGAAACATTTTCTTAGTGAAATTACAACCGCAGTCTTTCATTAAAAACTTCTGTGATAATTATTTTGAAAGGACTTTCAATTTATTTTATATTTTTTGATCCCAATTGATTTCAGGCATATGACCTCTATATGGGATCAACATTTTATTTAAGAGCACATAGGCCATTATAGTATGTGTATTGTAATTCAGTGCTTTTAAATTCCTTTTTTATGATCATGTGCCAAATGTTTTTTTTTTATTTCTTGAATTTAAAAATTTCTGCATGTTTAAAAATCAATTGTGTTGGTAATTGTTATTTTTGCAAATAAAATTGCATCTTTTTAATATGGTTTTTTTATTGGATAGTAGACTTTCATCAAACCTTGGCTGATTCAATATTTCCATCTGTATATAACAATGAAGCCCGAATCTGAAACAAGAGATAGCATGACTGAACTGTAAGAATGACATTTGTACACATTCTTTATCCCAGGTTTTTAAAAAATGTTATTACATTAAAACACAGAATTAAGTTTTGGTACAATTTCTCATGAGTACTAGTAACACTTTATAATGTAAAACAGATTTCTCTTATGCTGAAAAATGACACATTTATAGCAACGAGGACTAATCAAAGAATTTCTATACTTCATACATCCTATGCAATAACAAAGAACAGTTTGAAAAGAACTCGTATTAAAAATAAATTCAAGGGAATTTTTTTGGGTGGGTTGGTGGTGGTGTCAATATCCAATCAAAAAATCAAACTCAGAAATTCTATGACCAGGAAAATAAGGGTAGATATATGTATAATATTTTAGATATTACAGATTAAAGGAAAAATTAAAATTTTTTTAAAAAAATCTATTGTGTGTATGTGTGTGTTGTGGGGGGGGGGGGGGGGTCATTATAACAACTTCTTATGTCATACGTACGACTTATACGACTTAGTGTATGTTGTAAATACGGCTCATTACTGTATATCGTTGTTGCATTAAAATATCCTTAGTACATGTATCTCATTATAACGACTTAAATTTTTCTATTAAGTGTGTACATTAATTAGTATGTATAAACATTAAAAGCAAGGAATTTGATCCATTTTATTCTCTGATTATTAATTTAACTATAATGTTAAACGTTGTTCGTTTTATTGATTGACTGGGTTTTTCAAGGAAAAACTGTCTTAAATGGCCACTTTCCAAACTTTCCTAAGGTGGCCTCTTAAAACAGGTTTGACTGTACTCAATTTAGTTTAAAATTACAAAAAATTCCAATTAAAAATTATATATAATTGAGTTACATGTATGCTCACTCCTCCATGGTACCTGATCCCACCTCTGATGTTTGGAGGTCCGTGTTTGCTCTGCTCCTATTTTGTATTGTTTAATGGACTTTTGAGCTTGAATACTGTTCGTTATCTCCATATATTTCATGTAGGTTATACAACAAACAGACTGCAGAATACATAGATCTAGAGATATGTCATGTATAGTAATCAGTTGTTTCGAATTATTTTTTTAGTTGCTTGATACACTTTGTCCAGTTCATGTAGAACAAATACCAATGCTGTTTTCAATTTTGATAATCTTCCCTGACTGAAAATAGCTGGAGCAAGCTGATCATGCAGCACGGACCAAGAGTATCAAAGTGCTGTGAAACTGAAAGAATAGTTTTCGGAAAGAAATATGGTGGATATCAGCGAGTGGGTATGAAACAGGTCCTACAATAATGAATTTATTGAGTATTCAAGAATTTACCAGCGGAACCAATATCAAGGTTTGATGTCTGTCAGATATTGAAAAGACAGTATCTTCCGATATCAAGCGTATTTTGACCCTTGACATTGTGACCTCAAAATCAATAGGAGGTCATCTACTCTTCAGGGGGCATAAGTGTACCAATTATGTCTGTCGAGAAATGGGTTCTCAAGATATTGAGCTGACAACCTTGGGGAGGGGAGGGGGGGGGGGGCAAAATAGTGGAAAAACCAAAACTGCAGGGTGTAACAGACACAAAGCTGCATAATAAACACAGTCCCAGATAGCAAGACTACATCGGGCCAACGTTGGTTGATGGTTGGTAGGTTGGTATAGTGTTGGCGTTGGGCGGTAAATGTTGGCCCAACATAGGCCCAACGGATGATATGCTGGCGTGAAAGCTGGTCCATCGGTGTTGGGTATGCGATGTTGGGCCAATGTTGGTCCATTGTAGTAAATGTTGGCATGAAACGATGACCATTATATGTTGGGCATTTGATGTTGGCCCAACGTAGGTCCAACCAAGTAGGTGTTGGCTTAAAACAAAGCCACTAGCTGTGTGTTGGGATGTAATGTTGGCCCAACATAGGGTCAACCAAGTAATGTTGACATGAAGGCACCGTGTAATTCATGGACTGGAGGCATGGAGTGGAGTTATGGAGTGGAGTTTGGAGTGGAGTTTGGAGTCAAATTTTGGAGTCTGATTTTTTTTTAATTTGATTTTTGCTATTTAGAACAAAATTCTTCAGGTGACAACTCTGTAGTCTTATAATTATCCCTTGTTGCTATACAGTACCAGCAATTGCAACGTGTAACATAACTCCTGTTACTAAAATTAGGTTACAAGTATCTTGTTGAATCACCTTAAAATCTGTTCAAAAACAGACAAATAATGTTTCTTGCTACTTTTTTAGATGGTGTCATTCATGCCCGTTTGATACTCCGTAATCCATTTTAAGGTATTTTTCTGCTCCTTTGGCCTGAAATTTTCCAATTGTTTAAGCAAATATATTCTTTGTTGCAATATCCCCAAAATAAGAGTTACTGAATGTGAGCTTTACGTTGATCAATCTTGGTATAAATATCAGATTTAATTTGTCTTACTGATGTATAGAATAAAGATATAAAATTCTTCAGGTGACAACTCTTAAGTATTGTTATATTACCGTGTTGCTATTAGAAGTGATGCGTGTGTTCCTTGGAAAAGTGTAGATGAACATTTTAGTTCATATTTCTGTAACTTAAAACTAGAAATATTCCATAGGACATGAATGCCCCGTCCAGTGTATATTAGTAATGCAACATGAAAATTTGTATCAGTGTATGAAGTTTGAAGTGAATATCTTGAATAGTTTCTTTAAAATTGAAATTAAAATCTAAAAAAATTGGATATAGATGATAAATTCTCACCAAATTATGTATAAGTGCATAAGCTTATGCATAAAAATATCTTAAATGTTTTTTTTAAAACTAAGCAAAATGCAAATTAAAGAAAAGCGAGGTCAAGGTCACAGGAAAGCCTAAGGTTAAAATATTTCATATAAGTATCAGCATATTAAGTTTGATAAACATATCTTGAATGGTTTATTTAAAATTGAGCTGAACATTATTTATAAGAAAAGTGAGGTCAAGGTCAAAAGAAAGGTTAAGGTCAAAAATTGTTAACATCACTATGTATCAGCATATGAAGTTTGATTACACTATCTTGAATGGTTTCTTTAAAACTGAGCTAAACACTAATTTAAGAAAAGCAGGTCAAGGTCAAAGAAAAGGTCAAAGTCAACAAATGTTTACACAATTAAAAAGCTATCACCAATACCTATCAACATATGAAGTTTTATAAAAAAATATCTTGAATAATATTTTTGAAACTGAGCTTTGAACTGAGCTAAATGCAAAGCTTGACGGAAGGAAAGAAGGACGGAAGACAGACATGACAAACTCAATATGCCCCGGCCATATTCATAGCGGGGCATAAAAAATATTATGAAGTAGACTAGTGGTATGCTTTTTTAAATGTTTATTTGAATTATTAAAAAATATCAATTTTGATGATTTTTCATGATACTCATTAATCAAATTTCTTAGTAATATTAATTAGAGCTTTTTTCACAACCAAATTTATACTTATGAAAGACATTGTATCAGTCGTATTTAAAAGCTTATGTTTTAGGATTTGAGATAATAACAAATATTCATTAAGATATTGATTGTTAGAACAAGTCAGTCGAAGATCACATTATCTAGCTATTACCTTAATCTCAGGATTGATATTATATTAATGTTAATCTTTATTTAGACAGATTAATCTTCTGGTCCAACTCTTGAAGTTAAATCTTTTCCCTCGCAAATGAATTACCTATAATTAGTGTACTTTAATGAATAACATACTGATGTGAATAAATGGGTCTGTTATAATTGCCTAACACTGCCTGCATGCTCTTGTATAAATGACTCTTGACAGATTATGTGGGACATACAGTGGCTGCATCAAATTCCCGCAAATTTTTTTCAGATAAGGTCATGGGTATTAATTTCACTCTCATTGTCAAAAAGTGTGTTATCTAAAACAGTGACAGTTTATTCTATGTTTTAATCAAATTTAACTGTTACATAAATGATGATCACCATAGCTTTCAACACATAATTGGAAGGTGATAAAACCCTTTGAATTAAATTTTAGCTTTCTGTCACATCTTTGTTATGTCTGCTAAAACGTTTATAGGCTTTTGACCACACAGCTGAACAATGTGGGTTAATATATCGTTACAAGGTTGTTTGTAGAATAAGATTGATGATTTTTCTCTCTATATAATTAACTGTAGATATGAAACCATCAATTTTGTATCTTGAAATGTGAATTAAAAAAAAGATTATCAATAATTCACATACATTAACTTAAATAATTCAATAATATTATGATACTGTAATATGAATACAATACATTGGTGACTCACAATTTTTATCAATTTAGAAGTTAATGGGAAGGAATGCACTGTGATGCTTAAGTTAAGGGATGATAATATTTGTATAAACTCCCATATGATGCAATGATTTTAATGCACATGCTGTTCAAGTTAATTCAACACTACATCACATACTCCAAAATTAAAAGGTCATCGTTCACTGTTTAAGGACATACGCAACGTACCTTACCTACTGATAATTTTTCAAGATATTCTGAATTTAAGATTATAGTGCCATCAGATGTTCATAGACAAAAAATCAGCATGCATTACCAGGGGTTTCGAAAAGATATCAATGAAATTTCTTGTATAATTTAAAGAAAAATATACAAAAATTACTAAGCATATATTCTCGGTGTTTTGTTTATCCAAACTTGTTTTAGAAGAAGTGTACAACAGCTAGCATATTTAGACATAAAAATGTAGCAAACAGTTCCTTCAAGTATTGAAACTCTTCAACTCCAGGAAAAAACACAATAAAGTTCAAACTACGTTACGTATGTCCTTAATCAGCATCTCTGAAACTGGGTGTGAGGATTCTGGCTTTTCTCTATGAGCCAGTGTAGTCTTACATAGCTTTCACTATCAATTAGAAAACTGACAATTTATTCAATGTTTAATAAAGATAAACTGGAGTAAAAACAATTAACACATTGCTTTCACTTGAAGTGTGATATGACCCATAATTGATTTGTTGATTTTGAGGGTGAGGGAGTGACAACCAAAGGAAAAGGGAGAGAGATTAGTATGGTAATTGCTATGTCGCTGAAGTAAGGGAGTGAGTGAACCTTTTAGTACTAACACCATATAATAGTGGTATAAAGTGTGAAACTTATTTTAAAACTGATTATAATTTCTTTTTTTTTATTTAACATGGAAGTAATGAATAGGTGAGTGTATATACTGATACTTATAAATTGATTTAAACACTGAACCTAATAGCTCTTGAGAGGTTTGTTAACACATCGAATAAAACTGTAATAAAACAATCAGTAAGACCGACTATATCTGATGATTAATTATATTCAACTGTTTCCAAACATTTTAAAGAACATGGGTTATCTTGTCAGTATCATGTCTGTCTATTCAATACTGATGTAATTTTCTAAAGTTACAAATACTTACTTAAGTACTTACTTACTTAAGTTTCAGAAACTTACAAATTTTAATTAAGTCAAAGTACCTACGAATTTTCTGTTTAGTACAAGACAAGAAACAGCAAACAAATGTACAAAAAAAAAAGAATTAAAGACTTTCATACTAATGCAATTTCCTGAACATCTTTTTCCATTCATGTTTTGAAAAAAAATATTAGACTCCAAAATTTGACTCCAAACTCCACTCCAAACTCCACTCCATAACTCCATTCCATGCCTCCAGTCCATGAATTACACGGTGCCTGACATGAAACACATGAAATGTGTGTTGGGCATGAAATGTTGGTCCAATGTTGGCCCAATGTAGTAAATTTTGATTATAATGAGGTATTGATATGGCTTTCAACGTTGGCCCAGCGTTGGTTCAACGGAGTGAATATTGGGATAAAATCAATTTTCATTCACATACATGTTGGTGATCTGTTAATTACACATATCAAATTTGTATCTTTTAGAACCAATTAAGCTTCTTTCAATAGAGACATCTCATCTTTCGTTAAAATATTATGAACAATGGATTATCTTAATAATTTATTAATTTATTAATAATTTACAGTGTATGTGTTAATAAAAATGAAAAATTAATCCAGTACCTAATTTATGAAAATAAGATTTTTAATAATTTATGTTTTTAATTTGTGTCCGAGACCATTGCAAATACATGTAGAAAGTTATTCTGCATAGTATATAATTTTGTAGATTCTATATTTAGCATCATGGAACTTAAAGTGCTGAATTTTAGAGCTCCAAATAATTAGGTCAGTGGTGAAATCCACTGGCTCAGCAGGTGACTGGCCGGTTTCCTAGGAAACAGGCATCCTAATCAGCTCTGTTTCGTAAACTCGGAGTGGTCACATCACTTGCAACACTTGAACAAAGCATATACATGTGCGTGTCCGTTTTGAATCGCAAGACAGAGAAAATGGATTGTTTTAGCCCTTGAAATGTAAGTATAGTCATTTTAGGTGTGATTGATAGAATTTTATCTCTGTGAAAGTTTTAACTTGAGCATATAGTTTGTAAAATTGAACAAGTTATTCAAGAATTGCAATTTTCAAAATATGCATGTATATTTACTAGTAATCTCTTTAAGTTATAACTTATAAGTAGTAAGTGACATCATTTTTGAACGGATTAAACTGATATATTTTTTCATATCATTTATAGCATCTGGTGGGGAGAAAACCCTTTGTGTTACAAGACCATTGATGTTTGGAATGTAATGGACAGTGAGTGATTTATCTCAATTATCAGTGTGAGAGACATGGATTTTACAGACAAAGAAACAATAACATGAACAGGAAAAAAGGAGTGAATGGTTCAGAAGTAATATGGGCAGGAGAACATATCCAAAGTTTCACAAATTTGAACCCTGGGACTCTTATTCTAGAGGAATATTATATAGTGACTGAAGTGATATGGGGTAGACTTAAGAAAACATTGAACTACCTTTATTTCCCTCTGTTGATTTTATTCCATAGGAGTGACAAAAAAATAGAACATTTGTTTGAGGAACAAGATAATTTACCATGCAGGATTTATTCAATCAATTGTGTTTTACTCGTAATTATGGAAATAAAAAAGTTACAGGAATTCATATTGTTGAACTAAAATAATTCAATCGCCGATCATTTCCCAACATGTTTATAGAACGTAGGGCCAACGTTGGTCCAACATTCATTCTTAGCTTTTAAAAAACATTGAACCAACATTGGGCCAAGAGGAAGTTAAACGTTGGGCCATTGTTGGGCCAATGCCAGATAACCAACCATGAATGTTGGCCCAACGTCGAGCCAACATGTTGGCTGAACGTAGGGCCGATGAGCAAGATGATGTTGGGCCAACGCATAAAACTGACAGAGGGCCAACGCAATTTTCACCGTTGGGCTTGCGTTGGCCCAACGTAAGCTTGCTATCTGGGGTAATGGATAACACCGAGCCAAAAGACCACAAAATGAGAACCAGTGCGAGTCAACACTTTTAATTCTAATTGACCTGTTCTTTATGTAATAAATAGGTTTTAAAATGTTTAAGTTTATATTAGTTTAAGGACATACGCAACGTACCTTACCTACTGATAATTTTCAAGATTATCTTATTGTAATTTAAGATTATAATGCCATCAGATGTTTGTAGACAAAAAATCAGCATGCATTACCAGGGGTTTTGAAAAGATATTAATTGATGAAAATTCTTGTATAATTCAAAGAAAAGTATACAAAAATTGCTAAGCATATTTTCTAGATGTTTTGTTTATCCAAACTTGTTTTAGAAGTGTACAACAGCATATATAGACATTAAGAGTAGCACACGGGTCCTTCAAGTATCGGAACTCTTCAAATCCAGGGAAAAGACAAAGTTCAAACTACGTTGCGTATGTCCTTAAGTACAAACACAATGACATTAAGTATTTTGATATTTTTAAAATTTTTTGATAAGTTAATTCTTATTTCGAATTTTGACTAAAGTCTTTTCTCTGTTTAATTGTAACCAGACCAGATTAAGTCAAGTTCCAATGTCATTGCACTATTATGGCTGGGGGGAAAATAATAAAAAACAAAACTCATGCAGATTTATACGTTATTGTTTATTTGACAACACAGTGAAGATTTACGATAATATAGGTGTCAGATTCGATAAGTATAAAGTTCAAGGTCATTGTATTTTTAGTACACTTTCAAATGACTCAGCAATCCAGAGAGAACTGACTCAGTTCCATTAATGTTAACTTGATTCACAGAATTACACAGAATTATGAAATATATATCAGATTTGATAAGTATAAGCTTCCATTATCATTTCACCCTAATATTCTCAAAGATGGATGCAATAAAACAAGTACTCAAATTTATGTTTGTTTATTTCATATCACATCGTGCTGATTTACTCAATATGGTATTGTTTACAGGATTCACATTGTGAAGCATTATATAAAGCTCCCCTGTCATTTCTTTGCAATACTCTTAAAGATGACTGCAATAAAAAGTATACAGATTTACATTCTTTTTGTGTATGTCAAATTGTGAAGATTTACACGTTATTATTTTTACTGGATATCATACTGAAAACTGAAAAGAATATTTGAAATCAACTATACATATCTCAGAAAAACTATAAGAAGCAAACATAATTTATTGCAAGTACATGTATGAAAGATAATTGTTATTGAAACAAATAGACAACACAATATACATTTAAGGTAACATTATAATTGTGTTTGATCCTTAAGGACATATGCAACGTACCTTACCTACTGATAATTTTTCAAGATATTCTTAATTCAAGATTTTTGTGCCATCAGAAGTTCGTTGACAAAAAATCAGCATGCATTACCAGGGGTTTTGAAAAGATATCATTTGATGAAAATTCTTGTATAATTCAAAGAAAAATACACCAAAATTAAATAAACATATATTGTACATGTTTTTTTTAATCAAAACTTGTTTTAGATGAAGTGTACAAAAGCATATATAGACATAAAAATGTAGCACACAATTCCTTCAAGAATTAGAACTCTTCAACTCCAGGGAAAAGACAATAAAGTTCAAACTATGTTGCGTATGTCCTTAAAACAAGGTCAAAGATCCTTAACACAACAAGGTTACAGATCCTTCACACAAGGTCACGGATCCTTTATACAAGTTCACAAATCCTTAATTCAAGGTCATAATTCCTTCACACAAGATCCCAGATCCTTCACACAAAAGGTCCCAGATCCTTACGAGTTTCACGATCCTTAACACAGGGTCACAGATCCTTCACACAAAAGGTCACAGATCCTTCACATAAGGTCACAGATCCTTTACATAAGGTCACAGATCCTTCACAAAAGGTCACAGATCCTTCACACAGGGTCTCAGATCCTTCACACAAAAGGTCACAGATCCTTCACACAGAAGGTCACAGATCCTTCACACAGAAGGTCACAGATCCTTCACACAAGGTCAGAAGAGTTGTACATATCCTCCAGCAATAAATGTCTCAACGCCTCTTCCTACAAAATTCTGTTGATCCATAAAACGAATTGATTTTGATGTGTTGCATAGCCTCCTACCAAGACAGCTCAGATAATTCATTTTGTGTTCTATAAAAAAGAGCAAAATTGTCAGTTGACTACCAGTATTGAATAGGATCTGATATAACTATGAAATAAGGTAAGCTACACAGAGTTTAAACGAAATAGAAACAACCAACAATTAGATTTTGACATTGAAACAAGAAGCCCATAGGCCTTCAAAGTCACCAGTTTCTGAGCCACCATATGTGTTCTTTTTAATGTACTTTTTAACAAATCTGTATATTTCTAACCAATATCTTTTTTTTTTTGCTCCAAATGGCAATGATTTATACAATGTCGAATTTACATTACATAAGGAAATTTCTGTAATTATTTGTACAATTTGAAGTCATATACTTTTTTGAGAAGTTTTCAAAAGAAACCTTTATAAGAAAATATACAGATTTTCACAACCTCCCTCTCTCTGAATTGATTATGAAGTAGACAGTACTGACTGCATTTGAATTTGACAATATCTTGTTAGAGAAGTTTTTTTCCCCTCATGATCTTGGGAGAAAATAATGGACCCCATTCCTGTTGTGGTGGCCATGACGTAAATAAACTTGATCTTCTACCGCATGAATAAATTGCAAATAATGGACAATTTGTATGTAACATTTTACCTCTTGAAAAGAAGAGTATAAAAAGAATGTATTTCCTATTTATCACTCTAAAGATTCTAAGCTATATAAATAGGCTTGCATATACATTTTACAATTCTTTCTCTTGGTGTACTTGGGAAGATTTTTTTTCTTTAGATTTTTTCTTATACATTTTATGTACAACTTTAGAGGGCCTATCCAGCCTCATCTTCATACCAGGAACCAAGGTATAAACAAACTTGAATCTATATATTATACACAAGATACTAAGTGTAGTCTTGAAGCTGTGGAGATTTTGCAAGATTTTTGTTCCCTATTTGACCACTCCCAGTCCTAAGGGCCTTGAATCTTCACCATGTAACTATATAAGGAAGTTTCCATGCAAGTTTTATTTCTGGTTTTCTTTGTTAAAGAAACCAAATGGCCATAACAGATTTGTGAAAAATTCTCTGGTTCTGAGCAAGCTTTCTTTCAATTTTTCTTTGCTTCTTAGTTATGCCCAACCCAAGACTTAGATATTTCCAAATCCTATGACTTGACCTTTCCAAAATTATCAGTGGTTAAGAGTCAAGAACCAACCACCAATCAGTCACTAGAAACACAGATTGAATCATATGCACATGTTCAAAAAGTTATATTCCGTCTATAAAATTTGAAAAAAAAGAAATATTGCATACATTTAGAAATGACAACAAGACCCCTCCCCCACCCCAAAATATAAGGTAAAGGCATCAATCAACAAAGAGATAGGGGTGGAAGTGGGGTGGCAGAGTGCAAGATTGAGAACATGTTTTTTTACCATCAATTATTGGCTTGGCTGGTAAATACTCTCCTTCTCTTACTTGCTGACGATGGTCTCATCTTCACTTTGGAATTGAAGCCAGTTTTAATGTCTGTCAATAATGCAAAGAATGCTTTTATTTTATTAAAATATAAAGAATAATAAATTTCAGATGATTGCAGATTTTGAGAGAGTCCAGCTTACCATTAGTTCACAAACTGGATGCAGCTGAACCTCTCTCGATTCACTTCCTTGAAGGTGATGGTCTCCCATTCACCCTGAAATACAGGAATTCCTTATCCTGCTTTTATAAGAAAGAAAGACATTTTTAAAAAGTTGCAATCTTTCTTAAAAATGAGTCATAGAAGTAAAAAAAGTTATGAATCTTACCATTTCTGCAATGGTTGGCTGTAGCCCATCCCTGCTCTCTGTACTCCTGTTGACAAAAAATGGAGTCATATTAGTCATACCCCACAGAGGGATCAAAGCTAATCCTGTTGATACAGAAAATCAGGAGGTCAACAAGTACCTAACTGCTTTGATGAAGTGCAAAAAATGCAGTACAATACTTACCACTTTGGCCAATGTTAGCTGCTGGACATAGCTGGGCAATGGACTCGTCTTCACCTGTTGGTCTAATTTGGTCCTCCTCTTCATGGGTCCTGCTGCTCAGTGTCCTTTCAATTGAAAGTCAACAAGTCAAACTCTGATCCAAAGAACTTCAATTGACAAGAAGTTTAAGGAAATTATATAGGAAGGAATAACCAAATCTTATTACCGCATCTTCCAAAAATGGCTGCAAGAGGCAAAATCCTCTTCTCCATGGGATCCAGGTCTGCCCAACCCTCCTCCGTCTAATGAAGAAAATCAAGAGTCAAAGATATTCAAGTAAGGCAGAGTAATAAAACTTCACAGAGAGCAAAGAGCAAATAAAGATTGTATCATACAGTCACTTCAGAAATTGCCTACAGTTCAATCCTCCATTCTAATCAAAAGTTGACAGAGAGCAAGATGTGCTCATTGTGTGCTATTATCAGGTCTTGGATTAGCCACAGCCTATCTCAGAATTCCTAACAGGTCATGGTTTGCTTTTTCTTTACCTTGTACCTGTAAACAAAGAATCTTTAGAGATCATAGGAAAATATGGACTTCCTGGGCATAGTGAGAGTCACAAAAGTGGATAGGGTGCAAGATGTATGTGTACAGGTTGTATATCTTACTGTTACTCTATGAGGTGGTTGGAGTGGATCTCTCCATGGTGGACTCTTCTTCTGCATGACAATCCCATCTTTCCCTCAATATTGATAAGAGACTAATCCTCCACCTGTTGACAAAGAAAGTCAAGCAGTCAATAAATTGCTAAGGCTTCCTCAGCACAAACAGTAATATGATTCAACAGAGTGCAAGATGTGCTTACTGTATAGGGGATTAATTTCACGGGTTGTAATTTTCACGTTTTTCTCTCCTCTGACACGATCGCGGTTTGTTGAATTCGCGGAATCGGTACATGTATATAATAAAGTTACCTCCCTTGTCTATATCCGTTTAATCCATAGCATAGCTAGAACGACATAATCAGCGTTATGTATTCACTTCACAAGGTACGTTTATATAAAATAGTTAGATTTAATAATTAATTAGTTATAAAAAGTCCTTGACTATAAACGTCGAGTGACTTTCCTATATGCTATTACGACACCCCAAGATCTTCTTTCTGAAGGGATAATACATCGTGGTGAAAAACCACTGGACAGCTGCTGGAGGGTAAGAAATTGTTAATGTAGGTCGACGAAATAATATCCTTCAACATCTTCAGCAAGTTTGATATTATTTGAATGATTTTTTAAAACTAAAATGTCGATAAAAACTAATACGTACGAGGGGTTATCAAAAAGTTTGTGGACTGATGCGATAAAATTAATACTATGTAGTCGTTGATTACAAAATTTATAAGGAACGTAAAACAACAAAAGATTAAGAAGTGTTGAAAATTTCAGCTTGATATGTTGATAATTTGCCAAATTATCATTAAATAAGAGGGGCATTATATGATCACCCGGCGTTGTCGCCGTTTAGGTTCATGACATCCGACAACGTCATTATTTCTCAATGCCCGCTCTCTCTGCCTCAATACACTTATCTTGATGAGATTCTCTGGAGTAAAGTATAAAGATTTAAAACCGTCTTGTTAAGATGATTTTACAATGTCATGAACACCTGATTTCAATGCATTAATATTGTAAATATTAAAGGACTTATCGCATGATTTTTCAAAAATCTTAATTTTATGAAAAATATTATCTACAACCTTGTTTATTAAAATACTGAATAAAATAAACGTTGTTGAAAGCGTATTTTAAGAGATATTGAGAGTTGAAATTCAAATACGGCAATATGCATATTTCAGTCGGATTTCGGCGAAATACTGCTCTGACGTCATAGACGACAATTCAGTGATAGAAAGATGAGAAGTTGCACACTATTTATGGAGTTATCACGGACAAATGCATCTTAATTAAGAAAAATGCTGGAAAATATAATTCCTAACGTGCTTTTCAATTACTATAGAAACATTAACTAGTTCTAAGCTATAAGATTTTTGAGATATTTTCGTTTTTATTCCAAATATTTAGCATCTGTAGGTCTGATCACGGCAATGTTTCGCCGTGATCGGAAAATATTTTTCAAGACCGCCATCCTTTACAAAACATATGGAGGCATACTTGCATAAATTATAATATTAAAAATGAAGAATAACAAAGTTATATAATGTTAAATTTGTGAATCAAAAAAGTTCATACATGTGATAAGATGACAAATCAAATTGTATTGTGATGGCGAGTTTCTTCGTCTTCGCCGCGTCTCCCTCGCTATCGTCGCTGCTATTTTTACAATGTTAACAGATTTTTCAGATTTTTTTCTTGCTAACAATTCTAAAATATAAGGTTGGATATTCAAATTCATATCGATAAAATCAGTGATTTGGTCATTCATAACGTAGAAAATTCAGGTTGTATCACGTATATTTTAGTAAGATTAACGTGAGGAACTGATCAGCCATTGTCGCCTTTGACGTCACAGGGTCACGTGATCGCTATCTAATTAATTTAGATTTTTAATTTGGGGGGTTTCATTTGAGTCAATAATTGGTTAACTACCGCAATTTATCCACTGTAAAAACACAAAATTTATAAGCTGTGGTCATAAGGAACGTTTTACACTTTTAATTTCAAATAATTTAGAAACATGCGATAAGTCCTTTAAATCTATACATAGATAGAGATCCTCGCTTGATTTTGCCAGCATAATTTTCTTGTCGGAGTTCAATGTGAACCAATGATCAACGTCACTTTTCAACGTGACTGACATTGGAGACCCTGACTACAAATCGACATTAACCCTGTGTCTCTTTTCTTGCTGAATTAGTTTTGGTATTTAAAAACAAGTACTCTGGGTGTATTTTATTTCTCTGTAGCCTGCTTAAACATTTTCTAGGTCTATTCCAGGTACCCAGGGGCTGAAACTTATAGAATGTTTTCAAATGACACCCTACCCCCTTTCGACGTTATTTTTAACACTTTTATTATTTGGACATTCGATATAAAAATTAAGATAAAATGTCATAGAATATACAGAATGAGGTAAAAATTTCAACTTTTACGGAAAAATTGTGTCATATTGCATGAGTGAATTGATAGGATTTTCGGATGACAAATGCTCATATTAGAAGAGTTTTTCTCAGTTATACGCAGGTAGAAAATACGTAACGTTCGAGTTTGCGCCACATGGACATACCATTGCTTATAAAAACATTAACGATTCACTAAAAAATAAAACTTATAATTTGTATTTCATGTTACAGATAGAAAAAAAGATACTTATTTAATATTTAAAAATTCATTGATATATCTCAAGCGGTTTTAATTTTATGATACTAGTCCACGAACTTTTTGATAACCCCTCGTATGATAGTGTAGGTAACAAATACACGTGGTAACATAGTTACGAACGGGTAATCAAAACCCATGACCCCCGTGTTTTGATTGATGAAACATGTAACATTAGCTATTAAAACAGCTTTTTAACAAATACAGGTTATTATCTGATGATCTAAATTAAAGTAAAGCGTGATAATTAAAATTATTGAATGACAAGTGCGACTCGTAATTACTGAAATGACCATGTACTACACGTATCGTAGTCTATTCTTAAATATCCAAATATAGCATGGAGGTTATTGAAAACTTACTCACTCTTTCTTGAATTCACGGATTTATTAACACCGTGAATATAGCGAATATTAACACCGTGAGTTATTTTCCCCCTATACAGTACTTTGTCATACCATCATGACTTACATTGGTGAAATTCATCTGTGAACTTTCAATTGCAGGTGATGGTATGATCTTCTGGACATTGAGACCAGCCTGAACCTGTGCTTAATAAAGAATTCTAGAGGTCAAAGAAAGGGTAGAACTTCTTTGAGAGAGAGAGAGAGCAATAAAATTTGATGAAGCGCAAGATGTACATGTACAGATCTTACCATCAAGTCTTGGCTTCACCACAGTTAATGTCCAAACTCTTTTCACAGTTTGTAGTGTGTGATAATCTGCTCTTCATTGGAATCCAAATCAAACTAATCCTGACCTGTTACAAAAGAATGTCAAAGAAGTGCTCAGGCTTATAAAATGAGAAAAAATTATGGAAGTGGAAAGAGTGTAAGACATGCACTTTGATCTCTCATTTAGGCCAGGGAATGGAGTACTGCCCTTTCAGGGATCACTCTAGATTTTAATGTTGATGGCCATATGGCCCATCGTCATTAAAATCCATAGGTCATACACCAAGGGTATGGAAGCAGCATTAGGCCCCCATTGGGGCCCAGGGGCAACAACCTGAGGAGGAGGGTCAAGGGGGGCAAAGTCCCCCAGAGATAATCAATTTTTTTCAATTTTGTGGAGAATTTCAATTGCTCAGTATTAGAGTTTTTATTGCTATTTCAGAAAAGTCAATATCTGGTTTTCAAAGTTAAAGTGCAAAATGGAAGTCTTCAATTTTCCCTTTCAATGACATTCTACACAGTAATAAAATTGTCATCGAAGAAAAACCAGAAGTCTCCAACGAGACTGTAGCTCTACTGGTTGTACTTATAAAGGAAGATAAAAATAGCACTTGGACTTGAAACTTTGCAACAGCAATAAATAGAATAATGATCCTTAATTGGTATAGTCTCTTTTTGTGGAAAGATTTATTGCAATCAGACTAAAACTGTAGGAGGAGTAGCCTTTTAAAATAATTTTACAGAAATTTCGATTTAAGTAACTATGGCAACATCATTCAACAAAATCAAAAAACAATAATGACAGTTATGTATCTCAGTGTAGTCTACAGTACAGGCAACGCGGATCCCGTATTTCCCGCGCCCCGTCGCGGTATAAACACAACGCGGGATTTGGCCAGGTGAGACAGGTAAACCGCGTTCCCTCCGCAGGAAATTCATCACCTACCTGTCCCCGCCGCGGTTAAATCATCGATCAACTAGTATCGTAAACAAACGGGAGTTATCTCCCCGAACAGGAATTTTGCGAAATTCCCTCTTTTAAAAAAAAAAAAAATTAAAACCCCGCAGTGTATGTATATTTATGAAAGTATTTTCTTTATTTTGCAACAGTTAGGTAAAAATAATGAACAAAAAAAATTGTAAAGCAGAATATATTTAATCGTTTTTTTTTTTTATTTTATTTATTATTATTTATTTTTGTTAAGTTATATATCAATACTAAAGCGACATCTTTTGTTTTAAATAGTATCAAGAAAACTATAAGCTGTGTCATTTGAGAGTTTAACGTGACAAATTTTAATGTCGGAAATATAAGTTTTGATAACTTCTCCTTTCAAATTATATGCGAACTGCAATGTTACATTACACGTGCTAAACAATAGTCAGTGTGAGTTCCGATTAGCAGTTTTCAGCATTCCTATCAGAAAAAAAATACATCTATATACTGTTTATGTTTTTTGTATTTTTACCAAATTTAGAACACTATAATTTATTTAAATAATTTCACTTTACTGTATTAATGTGCAAGTATTTCCCTGAAATTGTCGAATGACCGGAAAGCTGTACTATTCGATGGTGAGAGTTTGCAGTGAGTGGGCGTGTGAACATTATAAAAGATATCAATAAAATATAACAATTTTTTCCCCTCGATATTTACTTCTTTTGTAAACAGTGGTTTGTTTTTAATTTAATCATTTCTCCAATTACAGAAGATGGTATGTGCATGGTGATGAACTTCACAAAACAATTAAAACGGAGGGGGGGGGGGGGGGGGGGGGGTTATATCACTGAAACTTATTATTCTCAATAATACTCAAGAAAAAAATCAAATGCCAAGTTTACTTGAACATATTCTGTTTCTTTGTGTATTGAGTATTAGTCGCGATCATTTCCTGCGTATAGGGATTAGCAGAGCAAGAGCAGGAAACGGCATGCCGTAGGGGTTTCACACCTGTCCTAGAGTACCTGGGGTAAATTTCTCTGCATGTGCAAGGCGTTATCTAGCCATACAACACACGAGTCCCTTCAATGTTTCATTATTTCTTCATTTTCAAATGAAATTACAACCATAAAAGTTACGCGAGTCAATATATACTTGCTTTTTTTTTTTTTACCCTGAGTGTATATTAAAAGGAAAAAGATCAATCATACTTTTAAAACAAATTAATAGAGTTTAAATGAAATAAAAAATAAATCAAATCAAATTATGTTTTATTACTATTTTTTTAAATGCCGACGGGCTTGGTATTTATGTTTCTGTTTAATACATGTATATATGTACATGTGCATGTATTATGCAAGTGGAATGTAAATTTAAAAAAAAACCGTACAGAATGTTACGGCACGTGCATCGTTTTTCCTTCAGTCAGTTAAATTGATTTATCGAGTCCATCGATTAAAACAAAATATTCATGATAGAATTTCAATGAAATGAATTGCTTCTGGATTTTTTTTTTTTTCAGTTTCAATATATCGTTTTTGTGAACAGATAATATACTGTAGCCGATTTATCAGTTTATTGTCCAGTTGTGGACTTTGACTAATTCTGCGATCGAGTTTCTGAAAAACACCGAAATAGTGACAGCCACAGACACTATTTTACTAAACTAACTGCTTCCAAGACATTTATTAGATCGCCAATATTGCTTCACGATATAAGATTACGCAATCTGAAGGTATTACAGGTATCTCGTTGGGGTTTTGGCCAGTTACACAGACACCTGAAAACTCGTAACCTATCGCTATGATACATTTTGTCTCTGAAAATAATAATTTTTTTCTTGTGTGTTGTATGTTCAAATTATTTTAGGGCCCCAAGTCAGCTGATAAAAGAGGCTCTTTCCGATTTGACGATGCTTGTAAATGAAAATATTGATGAGCATGATCATATTAATTTCAAAAAGAAAGAAAATGGAAAAACTAGCTAGGAAATTATCCTGAATAGATAGGATGTTATGATTTTATAAACAACAATAATAAAAAAAAAATTAAATGTTGATATAACTTTAATTTACAGTCTTACATGTTTAGCGCATATTATTAGCAGTTAATGGTGCAACATATATTCCTAAATGTACACGTGTTTAATACTGTTAACATCTCTATCATCGTTTTTCATTCTAATAATATCCGATATATATATATATATATATATATATATATATATATATATATACACAAAGGCATTTTTTTAAAGAAACCAAAGGCTCAAATCTCACAGAAAAATAAACGCATTAGCTACATGTAACTGAGAACGCAACTGCACGGGCTAATCGTGGACCCCGCATTTTAATGCATTAATTAGGAAACGATGACATAAAAAAAAAATTTAATGCTACCGTTATAACGTGGATTATTTAGCAATTTCAAAATAATTTATGTAGGAATGATTGATTTTAAATAAAATATATACGGTAAATGAGCTGACGATATTTCATACAATTTTACCGCACGCACTAGCTATATAATTATGCTTTTTTTTTTAAATTGGAGAAATAACTAATTTTGAATGACTATTAATAAAAAACATAGGAAATAAATAATTATTATACAATTTATTATTACTTAAAATTAAATCAAAAATTCATTTAATAGTATTCATGCTATAATGTAGGCCATTAATAATCGAAAACACTTTACAGGTAACAACTCTAAGTTGAAGAAAAACGGTAGCTGGCCCCGCCGCGGTGTAAACACGGTCGCAGGTAGTACCGCGATCAAAACCCGCGACGGTGTAACGCGGAAAGGATTAACACACCGTCGAGGGGACGCGGTCTAATACGGGATCCGCGTTGCCTGTACTGTACATGTATGCCAAGTTATACTGAAATCAAAAGTGAAGGAGGAGTAGCATTTTGAAAGTATTTCAAGAAATTTCTATTTTTAGTAACCATGGCAACACTGTTCATTGAAATCCAAAACTGATAAAATGCATCTTATTTTTGTCTACATTTGTGCCAAGTTAAACTAAAATCAGACCAAAACTGTAGGAGGAGTAGCATTTTGGAAGTATTTCACAAAAATTTCTATTTTCAGTAACCATGGCAACACCGTTCATCAAAATCAAACACCAATATAAGAATTATGTATCTTAGTCTCAGATCAAAACTGTAGGAGGAGTAGCATTTTGAAAGTATTTCCAAGAAATCTCTATTTATAGTAACCATGGCAACAATGTTCATTGAAATCAAAAACTGATACACAGAATTATGTATCTTAGTGAAGTCTACTTGTGTGCCAGGTTATACTGAAATCGAACCAAACTGTTGGAGGAATAGCGTTTTGAAAGTATTTCCCAGAAATCTCATATTTAGTAACCATGGCAACACCATTCACTGAAATCAAAAACTGATAAAAAGAATTATGTATCTTATTATAGTCTACTTGTGTGCCAAGTTATATTGAAATCAGATCAAAACTGTAGGAGGAGTAGCGTTTTGAATGTTTTTCACAGAAATTTCTATTTTTAGTAACCATGGCAACATCGTTCATTGAAAAACGGATACACAGAATTATGTATCTTATTATAGTCTACTTGTGTGCCAAGTTATATTGAAATCAGATCAAAACTGTAGGAGGAGTAGCGTTTTGAATGTTTTTCACAGAAATTTCTATTTCTAGTAACCTGGCAACACCGTTCATTGAAATCCAAAACCGATAAACAGAATTATGTATCTTAGTATAGTCTACTTGTGTACCAAGTTATACTGAAATCAGATTAAAACTGTAGGAGGAGTAGCGTTTTGAATGTTTTTCACAGAAATTTCTATTTTTAGTAACCATGGCAACACCGTTCATTGAAAACAAAAACCAATACACAGAATAATGTATCTTAGTATAGTCTACTTGTGTACCAAGTTATATTGAAATCATACCAAAACTGTAGGAGGAGTAGTGTTTTGAAAAATTGTTTACAGACAGACGGACAGACAGACAGCTAGACAGATGGACGGACGACGGACATCTTACTATCGCATAAGCTCTTCTGGTCTCTGACCAGTAGAGCTAAAAATTAAATACTCCTGACAACAATTTGATGAACAGAATAGCATTTACTCAATTTTCAACTCTTTCTAGAGTCGGCAAAAGAGCATAATTTAATCAACTGAAAAGTATGTTTTGCAAAATGTCAAATAATATTAAAATCTATAGCACATTCTTAAAATCTTCAGGACATGTCAATAAAATGATTTAGAAAAGAAATCAAATGATAGTTAATATACACACTTTGCATATAAAAAGATTTTTATTGCATCATGTCACATTTAATCCCACTCAGTTTCTATTCAATTCTTAAATTGAAGTAGGTTAGAAAAAAAAAAATTAAAAGAAATATTTACAAATTTAGTCAGCATTTGTAAATACCTAAACCTACCAAAAACATTCCCCTTTCACAACTCACATATCAAGTTTGTTTAAAAAATATCATTATCATATTGTTTGGTTAGTTTCAACAACCATGTATTTGCACCCCAAATTAAGTTGGCAATGTCAAGAAAATTGAGTAAATTACTGATATATGTAATAAATTGTTAGAAGTCAAGATACTGAAGTCACCGGTGTCATGTACATGTACATAACTAACCCTTTCGATCATCTACTCGAGTGAAATTCACATAATCAAGCCACAACGATTATACAAGCAGTATACAGGTGTTCTTCACAGAGTACATGTATTCCAAGTAACTGAAGTCGCATTCAACCATATGCTATGGAGGAAAATAAAATTTTGATACCAATTGGTTATGGTGGAATTCATTTATGTTCCAATTAGTCAAAATGAATAAAATTAGGGGCCCACACTAATACATGTGATACTGGCATAAGATTAAAACATGTTCAGACTGACCCCCAACCCAATTTAAACAATGCCTCATTTACAAGTGGTGTGCAAAGGCATATCCCAAAGTGATCCCTAGCTGCTTTAATTGCTTTTTAAAGGACAGAAAGACAAGTGATCATACAGGTTGCAATCCTAAAAAAGTGAAATTGGCGATGATTACTTGCATCATCTGAATTGGAAGTAAACAGGTTAAGGCCTGACAAGGTCAACATCAATTGGAAAATGGTTATGAAACGGTCAAGAAGTAGAGTCTGAATCTTACCGCATCTTCTGGTGAAGTCTGCAGTTGCATTGAAGACACTCTCTCTCACTGTGGAATTCTGCTCAGCCTTAATCTCCTCCTCTGTCAACAAAGCAAAACCAAGACATCAAGGTAACACATACACTTCATACTAAGTGAAAAGGAGTCATACAAGTGCATACAAAGTGCACGTGCAAAGAGAAAGTCAAGTTTCAATCTTACTCTCACTTCGGGGGTTGGCTGCAGTGGACGCTTCTTCTGTCTGATGCTTTCCTCTTCACCTCTAGATCCAGCACAGCCTAAGCTTCCACCTGTTGTCAGAAACAGTCAAATGCTCAGTAACTTGCAAAAGATTTCTTGAACCCAGACACAGAAAAAGTGCAGAGGAGATTGCAGGAGGTGCACAATGCGTCTTACCCTGGCGTCTTGGATTGGCCGCAGTCCATCGCTGAACTCCAGCTGGCAGGTTACCGACTGCTCCTTCTGCAGAACCACACCAGTCTAACCCTGTACCTGTTAACAAAGATGTCTACAGGTCAAAGCAAAAGTAAGGCTTCCTCAAGACAGAGTAACCACAGTCAACAGACGAGAGCAAGATGTACACATTTCATAGCTTACCCTCAATCTTGGGTTTCAAAAGCTCAACAAAAGCATCTCCTTACTTACCGCTTTGGCCAATGTTGGCGGCTGTTGCTCTGTCTTGGATCTCCTGCGTCTTCCCTGGTCCGGGTCCCTGAAAATATACAACTGACAGAAGATTACTAAAAATTCTAAACAATGCAACAAATCACAGAAAATTCATGTAAATATAAAGATTCAAAAAGAAAAGTAGTTGAAAAATAAGTTATCTGCTGAAGACAGTTAGGTCAGGAAAGGGCATCAAAAGGGAAAAGGGGGGGGGGGGGGGAGGGGGAAGGTTAGTTATGTTATAGAGTAGGGAGGGGATAGGAGACACAAGGGACAGAAAGGAAGAAATGCAAAATAGCTTCTCTATTAGGCTTCCTGGTAGCGGAATAGGCTCCTCTTCTTTCTACTGATGATGGTCCCTGCTTCCCTGCATCCTGTCAATTAAAAGTAAAGAGGTCAAGGTCTGACAAGGTCAAAATCAATTGGCAATGGTAAGGTCATCAAAGAGTGCAAGAAGTAGAGCAAGATGTACACATTTCATAGCTTACCCTCAATCTTGGGTTTCAAAAGCGCAACAAAAGCAGCTCCTTACTTACCGCTTTGGCCAATGTTGGCGGCTGTTGCTCGGTCTTGGATCTCCTGCGTCTTCCCTGGTCCGCGTCCCTGAAAATATACAACTGACAGAAGATTAGTAAAAATTCTAAACAATGCAACAAATCACAGAAAATTCATGTAAATATAAAGATTCAAAAAGAAAAGTAGTTGAAAAATAAGTTATCTGCTGAAGACAGTTAGGTCAGGAAAGGGCATCAAAGGGGAAAGGGGGGGGAGGGGAGGGGGAAGGTTAGTTATGTTATAGAGTAGGGAGGGGATAGGAGGCACAAGAGACAGAAAGGAAGAAATGCAAAATAGCTTCTCTATTAGGCTTCCTGGTAGCGAAATAGGCTCCTCTTCTTTCTACTGATGATGGGCCCTGGATCCCTGCATCCTGTCAATTAAAAGTAGAGGTCAAGGTCTGACAAGGTCAAAATCAATTGGCAATGGAAAGGTCATCAAAGAGTGCAAGAAGTAGAGCAAGATGTACACATTTCATAGCTTACCCTCAATCTTGGGTTTCAAAAGCTCAACAAAAGCAGCTCCTTACTTACCGCTTTGGCCAATGTTGGCGGCTGTTGCTCGGTCTTGGATCTCCTGCATCTTCCCTGGTCCGCGTCCCTGAAAATACACAACTGACAGAAGATTACTAAAAATTCTAAACAATGCAACAAATCACAGAAAATTCATGTAAATACCGGTATAAAGATTCAAAAAGAAAAGTAGTTGAAAAATAAGTTAGCTGCTGAAGACAGTTAGGTCAGGAAAGGGCATCAAAGGGGGGAAGGTTAGTTATGTTATAGAGCAGGGAGGGGATAGGAGATAAAAGAGACAGAAAGGAAGAAATGCAAAATAGCTTCTCTATTAGGCTTCCTGGTAGCGGAATAGGTTCCTCTTCTTTCTACTGATGATGGGCCCTGGATCCCTGCATCCTGTCAATTAAAAGTAGAGGTCAAGGTCTGACAAGGTCAAAATCAATTGGCAATGGAAAGGTCATCAAAGAGTGCAAGAAGTAGAGCAAGATGTACACATTTCATAGCTTACCCTCAATCTTGGGTTTCAAAAGCGCAACAAAAGCAGCTCCTTACTTACCGCTTTGGCCAATGTTGGCGGCTGTTGCTCGGTCTTGGATCTCCTGCGTCTTCCCTGGTCCGTGTCCCTGAAAATACACAACTAACAGAAGATTAGTAAAAATTCTAAACAATGCAACAAATCACAGAAAATTCATGTAAATATAAAAATTCAAAAAGAAAAGTAGTTCAAAAATAAGTAAGCTGCTGAAGACAGTTAGGTCAGGAAAGGGCATCAAAGGGGAAAAGGGGGGGGGAGGGGAGGGGGAAGGTTAGTTATGTTATAGAGTAGGGAGGGGATAGGAGACACAAGAGACAGAAAGGAAGAAATGCAAAATAGCTTCTCTATTAGGCTTCCTGGTAGCGGAATAGGCTCCTCTTCCTTCTACTGATGATGGGCCCTGCTTCCCTGCATCCTGTCAATTAAAAGTAAAGAGGTCAAGGTCTGACAAGGTCAAAATCAATTGGCAATGGTAAGGTCATCAAAGAGTGCAAGAAGTAGAGCAAGATGTACACATTTCATAGCTTACCCTCAATCTTGGGTTTCAAAAGCGCAACAAAAGCAGCTCCTTACTTACCGCTTTGGCCAATGTTGGCGGCTGTTGCTCGGTCTTGGATCTCCTGCGTCTTCCCTGGTCCGCGTCCCTGAAAATATACAACTGACAGAAGATTAGTAAAAATTCTAAACAATGCAACAAATCACAGAAAATTCATGTAAATATAAAGATTCAAAAAGAAAAGTAGTTGAAAAATAAGTTATCTGCTGAAGACAGTTAGGTCAGGAAAGGGCATCAAAGGGGAAAGGGGGGGGGAGGGGAGGGGGAAGGTTAGTTATGTTATAGAGTAGGGAGGGGATAGGAGGCACAAGAGACAGAAAGGAAGAAATGCAAAATAGCTTCTCTATTAGGCTTCCTGGTAGCGGAATAGGCTCCTCTTCTTTCTACTGATGATGGGCCCTGGATCCCTGCATCCTGTCAATTAAAAGTAGAGGTCAAGGTCTGACAAGGTCAAAATCAATTGGCAATGGAAAGGTCATCAAAGAGTGCAAGAAGTAGAGCAAGATGTACACATTTCATAGCTTACCCTCAATCTTGGGTTTCAAAAGCTCAACAAAAGCAGCTCCTTACTTACCGCTTTGGCCAATGTTGGCGGCTGTTGCTCGGTCTTGGATCTCCTGCGTCTTCCCTGGTCCGCGTCCCTGAAAATACACAACTGACAGAAGATTACTAAAAATTCTAAACAATGCAACAAATCACAGAAAATTCATGTAAATACCGGTATAAAGATTCAAAAAGAAAAGTAGTTGAAAAATAAGTTAGCTGCTGAAGACAGTTAGGTCAGGAAAGGGCATCAAAGGGGGGAAGGTTAGTTATGTTATAGAGCAGGGAGGGGATAGGAGATAAAAGAGACAGAAAGGAAGAAATGCAAAATAGCTTCTCTATTAGGCTTCCTGGTAGCAGAATAGGTTCCTCTTCTTTCTACTGATGATGGGCCCTGGATCCCTGCATCCTGTCAATTAAAAGTAGAGGTCAAGGTCTGACAAGGTCAAAATCAATTGGCAATGGAAAGGTCATCAAAGAGTGCAAGAAGTAGAGCAAGATGTACACATTTCATAGCTTACCCTCAATCTTGGGTTTCAAAAGCGCAACAAAAGCAGCTCCTTACTTACCGCTTTGGCCAATGTTGGCGGTTGTTGCTCGGTCTTGGATCTCCTGCGTCTTCCCTGGTCCGCGTCCCTGAAAATACACAACTAACAGAAGATTAGTAAAAATTCTAAACAATGCAACAAATCACAGAAAATTCATGTAAATATAAAGATTCAAAAAGAAAAGTAGTTCAAAAATAAGTTAGCTGCTGAAGACAGTTAGGTCAGGAAAGGGCATCAAAGGGGAAAAGGGGGGAAGGTTAGTTATGTTATAGAGTAGGGAGGGGATAGGAGATAAAAGAGACAGAAAGGAAGAAATGCAAAATAGCTTCTCTATTAGGCTTCCTGGTAGCGGAATAGGCTCCTCTTCTTTCTACTGATGATGGGCCCTGCTTCCCTGCATCCTGTCAATTAAAAGTAAAGAGGTCAAGGTCTGACAAGGTCAAAATCAATTGGCAATGGAAAGGTCATCAAAGAGTGTAAGAAGTAGAGCAAGATGTACACATTTCATAGCTTACCCTCAATCTTGGGTTTCAAAAGCGCAACAAAAGCAGCTCCTTACTTACCGCTTTGGCCAATGTTGGCGGCTGTTGCTCGGTCTTGGATCTCCTGCGTCTTCCCTGGTCCGCGTCCCTGAAAATATACAACTGACAGAAGATTAGTAAAAATTCTAAACAATGCAACAAATCACAGAAAATTCATGTAAATATAAAGATTCAAAAAGAAAAGTAGTTGAAAAATAAGTTAGCTGCTGAAGACAGTTAGGTCAGGAAAGGGCATCAAAGGGGAAAAGGGGGGGGGGGAGGGGAGGGGGAAGGTTAGTTATGTTATAGAGTAGGGAGGGGATAGGAGGCACAAGAGACGGAAAGGAAGAAATGCAAAATAGCTTCTCTATTAGGCTTCCTGGTAGCGGAATAGGCTCCTCTTCTTTCTACTGATGATGGGCCCTGCTTCCCTGCATCCTGTCAATTAAAAGTAAAGAGGTCAAGGTCTGACAAGGTCAAAATCAATTGGCAATGGAAAGGTCATCAAAGAGTGTAAGAAGTAGAGCAAGATGTACACATTTCATAGCTTACCCTCAATCTTGGGTTTCAAAAGCGCAACAAAAGCAGCTCCTTACTTACCGCTTTGGCCAATGTTGGCGGCTGTTGCTCGGTCTTGGATCTCCTGCGTCTTCCCTGGTCTGCGTCCCTGAAAATATACAACTGACAGAAGATTAGTAAACATTCTAAACAATGCAACAAATCACAGAAAATTCATGTAAATATAAAGATTCAAAAAGAAAAGTAGTTGAAAAATAAGTTAGCTGCTGAAGACAGTTAGGTCAGGAAAGGGCATCAAAGGGGAAAAGGGGGGAAGGTTAGTTATGTTATAGAGTAGGGAGGGGATAGGAGATAAAAGAGACAGAAAGGAAGAAATGCAAAATAGCTTCTCTATTAGGCTTCCTGGTAGCGGAATAGGCTCCTCTTCTTTCTACTGATGATGGGCCCTGCTTCCCTGCATCCTGTCAATTAAAAGTAAAGAGGTCAAGGTCTGACAAGGTCAAAATCAATTGGCAATGGAAAGGTCATCAAAGAGTGCAAGAAGTAGAGCAAGATGTACACATTTCATAGCTTACCCTCAATCTTGGGTTTCAAAAGCGCAACAAAAGCAGCTCCTTACTTACCGCTTTGGCCAATGTTGGCGGCTGTTGCTCGGTCTTGGATCTCCTGCGTCTTCCCTGGTCCGCGTCCCTGAAAATATACAACTGACAGAAGATTAGTAAAAATTCTAAACAATGCAACAAATCACAGAAAATTCATGTAAATATAAAGATTCAAAAAGAAAAGTAGTTGAAAAATAAGTTAGCTGCTGAAGACAGTTAGGTCAGGAAAGGGCATCAAAGGGGAAAAGGGGGGGGGGGAGGGGAGGGGGAAGGTTAGTTATGTTATAGAGTAGGGAGGGGATAGGAGGCACAAGAGACGGAAAGGAAGAAATGCAAAATAGCTTCTCTATTAGGCTTCCTGGTAGCGGAATAGGCTCCTCTTCTTTCTACTGATGATGGGCCCTGCTTCCCTGCATCCTGTCAATTAAAAGTAAAGAGGTCAAGGTCTGACAAGGTCAAAATCAATTGGCAATGGAAAGGTCATCAAAGAGTGTAAGAAGTAGAGCAAGATGTACACATTTCATAGCTTACCCTCAATCTTGGGTTTCAAAAGCGCAACAAAAGCAGCTCCTTACTTACCGCTTTGGCCAATGTTGGCGGCTGTTGCTCGGTCTTGGATCTCCTGCGTCTTCCCTGGTCGGCGTCCCTGAAAATATACAACTGACAGAAGATTAGTAAAAACTCTAAACAATGCAACAAATCACAGAAAATTCATGTAAATATAAAGATTCAAAAAGAAAAGTTGTTGAAAAATAAGTTAGCTGCTGAAGACAGTTAGGTCAGGAAAGGGCATCAAAGGGGAAAAGGGGGGGGGGGGAGAGGAGGGGAGGGGGAAGGTTAGTTATGTTATAGAGTAGGGAGGGGATAGGAGACACAAGGGACAGAAAGGATGAAATGCAAAATAGCTTCTCTATTAGGCTTCCTGGTAGCGGAATAGGCTCCTCTTCTTTCTACTGATGATGGGCCCTGCTTCCCTGCATCCTGTCAATTAAAAGTAAAGAGGTCAAGGTCTGACAAGGTCAAAATCAATTGGCAATGGAAAGGTCATCAAAGAGTGCAAGAAGTAGAGCAAGATGTACACATTTCATAGCTTACCCTCAATCTTGGGTTTCAAAAGCGCAACAAAAGCAGCTCCTTACTTACCGCTTTGGCCAATGTTGGCGGCTGTTGCTCGGTCTTGGATCTCCTGCGTCTTCCCTGGTCTGCGTCCCTGAAAATATACAACTGACAGAAGATTAGTAAACATTCTAAACAATGCAACAAATCACAGAAAATTCATGTAAATATAAAGATTCAAAAAGAAAAGTAGTTGAAAAATAAGTTAGCTGCTGAAGACAGTTAGGTCAGGAGAGGGCATCAAAGGGGAAAAGGAGGGAAGGTTAGTTATGTTATAGAGTAGGGAGGGGATAGGAGACACAAGAGACAGTAAGGAAGAAGTGCAAAATAGCTTCTCTATTAGGCTTCCTGGTAGCGGAATAGGCTCCTCTTCTTTCTACTGATGATGGGCCCTGGATCCCTGCATCCTGTCAATTAAAAGTAGAGGTCAAGGTCTGACAAGGTCAAAATCAATTGGCAATGGAAAGGTCATCAAAGAGTGCAAGAAGTAGAGCAAGATGTACACATTTCATAGCTTACCCTCAATCTTGGGTTTCAAAAGCGCAACAAAAGCAGCTCCTTACTTACCGCTTTGGCCAATGTTGGCGGCTGTTGCTCGGTCTTGGATCTCCTGCGTCTTCCCTGGTCCGCGTCCCTGAAAATATACAACTGACAGAAGATTAGTAAAAATTCTAAACAATACAACAAATCACAGAAAATTCATGTAAATATAAAGATTCAAAAAGAAAAGTAGTTCAAAAATAAGTTATCTGCTGAAGACAGTTAGGTCAGGAAAGGGCATCAAAGGGGAAAAGGGGGGAAGGTTAGTTATGTTATAGAGTAGGGAGGGGATAGGAGATAAAAGAGACAGAAAGGAAGAAATGCAAAATAGCTTCTCTATTAGGCTTCCTGGTAGCGGAATAGGGTCCTCTTCTTTCTACTGATGATGGGCCCTGCTTCCCTGCATCCTGTCAATTAAAAGTAAAGAGGTCAAGGTCTGACAAGGTCAAAATCAATTGGCAATGGAAAGGTCATCAAAGAGTGCAAGAAGTAGAGCAAGATGTACACATTTCATAGCTTACCCTCAATCTTGGGTTTCAAAAGCGCAACAAAAGCAGCTCCTTACTTACCGCTTTGGCCAATGTTGGCGGCTGTTGCTCGGTCTTGGATCTCCTGCGTCTTCCCTGGTCCGCGTCCCTGAAAATATACAACTGACAGAAGATTAGTAAAAATTCTAAACAATGCAACAAATCACAGAAAATTCATGTAAATATAAAGATTCAAAAAGAAAAGTAGTTGAAAAATAAGTTAGCTGCTGAAGACAGTTAGGTCAGGAAAGGGCATCAAAGGGGAAAAGGGGGGGGGGGGAGGGGAGGGGGAAGGTTAGTTATGTTATAGAGTAGGGAGGGGATAGGAGACACAATAGACAGAAAGGAAGAAATGCAAAATAGCTTCTCTATTAGGCTTCCTGGCAGCGGAATAGGCTCCTCTTCTTTCTACTGATGATGGGTCCTGCTTCCCTGCATCCTGTCAATTAAAAGTAAAGAGGTCAAGGTCTGACAAGGTCAAAATCAATTGGCAATGGAAAGGTCATCAAAGAGTGCAAGAAGTAGAGCAAGATGTACACATTTCATAGCTTACCCTCAATCTTGGGTTTCAAAAGCGCAACAAAAGCAGCTCCTTACTTACCGCTTTGGCCAATGTTGGCGGCTGTTGCTCGGTCTTGGATCTCCTGCGTCTTCCCTGGTCTGCGTCCCTGAAAATATACAACTGACAGAAGATTAGTAAACATTCTAAACAATGCAACAAATCACAGAAAATTCATGTAAATATAAAGATTCAAAAAGAAAAGTAGTTGAAAAATAAGTTAGCTGCTGAAGACAGTTAGGTCAGGAGAGGGCATCAAAGGGGAAAAGGGGGGAAGGTTAGTTATGTTATAGAGTAGAAAGGGGATAGGAGACACAAGAGACAGAAAGGTAGAAGTGCAAAATAGCTTCTCTATTAGGCTTCCTGGTAGCGGAATAGGCTCCTCTTCTTTCTACTGATGATGGGCCCTGGATCCCTGCATCCTGTCAATTAAAAGTAGAGGTCAAGGTCTGACAAGGTCAAAATCAATTGGCAATGGAAAGGTCATCAAAGAGTGCAAGAAGTAGAGCAAGATGTACACATTTCATAGCTTACCCTCAATCTTGGGTTTCAAAAGCGCAACAAAAGCAGCTCCTTACTTACCGCTTTGGCCAATGTTGGCGGCTGTTGCTCGGTCTTGGATCTCCTGCGTCTTCCCTGGTCCGCGTCCCTGAAAATATACAACTGACAGAAGATTAGTAAAAATTCTAAACAATACAACAAATCACAGAAAATTCATGTAGATATAAAGATTCAAAAAGAAAAGTAGTTCAAAAATAAGTTAGCTGCTGAAGACAGTTAGGTCAGGAAAGGGCATCAAAGGGGAAAAGGGGGGAAGGTTAGTTATGTTATAGAGTAGGGAGGGGATAGGAGATAAAAGAGACAGAAAGGAAGAAATGCAAAATAGCTTCTCTATTAGGCTTCCTGGCAGCGGAATAGGCTCCTCTTCTTTCTACTGATGATGGGTCCTGCTTCCCTGCATCCTGTCAATTAAAAGTAAAGAGGTCAAGGTCTGACAAGGTCAAAATCAATTGGCAATGGAAAGGTCATCAAAGAGTGCAAGAAGTAGAGCAAGATGTACACATTTCATAGCTTACCCTCAATCTTGGGTTTCAAAAGCGCAACAAAAGCAGCTCCTTACTTACCGCTTTGGCCAATGTTGGCGGCTGTTGCTCGGTCTTGGATCTCCTGCGTCTTCCCTGGTCCGCGTCCCTGAAAATATACAACTGACAGAAGATTAGTAAAAATTCTAAACAATGCAACAAATCACAGAAAATTCATGTAAATATAAAGATTCAAAAAGAAAAGTAGTTGAAAAATAAGTTAGCTGCTGAAGACAGTTAGGTCAGGAAAGGGCATCAAAGGGGAAAAGGGGGGGGGGAGGGGAGGGGAGGGGGAAGGTTAGTTATGTTATAGAGTAGAAAGGGGATAGGAGACACAAGAGACAGAAAGGTAGAAATGCAAAATAGCTTCTCTATTAGGCTTCCTGGTAGCGGAATAGGCTCCTCTTCTTTCTACTGATGATGGGTCCTGGTTCCCTGCATCCTGTCAATTAAAAGTAAAGAGGTCAAGGTCTGACAAGGTCAAAATCAATTGGCAATGGAAAGGTCATCAAAGAGTGCAAGAAGTAGAGCAAGATGTACACATTTCATAGCTTACCCTCAATCTTGGGTTTCAAAAGCGCAACAAAAGCAGCTCCTTACTTACCGCTTTGGCCAATGTTGGCGGCTGTTGCTCGGTCTTGGATCTCCTGCATCTTCCCTGGTCGGCGTCCCTGAAAATATACAACTGACAGAAGATTAGTAAAAACTCTAAACAATGCAACAAATCACAGAAAATTCATGTAAATATAAAGATTCAAAAAGAAAAGTTGTTGAAAAATAAGTTAGCTGCTGAAGACAGTTAGGTCAGGAAAGGGCATCAAAGGGGAAAAGGGGGGGGGGGGGAGGGGAGGGGAGGGGAGGGGGAAGGTTAGTTATGTTATAGAGTAGGGAGGGGATAGGAGACACAAGAGACAGAAAGGAAGAAATGCAAAATAGCTTCTCTATTAGGCTTCCTGGTAGCGGAATAGGCTCCTCTTCTTTCTACTGATGATGGGCCCTGCTTCCCTGCATCCTGTCAATTAAAAGTAAAGAGGTCAAGGTCTGACAAGGTCAAAATCAATTGGCAATGGAAAGGTCATCAAAGAGTGCAAGAAGTAGAGCAAGATGTACACATTTCATAGCTTACCCTCAATCTTGGGTTTCAAAAGCGCAACAAAAGCAGCTCCTTACTTACCGCTTTGGCCAATGTTGGCGGCTGTTGCTCGGTCTTGGATCTCCTGCGTCTTCCCTGGTCCGCGTCCCTGAAAATATACAACTGACAGAAGATTAGTAAAAATTCTAAACAATGCAACAAATCACAGAAAATTCATGTAAATATAAAGATTCAAAAAGAAAAGTAGTTCAAAAATAAGTTAACTGCTGAAGACAGTTAGGTCAGGAAAGGGCATCAAAGGGGAAAAGGGGGGGGGGAGGGGAGGGGGAAGGTTAGTTATGTTATAGAGTAGGAAGGGGATAGGAGACACAAGAGACAGAAAGGTAGAAATGCAAAATAGCTTCTCTATTAGGCTTCCTGGTAGCGGAATAGGCTCCTCTTCTTTCTACTGATGATGGGTCCTGGTTCCCTGCATCCTGTCTATTAAAAGTAAAGAGGTACAGGTCTGACAAGGTCAAAATCAATTGGCAATGGAAAGGTCATCAAAGAGTGCAAGAAGTAGAGCAAGATGTACACATTTCATAGCTTACCCTCAATCTTGGGTTTCAAAAGCGCAACAAAAGCAGCTCCTTACTTACCGCTTTGGCCAATGTTGGCGGCTGTTGCTCGGTCTTGGATCTCCTGCATCTTCCCTGGTCGGCGTCCCTGAAAATATACAACTGACAGAAGATTAGTAAAAACTCTAAACAATGCAACAAATCACAGAAAATTCATGTAAATATAAAGATTCAAAAAGAAAAGTAGTTCAAAAATAAGTTAACTGCTGAAGACAGTTAGGTCAGGAAAGGGCATCAAAGGGGAAAAGGGGGGGGGGAGGGGAGGGGAGGGGGAAGGTTAGTTATGTTATAGAGTAGGGAGGGGATAGGAGACACAAGGGACAGAAAGGAAGAAATGCAAAATAGCTTCTCTATTAGGCTTCCTGATAGCGGAATAGGCTCCTCTTCTTTCTACTGATGATGGGCCCTTCTTCCCTGCATCCTGTCAATTAAAAGTAAAGAGGTCAAGGTCTGACAAGGTCAAAATCAATTGGCAATGGAAAGGTCATCAAAGAGTGCAAGAAGTAGAGCAAGATGTACACATTTCATAGCTTACCCTCAATCTTGGGTTTCAAAAGCGCAACAAAAGCAGCTCCTTACTTACCGCTTTGGCCAATGTTGGCGGCTGTTGCTCGGTCTTGGATCTCCTGCGTCTTCCCTGGTCCGCGTCCCTGAAAATATACAACTGACAGAAGATTAGTAAAAATTCTAAACAATGCAACAAATCACAGAAAATTCATGTAAATATAAAGATTCAAAAAGAAAAGTAGTTCAAAAATAAGTTATCTGCTGAAGACAGTTAGGTCAGGAAAGGGCATCAAAGGGGAAAGGGGGGGGAGGGGAGGGGGAAGGTTAGTTATGTTATAGAGTAGGGAGGGGATAGGAGGCACAAGAGACAGAAAGGAAGAAATGCAAAATAGCTTCTCTATTAGGCTTCCTGGTAGCGGAATAGGCTCCTCTTCTTTCTACTGATGATGGGCCCTGGATCCCTGCATCCTGTCAATTAAAAGTAGAGGTCAAGGTCTGACAAGGTCAAAATCAATTGGCAATGGAAAGGTCATCAAAGAGTGCAAGAAGTAGAGCAAGATGTACACATTTCATAGCTTACCCTCAATCTTGGGTTTCAAAAGCGCAACAAAAGCAGCTCCTTACTTACCGCTTTGGCCAATGTTGGCGGCTGTTGCTCGGTCTTGGATCTCCTGCGTCTTCCCTGGTCCGCGTCCCTGAAAATATACAACTGACAGAAGATTAGTAAAAATTCTAAACAATGCAACAAATCACAGAAAATTCATGTAAATATAAAGATTCAAAAAGAAAAGTAGTTGAAAAATAAGTTAGCTGCTGAAGACAGTTAGGTCAGGAAAGGGCATCAAAGGGGAAAAGGGGGGGGGGAGGGGAGGGGAGGGGGAAGGTTAGTTATGTTATAGAGTAGGGAGGGGATAGGAGACACAAGAGACAGAAAGAAAGAAATGCAAAATAGCTTCTCTATTAGGCTTCCTGGTAGCGGAATAGGCTCCTCTTCCTTCTACTGATGATGGGCCCTGGTTCCCTGCATCCTGTCAATTAAAAGTAAAGAGGTCAAGGTCTGACAAGGTCAAAATCAATTGGCAATGGAAAGGTCATCAAAGAGTGCAAGAAGTAGAGCAAGATGTACACATTTCATAGCTTACCCTCAATCTTGGGTTTCAAAAGTGCAACAAAAGCAGCTCCTTAATTACCGCTTTGGCCAATGTTGGCGGCTGTTGCTCGTCCTTGGATCTCCTGCGTCTTCCCTGGTCCGCGTCCCTGAAAATATACAACTGACAGAAGATTAGTAAAAATTCTAAACAATGCAACAAATCACAAAAAATTCATGTAAATATAAAGATTCAAAAAGAAAAGTAGTTGAAAAATAAGTAAGCTGCTGAAGACAGTTAGGTCAGGAAAGGGCATCAAAGGGGAAAAGGGGGGAAGGTTAGTTATGTTATAGAGCAGGGAGGGGATAGGAGACACAAGAGACAGAAAGGAAGAAATGCAAAATAGCTTCTCTATTAGGCTTCCTGGTAGCAGAATAGGCTCCTCTTCTTTCTACTGATGATGGGCCCTGGATCCCTGCATCCTGTCAATTAAAAGTAGAGGTCAAGGTCTGACAAGGTCAAAATCAATTGGCAATGGAAAGGTCATCAAAGAGTGCAAGAAGTAGAGCAAGATGTACACATTTCATAGCTTACCCTCAATCTTGGGTTTCAAAAGCTCAACAAAAGCAGCTCCTTACTTACCGCTTTGGCCAATGTTGGCGGCTGTTGCTCGGTCTTGGATCTCCTGCGTCTTCCCTGGTCCGCGTCCCTGAAAATATACAACTGACAGAAGATTAGTAAACATTCTAAACAATGCAACAAATCACAAAAAATTCATGTAAATATAAAGATTCAAAAAGAAAAGTAGTTGAAAATAAGTTAGCTGATGAAGACAGTTAGGTCAGGAAAAGGCATAAGAGGGGAAAGGGGGGGAGGGGGAAGGTTAGTTATGTTATAGAGTAGGGAGGGGATAGGAGATAAAAGAGACTGAAAGAAGAAATGCAAAATAGCTTCTCTATTAGGCTTCCTGGTAGCGGAATAGGCTCCTCTTCTTTCTACTGATGATGGGCCCTGGATCCCTGCATCCTGTCAATTAAAAGTAGAGGTCAAGGTCTGACAAGGTCAAAATCAATTGGCAATGGAAAGGTCATCAAAGAGTGCAAGAAGTAGAGCAAGATGTACACATTTCATAGCTTACCCTCAATCTTGGGTTTCAAAAGCGCAACAAAAGCAGCTCCTTACTTACCGCTTTGGCCAATGTTGGCGGCTGTTGCTCGGTCTTGGATCTCCTGCGTCTTCCCTGGTCCGCGTCCCTGAAAATACACAACTGACAGAAGATTAGTAAACATTCTAAACAATGCAACAAATCACAGAAAATTCATGTAAATATAAAGATTCAAAAAGAAAAGTAGTTGAAAATAAGTTAGCTGATGAAGACAGTTAGGTCAGGAAAAGGCATAAGAGGGGAAAGGGGGGGAGGGGGAAGGTTAGTTATGTTATAGAGTAGGGAGGGGATAGGAGATAAAAGAGACTGAAAGAAGAAATGCAAAATAGCTTCTCTATTAGGCTTCCTGGTAGCGGAATAGGCTCCTCTTCTTTCTACTGATGATGGGCCCTGGATCCCTGCATCCTGTCAATTAAAAGTAGAGGTCAAGGTCTGACAAGGTCAAAATCAATTGGCAATGGAAAGGTCATCAAAGAGTGCAAGAAGTAGAGCAAGATGTACACATTTCATAGCTTACCCTCAATCTTGGGTTTCAAAAGCGCAACAAAAGCAGCTCCTTACTTACCGCTTTGGCCAATGTTGGCGGCTGTTGCTCGGTCTTGGATCTCCTGCGTCTTCCCTGGTCCGCGTCCCTGAAAATACACAACTGACAGAAGATTAGTAAACATTCTAAACAATGCAACAAATCACAGAAAATTCATGTAAATATAAAGATTCAAAAAGAAAAGTAGTTGAAAAATAAGTTAGCTGCTGAAGACAGTTAGGTCAGGAAAGGGCATCAAAGGGGAAAAGGGGGGGGGGGGAGGGGAGGGGGAAGGTTAGTTATGTTATAGAGTAGGGAGGGGATAGGAGACACAAGAGACAGAAAGGAAGAAATGCAAAATAGCTTCTCTATTAGGCTTCCTGGTAGCGGAATAGGCTCCTCTTCCTTCTACTGATGATGGGCCCTGGTTCCCTGCATCCTGTCAATTAAAAGTAAAGAGGTCAAGGTCTGACAAGGTCAAAATCAATTGGCAATGGAAAGGTCATCAAAGAGTGCAAGAAGTAGAGCAAGATGTACACATTTCATAGCTTACCCTCAATCTTGGGTTTCAAAAGCGCAACAAAAGCAGCTCCTTACTTACCGCTTTGGCCAATGTTGGCGGCTGTTGCTCGGTCTTGGATCTCCTGCGTCTTCCCTGGTCCGCGTCCCTGAAAATATACAACTGACAGAAGATTAGTAAAAATTCTAAACAATGCAACAAATCACAAAAAATTCATGTAAATATAAAGATTCAAAAAGAAAAGTAGTTCAAAAATAAGTTAGCTGCTGAAGACAGTTAGGTCAGGAAAGGGCATCAAAGGGGAAAAGGGGGGGGGGAGGGGAGGGGGAAGGTTAGTTATGTTATTGAGCAGGGAGGGGATAGGAGACACAAGAGACTGAAATGAAGAAATGCAAAATAGCTTCTCTATTAGGCTTCCTGGTAGCGGAATAGGCTCCTCTTCTTTCTACTGATGATACGCCCTGCTTCCCTGCATCCTGTCAATTAGAAGTAAAGAGGTCAAGGTCTGACAAGGTCAAAATCAATTGGCAATGGAAAGGTCATCAAGGATTGCAAGAAGTAGAGCAAGATGTACACATTTCATAGCTTACCCTCAATCTTGGGTTTCAAAAGTGCAACAAAAGCAGCTCCTTACTTACCGCTTTGGCCAATGTTGGCGGCTGTTGCTCGGTCTTGGATCTCCTGCGTCTTCCCTGGTCCGCGTCCCTGAAAATATACAACTGACAGAAGATTAGTAAACATTCTAAACAATGCAACAAATCACAGAAAATTCATGTAAATATAAAGATTCAAAAAGAAAAGTAGTTGAAAAATAAGTTAGCTGCTGAAGACAGTTAGGTCAGGAAAGGGCATCAAAGGGGAAAAGGGGGGGGGGGGAGGGGGAAGGTTAGTTATGTTATAGAGTAGGGAGGGGATAGGAGATACAAGAGACAGAAAGGAAGAAATGCAAAATAGCTTCTCTATTAGGCTTCCTGGTAGCGGAATAGGCTCCTCTTCTTTCTACTGATGATGGGTCCTGGTTCCCTGCATCCTGTCAATTAAAAGTAAAGAGGTCAAGGTCTGACAAGGTCAAAATCAATTGGCAATGGAAAGGTCATCAAAGAGTGCAAGAAGTAGAGCAAGATGTACACATTTCATAGCTTACCCTCAATCTTGGGTTTCAAAAGCGCAACAAAAGCAGCTCCTTACTTACCGCTTTGGCCAATGTTGGCGGCTGTTGCTCGGTCTTGGATCTCCTGCGTCTTCCCTGGTCCGCGTCCCTGAAAATATACAACTGACAGAAGATTAGTAAAAACTCTAAACAATGCAACAAATCACAGAAAATTCATGTAAATATAAAGATTCAAAAAGAAAAGTTGTTGAAAAATAAGTTAGCTGCTGAAGACAGTTAGGTCAGGAAAGGGCATCAAAGGGGAAAAGGGGGGGGGGAGGGGAGGGGAGGGGGAAGGTTAGTTATGTTATAGAGTAGGAAGGGGATAGGAGACACAAGAGACAGAAAGGAAGAAATGCAAAATAGCTTCTCTATTAGGCTTCCTGGTAGCGGAATAGGCTCCTCTTCTTTCTACTGATGATGGGCCCTGGATCCCTGCATCCTGTCAATTAAAAGTAGAGGTCAAGGTCTGACAAGGTCAAAATCAATTGGCAATGGAAAGGTCATCAAAGAGTGCAAGAAGTAGAGCAAGATGTACACATTTCATAGCTTACCCTCAATTTTGGGTTTCAAAAGTGCAACAAAAGCAGCTCCTTACTTACCGCTTTGGCCAATGTTGGCGGCTGTTGCTCGGTCTTGGATCTCCTGCGTCTTCCCTGGTCCGCGTCCCTGAAAATATACAACTGACAGAAGATTAGTAAAAATTCTAAACAATGCAACAAATCACAGAAAATTCATGTAAATATAAAGATTCAAGAAGAAAAGTAGTTGAAAATAAGTTAGCTGCTGAAGACAGTTAGGTCAGGAAAGGGCTTAGAAGGGGGAAAGGGGGGGAGGGGAGGGGGAAGGTTAGTTATGTTATAGAGTAGGGAGGGGATAGGAGGCACAAGAGACAGAAAGGAAGAAATGCAAAATAGCTTCTCTATTAGGCTTCCTGGTAGCGGAATAGGCTCCTCTTCTTTCTACTGATGATGGGCCCTGGATCCCTGCATCCTGTCAATTAAAAGTAGAGGTCAAGGTCTGACAAGGTCAAAATCAATTGGCAATGGAAAGGTCATCAAAGAGTGCAAGAAGTAGAGCAAGATGTACACATTTCATAGCTTACCCTCAATCTTGGGTTTCAAAAGCGCAACAAAAGCAGCTCCTTACTCACCGCTTTGGCCAATGTTGGCGGCTGTTGCTCGGTCTTGGATCTCCTGCATCTTCCCTGGTCCGCGTCCCTGAAAATACACAACTGACAGAAGATTAGTAAAAATTCTAAACAATGCAACAAATCACAGAAAATTCATGTAAATACCGGTATAAAGATTCAAAAAGAAAAGTAGTTGAAAAATAAGTTAGCTGCTGAAGACAGTTAGGTCAGGAAAGGGCATCAAAGGGGGGAAGGTTAGTTATGTTATAGAGCAGGGAGGGGATAGGAGATAAAAGAGACAGAAAGGAAGAAATGCAAAATAGCTTCTCTATTAGGCTTCCTGGTAGCAGAATAGGCTCCTCTTCTTTCTACTGATGATGGGCCCTGGATCCCTGCATCCTGTCAATTAAAAGTAGAGGTCAAGGTCTGACAAGGTCAAAATCAATTGGCAATGGAAAGGTCATCAAAGAGTGCAAGAAGTAGAGCAAGATGTACACATTTCATAGCTTACCCTCAATCTTGGGTTTCAAAAGCGCAACAAAAGCAGCTCCTTACTTAACGCTTTGGCCAATGTTGGCGGCTGTTGCTCGGTCTTGGATCTCCTGCGTCTTCCCTGGTCCGCGTCCCTGAAAATACACAACTGACAGAAGATTAGTAAACATTCTAAACAATGCAACAAATCACAGAAAATTCATGTAAATATAAAGATTCAAAAAGAAAAGTAGTTGAAAAATAAGTTAGCTGCTGAAGACAGTTAGGTCAGGAAAGGGCATCAAAGGGGAAAAGGGGGGGGGGGGGGGGGAGGGGAGGGGGAAGGTTAGTTATGTTATAGAGTAGGGAGGGGATAGGAGACACAAGAGACAGAAAGGAAGAAATGCAAAATAGCTTCTCTATTAGGCTTCCTGGTAGCGGAATAGGCTCCTCTTCCTTCTACTGATGATGGGCCCTGGTTCCCTGCATCCTGTCAATTAAAAGTAAAGAGGTCAAGGTCTGACAAGGTCAAAATCAATTGGCAATGGAAAGGTCATCAAAGAGTGCAAGAAGTAGAGCAAGATGTACACATTTCATAGCTTACCCTCAATCTTGGGTTTCAAAAGTGCAACAAAAGCAGCTCCTTAATTACCGCTTTGGCCAATGTTGGCGGCTGTTGCTCGTCCTTGGATCTCCTGCGTCTTCCCTGGTCCGCGTCCCTGAAAATATACAACTGACAGAAGATTAGTAAAAATTCTAAACAATGCAACAAATCACAAAAAATTCATGTAAATATAAAGATTCAAAAAGAAAAGTAGTTGAAAAATAAGTAAGCTGCTGAAGACAGTTAGGTCAGGAAAGGGCATCAAAGGGGAAAAGGGGGGAAGGTTAGTTATGTTATAGAGCAGGGAGGGGATAGGAGACACAAGAGACAGAAAGGAAGAAATGCAAAATAGCTTCTCTATTAGGCTTCCTGGTAGCGGAATAGGCTCCTCTTCTTTCTACTGATGATGGGCCCTGGATCCCTGCATCCTGTCAATTAAAAGTAGAGGTCAAGGTCTGACAAGGTCAAAATCAATTGGCAATGGAAAGGTCATCAAAGAGTGCAAGAAGTAGAGCAAGATGTACACATTTCATAGCTTACCCTCAATCTTGGGTTTCAAAAGCGCAACAAAAGCAGCTCCTTACTTACCGCTTTGGCCAATGTTGGCGGCTGTTGCTCGGTCTTGGATCTCCTGCGTCTTCCCTGGTCCGCGTCCCTGAAAATATACAACTGACAGAAGATTAGTAAACATTCTAAACAATGCAACAAATCACAAAAAATTCATGTAAATATAAAGATTCAAAAAGAAAAGTAGTTGAAAATAAGTTAGCTGATGAAGACAGTTAGGTCAGGAAAAGGCATAAGAGGGGAAAGGGGGGAGGGGGAAGGTTAGTTATGTTATAGAGTAGGGAGGGGATAGGAGATAAAAGAGACTGAAAGAAGAAATGCAAAATAGCTTCTCTATTAGGCTTCCTGGTAGCGGAATAGGCTCCTCTTCTTTCTACTGATGATGGGCCCTGGATCCCTGCATCCTGTCAATTAAAAGTAGAGGTCAAGGTCTGACAAGGTCAAAATCAATTGGCAATGGAAAGGTCATCAAAGAGTGCAAGAAGTAGAGCAAGATGTACACATTTCATAGCTTACCCTCAATCTTGGGTTTCAAAAGCGCAACAAAAGCAGCTCCTTACTTACCGCTTTGGCCAATGTTGGCGGCTGTTGCTCGGTCTTGGATCTCCTGCGTCTTCCCTGGTCCGCGTCCCTGAAAATACACAACTGACAGAAGATTAGTAAACATTCTAAACAATGCAACAAATCACAGAAAATTCATGTAAATATAAAGATTCAAAAAGAAAAGTAGTTCAAAAATAAGTTAGCTGCTGAAGACAGTTAGGTCAGGAAAGGGCATCAAAGGGGAAAAGGGGGGGGGGGGGGGGGGAGGGGGAAGGTTAGTTATGTTATAGAGTAGGGAGGGGATAGGAGGCACAAGAGACAGAAAGGAAGAAATGCAAAATAGCTTCTCTATTAGGCTTCCTGGTAGCGGAATAGGCTCCTCTTCCTTCTACTGATGATGGGCCCTGGTTCCCTGCATCCTGTCAATTAAAAGTAAAGAGGTCAAGGTCTGACAAGGTCAAAATCAATTGGCAATGGAAAGGTCATCAAAGAGTGCAAGAAGTAGAGCAAGATGTACACATTTCATAGCTTACCCTCAATCTTGGGTTTCAAAAGCGGCCAATGTTGGCGGCTGTTGCTCGGTCTTGGATCTCCTGCGTCTTCCCTGGTCCGCGTCCCTGAAAATATACAACTGACAGAAGATTAGTAAACATTCTAAACAATGCAACAAATCACAGAAAATTCATGTAAATATAAAGATTCAAAAAGAAAAGTAGTTCAAAAATAAGTTAGCTGCTGAAGACAGTTAGGTCAGGAAAGGGCATCAAAGGGGAAAAGGGGGGGGGGGGAGGGGAGGGGGAAGGTTAGTTATGTTATTGAGCAGGGAGGGGATAGGAGACACAAGAGACTGAAAGGAAGAAATGCAAAATAGCTTCTCTATTAGGCTTCCTGGTAGCGGAATAGGCTCCTCTTCTTTCTACTGATGATACGCCCTGCTTCCCTGCATCCTGTCAATTAGAAGTAAAGAGGTCAAGGTCTGACAAGGTCAAAATCAATTGGCAATGGAAAGGTCATCAAGGATTGCAAGAAGTAGAGCAAGATGTACACATTTCATAGCTTACCCTCAATCTTGGGTTTCAAAAGTGCAACAAAAGCAGCTCCTTACTTACCGCTTTGGCCAATGTTGGCGGCTGTTGCTCGGTCTTGGATCTCCTGCGTCTTCCCTGGTCCGCGTCCCTGAAAATATACAACTGACAGAAGATTAGTAAACATTCTAAACAATGCAACAAATCACAGAAAATTCATGTAAATATAAAGATTCAAAAAGAAAAGTAGTTCAAAAATAAGTTAGCTGCTGAAGACAGTTAGGTCAGGAAAGGGCATCAAAGGGGAAAAGGGGGGGGGGGGAGGGGGAAGGTTAGTTATGTTATAGAGTAGGGAGGGGATAGGAGATACAAGAGACAGAAAGGAAGAAATGCAAAATAGCTTCTCTATTAGGCTTCCTGGTAGCGGAATAGGCTCCTCTTCTTTCTACTGATGATGGGTCCTGGTTCCCTGCATCCTGTCAATTAAAAGTAAAGAGGTCAAGGCCAAAAAAGATCAATATCAATTGGCAATGGAAAGGTCATCAAAGAGTGCAAGAAGTAGAGTCTGAATCTTACCGCATCTTCCGGTAACAGCTGCAGTTGAATTCTAGACACTCTTTCTCTGTCTGGGATCTGGGTCAGCCTAAGATCTCCTGCCAACAAGCAAAATGAAGACATGAATTGAACATGAACACAGAGATGGTCATTCTTTGTGGAAATTACCACTGGTCAATGGTATGTATATTTGCTTATTCATAATTAACAAAATATACTTATTACCTATCATCACATGTTTACTCCTTCATACAGTGGATATAGATGAAAGGATATTGTTTTCATTTCCGTGGAGAACTGATGAAAATTTTAAATACGATACTAGAAATGTTTGTATGTGTTCTGTTTTGCATATGTGAATTTCTTTAACTGATAAGTCCAGTGTAACTTGTGACAAAATAAAACTTTTTTTTATACCTTCTGTAACAAATATATTTTGGAGGTGATGCGATAACTTGCCCATAATAATCGATTAACATGTGGAGACATGTATGTAGGAATATTATGAATGTTTATTTTTTTATATACTGGAGACTACAAAATACCCTGAAATCAACTGATTTACTTGTAAAAAGCAACACTACATGAGTGACCTTTTGACCTAGATTCAATTGCAAGTTTTTTCTTGGGGGGGGGGGGGGGGCAGTGAGGGGTGAGAGATTTTTTGTATATGTATGTTCCTCCATTTTTTTTTAATTACCGAGTCTTTTAATGTAGCGTTTAATCTAAAATACATTAGTCACCCACGTGGTGCAGTGTTTGGAGCATTTGGTCTAGAGTAAGTAGTAAAGAGTTGGTCGCGGATTCAATTCCACTGTGTGATGCGGAGATCGGTCCTTTGGATGAGACTGTATAGACCGGGGTCCCGTGTCGCAGTAAGTGCATGCACGAAAAAGATCCCTCACTGCTCAATGGCCGTCTAAATTTGCATGCAGCCTTCCATGCACTGGCAAGTGATGGTGTCTCAATATGAGTGAAAAATTCTCGAAGGAATGTTAAACAAACAAGCAAATATAAAATACACCAAACATTCTATTTCCTTTCAGAAAAATGAATAGCAATAATTTTGATTCTTAACAAAAAATATCCATGATAATAATACATCCAGGGTTCGAAATTCACTATATACAACTCGCAAAACGCGAGTTAGAATTCCCAAATTGTGAGTTAAAGATTAGGTAACTCGCAAAAACGTGCGAGTTGATTTTTTTTGCATTGAAACTGTAGCAAAATTATATGACAGAACACAATGCTTTTGATTTAAATCAGTAATTTAAATAAAAGTCACACTGTACTGGTAGTTGTATTTTGTGTATTGTACAGTAGTTACTTTTTCCGTAAGGCCAAATAAAAAAATATGTGTGGTTCCGGTTACCTGACCGTCCCTATTTTATACCCCCGACCCTAAACTTTTTTTTGGCAATTTTCATATTTTTTCCAGAATTTTCCCCAATTTCCATCAATGGCTCCGGTTTAAGTTTTAGTTTCAGCAACGACGGTCCCCTTGCACAACATAGTGCAAGTGTTTATTAGTGTTAAATCCAAAGCAAGCTAGCATGTAGGTGTCCCCTACCAATACTGACTAGTATATTATCACACCACATCTAAATGTCATTTGCAAAGTAGTGATAAGTATTATCTAGAAAAATTAAGAAAATCATTTTGTTTAAAAAAAAAAAAAAAAAAAAAAAAAATCCCTACCTACCTACCCTAATTTTTTTGGAGGTGTAACCGGAACCACACATATTTTTTTGTTTGGCCTAAGTTACATGTTTTTAATTTATATAAATTTAACTTGATATGAAAATTGCGAGTAGTCTTATAAAATTGTGAGTTCACTTTCTTGGTACTCGCAATTATTTGCGATTTGTAATTTTAGAGAGTTTCTAACCCTTTGGATATCGTCAAAAACCATGACAGGGTTATGCACATTTATTAATATATATCATTAACATTTCATAATTTTGATTCTAGGATGAACTAAAAACCTTATTTAAAATAATCTAACAACTCTTGTGAAATCACAGAATTTTTACCATAATTTGGCTTGAACCTGTGAGATTCTGATTTAAAATCCCAGTTGCTTTACCGACCGAAAGCCAACAGAAGTGTGGCTTCACCATAAACAACATAAAACCACATTACATTATCAGGTCCCATACAATCCTTACAGCTACATGTACAAAAGTTTTATTACCTACATAGCTTTATTTAGGTCCTAAATCAAACTTATTTCTTAAATGAGCTTTTTTTTCAGCATGTAAAATAAAATCACACTTTAATGCATTGAAAGTTTTCAACTTTGAACTTTTCTGAAAACAATGCATGAAAAAATTGCTTTCCAAGATGTGTCTCTGTCAAAGCAAAATGCAACAAACAAATTCAAAGAATTGTGGTCCCCCGCTTTTGATATCTTAGTGGGTGGCATGCAATTTTTATGGCACATTGTCACTGTCTTGTTTGTGTGTCTTGTTTTGTCTGTCCATCATACGAAAAAAAAAATATTGAATTAATAAAGGTTATGGCAAAGACTAAAGTTTTTCAAAACTGCATTAAACTTTAAGATCAAGGTCCTGAGGTCAAATATCATGATACAATCCAAAAGGCATTTTCACAAGTAATGCACATGTGAAAAAAATATATAAAAGCTCTGTCTCTTCTGGAGCAAAAGTAATGGACAAAGTTAAGATTTTTTTCATAAGTAGGTCAAATTTCTAGGTCAAGGTCATGAGTCAAAATGAAACATCTTTCTGAAAGGTATTGTCATAGGTAATGTACATGAAATATATAACAGCCCTATCTTCTTTCATTCTGATTTCACAAGTTATTACCAATGAAAAAAAAAATGAATAAGACTGTAGATTAAACTTTAAAGTCAAGGTCACAATGTCAAAAACCAGAGTACATTCAGAAAGCTTTTGAAACAGGTAATACCCATGTTAAGACAAATACTCTATCTTCTCTCATTCAAAAGTTAATCAGCAATGATAAACTTTTTGAAAATAAGGTCAAACTTCTAAGGTCAAAATCATGGGATTAAAAGTCATAATAAATTGTGAAACAGGTATTACATATATGAATGTCCTATCTTCTCTCTTTCAAAAGTTAGCAGCAATGATAAAATTTTTGAATATTAGGTCAAATTAAAAGGACAAGGTCACTGGGTCAAATATCATAGCACATTTGGAAACTTCTTGTCACAGGTAATGCACTTGTCAAACATGAACACCCCATCTTTCTCACTTTAAAGTTATCATAAATGTTAAAACTTTTTGAAAATTAGGTCAAACTTCAAGGTCACTGGGTCAAAATTATAGCATGTTCAAAAATATATTCTCAAAGGTAATGCACATGTCAAATATGAATGTCATATCTCCTCTCCTTCAAAAGTTATAACCACTATTAAAATTTTTGAAAAGTAAGTCAAACATCAATGTCAAGGTCACTGGGACAGAAATCATAGTACATGTATATTTAGAAAGGACTTGTCACAGGTAATTTACCTGTGAAATATGGAAGCCTTTTTCTTCTTATTCAAAAGTTATGTCCAAAATTAAAGTTTTTGTGACAGACAAATGGACAGACTAACAGATGAATGAGATTTAATGTCTGCTCACTTTCGAGAAAGCAGGTGAATATCATGCAGAGTTCTATAAGTTTTAGGCCTATATATATAAACACATGTAACAGTTATTACTTCTTTAATTTTGATGGAAATAACACAGAAGGCCAATGCTGGTTAACAAGATGATTGATAACAATTGATCATGTATGTGAAGAAATTGTACTTAGCCATGCCTCACCACACATGGATGTGTACAGTTATTCAAACAATGGTAATACAGTTTTTGCTTAAAAGTGTTCAAAAAAGCAATGTTTAACTAAAGAAGCAACATTTAAACTATCTTTACATTGGGTTCCTATACTGTCCATAGTACAAATACTTGTAGTGAAATACTTGCAAATTTTTCTCAATTTTGAATAAAAACCAGACTTGTTAAAATTTGCATTAATACATGTAGCTTAATCAGGCTACATGTACTTCACGTACCTTGATAAAACTATGTAGGTAATTCAAGTCACATATCTAAATGTAATGATTGTACTGAACCTGTTTATTATTTTTTAATTAAAGTTTTTATTTAATGCAGTGAACAAGCTCAGTTCTTGCTTTATCTACACTTTAGCATTTAAAAAGTCTTTTTAAACAAAATGGTCACTGGTATAGGATTGTTCGTTTTACTTTACCGTTAAGCCCACTGGCAAATCCGTTAATCTCTTACGATACTTGCACATGCAAAAACAAGGTTATATTATAAAAACTCACTAAAATATATTTATTCCTTTTTTGAGTAATTCTTATCTTGAAATCTTCAAAATCAGAGAAATGCCTGGAAAAAGACGGGCCGCCATTTTATCGACAATACCGTTCAGCATACCAAAGTGTGTAAAATGCAATTACTGTTTGATTTTTTTTTTGGTTTGATACCCTGGTTAACAATAATATAATGAATTCTTTTAATGAATTTCCACTGGCCAATGTTCCTTTAACTTTACCGTAAAGTTAAACCCATGGGCAAAACTAAGCAACAGTAATATATTTCACATCACATACATAAATACTCACAAAAAAACTAAATATAGTTTCTCCTCTTTATGAATAATTCATATCTTGCAATCTTCAGATTCAGTGGAAATACCTGGAAAAGGACTGCCCGCCATTGCACTCTTGAATAGTGTTCACGGTATACCGGAAGTGCGTAAAAATGCACTCTTTTATACTCTGATAATAAAAATCAAAATCTGCAGTACTTTTAATCTGACAAGTCAATCTTATCTCAACATATTGTAATTTTGATCTTTTCTTCAATGTTATAATTTTTTAAAATAGTAATTACTCGGATTGAGAGAGAGAGAGAGAGTTCGTATATAATTAGGCTGAAATCCCACCTTTCAATTTAAATAAACATTAATAATAACTTTTGTTTACTTTGGATGCTCATAATTACAATAACTCTCAAGACAATTAAAAAAAAACGACTTCCCGAGAAACATTTTTCTTTCGTTTCAACAGACACTGTATTGTACAAAATCCAGTAAGCACATCAGAACACCACTTACCTAAATTTCATGCTTACAGGGTTACTCTTGGACTTCAATCACTGATTTGTATGTTTATCTTTTTTTTTTACCTTTACTATCGCGTTTCAGTGTATTACTGAATAATTAAATGATTGCATGATTAGATCTTTGAAACAAACTCCAATGTCCCTTCCTGTTACAGCGGTCGCCCGAGTGGCGCAGTGGTTAGAGCGTTTGCTCTAGAGTCACTGAGTAAGGAGTTGAACCTTACATCGCGGGTTCGAATCCCACTGTGGGACGTGGAGACCGGTCCTTTGGATGAGACCGTATAAACCGAGGTCCCCTGTCGCAGAAGGTGCTGGCACGAAAAAGACCCATCACTGCTAAATGGCCCTAAGTGCCGAGTATAGGTCAAAATTTGCAGCTCTCCACCGGCAAGTGGTGGCGTCTCCATATGAGTGAAAAATTCTCGAGAGGGACGTTAAACAACAATAAGCAAACAAACAAACAAACCTGTTGCAGCGGTCATAACAACCCACGACAACCAGATAATTCATGCGAGCACGCTGTTGATCACAAAATTGATAGCTTGATATGTATACACTGTCGCACGCATTTCCCGTGCTCTTCAAGCTGTTCGCCTCGGCCTTTTTGATTTCCCCTCTACTACAAATGTAGTATATTTTTCTTGAAGTATCACAACTGCTGATGCTTACACATAAGATGACATTTCGTGTATACATATCATGGCCGTAGTAACCGGGGGGGGGGGGGGTTACTATATGCTAATAACCTCTTTTGGTAGTGCCCCCCTCCCCAACTGAAAATATTTGGTTGTGCCCCCCCCCCCCCCCAACTGAAATTGTTTACTACGGGTCTGCATATTTATACTTCCTTATGCATTGTTTATAAGAATTAAAATTATTTAATGTTACTGATTTGCCATCGTCGGATACCCACGGGTGATCTCGTCTTTCACTCATCACCCGGTGATGAAAAAAAAGACGAGTTCATCCGTGGGTATCCGACGATGCTGGTATGCAAACTTTAAAGACATGGCACAGAAACAGTTAATTAATGCGCATACCTTTTTTACTTTACAAGGTAAGGGGCAAGCCCAACTATCAAATACCGGTACAATGACACTCCTCTTTGGAGAGTGTAAATAAAAGTCAATCAAGCCTATTTATTATATAAAAATACATGTGTATTTCTATAGCATTTATTTGATCTCAAATATTTTAGTTCAAATTTGTTTATCTACTCTTGAAATATTGAGGATTTTCCAGCAAATAAATTGTATGCCAAATGTGTCCATGGTTACCACATATTTTGAGATACATCTCAAATAATTTCTGTAGGGGAGAGCATAAGGGGCAATGAGTTGTAAAGTTTTGTGTAAGTGATCGATCAATTTGGTTTTCTCAGTCTTTTTAGGGCTCTACAAATATTTAAAAGTGCAAAGTAGCTGAAATTCTGAATTTGCTAAAGTTTTCCTGTATATTCCCATAGCAGCCAAAGTTTCTTATTTCTATTATTTTATAAGATTTTCAATGTTTAAAAAAGGGGTAAAACATTTTAATGAATTATATTGCCACTTTAATATTTTAAAATAAGTGTGAACGAGACTTAGGCCTACCTCAGAATGAAAAAAAATCGATTTGGTTAAAACCAGATTCGGTTCGAAATTACAGTAGGTCGAATTTTATATTTTTCTCTCTCTCCATCATCAGCATTTCATAGTGTCATAGGCGTAGTGGCATGCGGGGCACTTATAGTGCCCCCTTTAGGGGCAAGAGTACAGTGTATATATATCTTTCATTGTTTCCCACCCTATGTTTCTGGTCAAAAATGAATAGTAAATAAATCTCGAGAATGTAGGATAAAGCTCCTAATGCTACTTAGTCATGGTTGACTTTTTTTTTGCCTTGTCAAATATTTACTTAGTTGAGCCCCCCACCCCCACCCCTCGAACTTTGTGACTATGCCTTGGGGAGTTATAAATAATTTCAAATTAAAATCTTGAGGGAAATATGCCAGTGGACAATGTAGAATTATCTAGATTTGCATGAATATCCTTTATGTTTCCATGAATGGCGGGTGCATGCAATATTTGTAAATGTTAAGCTACATTGTGTATTACAGATTTCAAGTAGCCTGCACCAGAAATTTGAAATACGAGGAAATTCGAACTGAAACATGCCCGTAAGTCGGCTCGGTTTGCAATGACAGTCTATATCGAGAAATGAAACTGGTGAAGTTTCAGTACCTGCTTTGTATGCCTCATAATAATTTTCAGTTGTAGTAAATCTAGCTTACACACATAAACATACTTATGAATTTCTGGAAAAAAAAAACAGCCGGAGGGAATGTCTCATCCAAGGGAGGGAAACATGTAACTGGCATACCCTTAGTGTTAGAGTTATTCTTCTTTGGCATCTGCATTTTTTTAAAGACTAAAATCTCATAGGCCCTCATTTTAGTTTAAACACTGACTAATCTTTGATATTGTATAGACCTTTCGATGAAGAAAAAAACTGATTAAAATGGTTGTAGTTATTTTAAAATACATGTATTACAAAAATAAGGAGGTCTGCACCAATAAAAAGCGGATTACTCAAACTGGAACCAAGAATATGGGAATTTAGCGTTTTATATCATTCACATTTATAATTTATGGCTGTAGGATTACTTCAGACACAAAGCCAGTGCTATCCTCCACATATTAGAAATACATGTACCAAATTTAATGAAGAATTTTCTATAACCAGTCGTAATCAATCATCCCATAGATGACACAAAAATATATTAATAGATCTTCAATGTTAAAACTACGTTCGATTTTATTAAAATTCTACAATTGTACACTAAAATTCTATTTTACCAAATTAATTAGAACTTTTAACTATATCTGAGGGGTTTTATTTTTATTTCTTACAGAATAAATTTCTTAACAGATATTCCGAAATCTCACATGTATACAGACGGAGGCGGCACGCAGCAATAAGTGCAGCTGTTGCAGATGTGTGATTTAACGTTGTCTTTGGAAAGCTTCAGAAAAATAAACTGTGTCCAAATCATCTCTGAATGATAGGATTACCGGAAAGATCGCTGTGGGTGCTACTTTTGGTAGGCAGCCAGGGTAGTTATTATTCAAAGATGCGTTTCCAAAAAAGGGGTTACGTGCCCTGTTGGGCGGGTGGGGATATCCCCTCTGCTAGATTTCGATGCTTGGAATTTATTTATGAATATGAAGTCTTTTAAAGCTTTATGAAGTAAAATACCGATGTGATAAAAAAAAATAAATAAATAGACAACTTAGAGCTCTTTTGGACAACACCAAATACCAGAGGTTACGCAATCGGATGTGGCCCTTATACTAAAAGAAAAGAAAGGGTGCCCGACTCACTATCATAACTTTACCCTAATGCCTTATGAACATAATGTTGAAAGGAACTAGACTACCTTAATATGGTATTTATTCCTTCCATAGTGTATTAAATTTTCTGTTTGTAAATGCGAGTTAACCCATTTTATACAATCTTTAAAATTTATTTTCACACTTTCATTATGATTATTTTAATCTCTCTTTTCCCGGTTTCGTTCCTTTTGAGGAGGGGGGGGGGTAATGAGAATTGAATAGAACAAGCATTCTGAGAGTATTGCATTAGCAATACTAGTCCCCTACCGGCAAGTGTAATCTGGTTCCCGTTAAGAATTGAAAATGCCATAATTCCATCAAAAATCAATGAAGCGGGACGAAATGCAAACTTGATCTATAACTAATCAAAGTTAAGTCACATACCAAAAATCAGCTCAATATCTGAAAGCGTTAAGAAGAAAATTGCGGAAAACCCCTAAAAATTGAAAAGGCCGTAATTCCGTCAAAATTCAATGAAGCGGAACGAAATGCAAACTTGATCTGTAACTCATCAAGATACACTCACATACCAAAAATCAGCTCAATATCTCCAAGCGTTTAGGAAAAAAGTGCGGAAAACCAAGTGGGACAGACTGACAGACAGACAGAGGGACAGACAGACAGACAGACGGACAGACAGACAGACGGACGGACAGACGGACGGACAGACTCAGAGGAAACCTATAGTCCCCTCCGGTTTCACCGGTAGGGGACTAACAAGCATTCTGAGAGTATTGCATTAGCAATACTAGTCCCCTACCGGCAAGTGTAATCTGGTTCCCGTTAAGAATTGAAAATGCCATAATTCCATCAAAAATCAATGAAGCGGGACGAAATGCAAACTTGATCTGTAACTCATCAAGATACACTCACATACCAAAAATCAGCTCAATATCTCCAAGCGTTTAGGAAAAAAGTGCGGAAAACCAAGTGGGACAGACTGACAGACAGACAGAGGGACAGACAGACAGACAGACGGACAGACAGACAGACAGACGGACGGACAGACGGACGGACAGACTCAGAGGAAACCTATAGTCCCCTTCGATTTCACCGGTAGGGGACTAATAAAATATTTATTCAACCATTTTGGGCCCGCAATGGAGCATAAATATGAACAATGTCCGAAATCATAGTTATAAATATAACAACCAACAAATGTACTAATGAAAAGAGTTAGCTGTCAACTTTTAGGATGCATAAAATGATACAAATAGTAAATGTATATTAAGATTCATCGATGAGACGATTTTCCTGAGTTATTTATCTTTTATTTATTGATCTTAAATTCAAAATGCCAGAGGACAATGGATTCGACAAACGTGTATTATCTTAAAAATTCAAAATGCTAGAGGACTATGGATTCGACCTGAGAAAAACAAATGAACACAAGGCTGTCAAAGTAGCTTCCCTTGAACATACACCAGTTACATAATCAAGAAGGATAACTCAATCGATGAATTAGCAGTAATGTCCCTTGGAGAGACACCCGACTGGCAGAATACGACGGAAAGCCGTGGCCAATCGTATGTTTTATCTGTTTATGTTTATTTTTTAGATTGACAATAGGCGGACTTTACAAGGGAACATTTTATTCACAGATGTCCAGTTATGCTTCCTTCATGTAGCCCGGTTAGATTATCAATTGAAAGATGTATGTTTTTAGAATTTTTTTTACAGGGTTTCATTTCTGAAGGGAATTACTTCCGAGGAAATTCCGAATGCTAAAATTAGGATCATATTTTAGTCCTTTTTTCATTGGTTGTCGTTTTGGTGATGACGTCATGATTGCTAGGCTGTGTGATGTGTTTTGGATACAGCTCATTGTTTCAGCATCAGTTGTTGAGATAAGACGTGATTTTCGCAGAGCGAAGATTTTCTGAAATATTTGATAACATACAGTCAATACAGTTACAGAAATGAACGGACAGAGCTATAAGAGGGTAATAGACATATTTATTTGCTTTTGTGAGGAAAAGTTTAGGGTGTCTGTTGCTAAGGAGGAATCTAAAATCTCGAACTTGAAGCAAAAGACCTTAAGGGCCTAGCTGAAATCACAGGCGCTTTTTTCCAGGTTGTTTTTGTGTTTTATGTCTAAATATAAAAAAATAAAAACAAAAAAATCAACGATTTTTTGGCAATTTGCTGTTTAAAATAGTACATTGGAACTAAAAAACAACAACAAACAAACGAAAAACAAACAGCAAATATTAGGGATTTTTTTAATTTCTTATATTAAGACAGATCGACACAATAAACCCACAAAACATTAAATACACCATCCTCAGGCCTGGAACCCAGCTACTAATGGCTAGGCTTCATCTTATTCGACTTCTGAATTTTCTGAACACTTTTTAAACTTGGTAAATGAACATGAGATTAATAAAGTTTGGAAGACAGATTGTCTATAGGCCTAGTAAGTCCTTGTCAAACTTGCATTTTGCGGCTTAGAGTTCTTTACTGAGAAAAAGTGGGATAATCAACATTCAAACCAAATACTGGTGATTCTTGCATTAATATTCTGTTTAGCAGAAAAAACTAGTCACTTGTACAACAAAACCATTTGGTAGCTAAAATAATTGTTGGGAATGATTATGTACTTACAAATGTCTATGCTTATGAAGCAGAGACATATAATAGAATAAAGAAGAAAATACAGTACAAGGCAAAGGGGGATCATTAAATGTCATTAGACAGCGAGTAATTTGAGTTGTTCCCCTTTGATCATGTAGCTAAAAGAAGACAAGTGTTCTTCATTGTTTTTAGCTCACCTGAGCTGTAAACATTTCACATTTTCAACTTCTTCTCAAGAACCACTGGGCCAATTTTAACCAAAATTGGTACAAAGCATCCTTAGGTAAAGGGGAGTTTGAATTGTGAAAATAAAGGGCCAAGCCCCCTTCAAAGGGGGCTTGATAATCAAGAAAAAGACAAAATTAAGATAGGTGGGGTCATTAAAAAATCTTCTTCTCAAGAACCACTGGGCCAGAAAAGGTGAAAAAAATTGGTACAAAGCATCCTTAGGTAAAGGGGAGTTTAAATTGTTAAAATAAAGGGCCAAGCCCCCTTCAAAGGGGGCTTGATAATCAAGAAAAAGACAAAATTAAGATAGGGTTGGGTCATTAAAAAATCTTCTTGTCAAGAACCACTGAGCCAGAAAAGCTGAAACTAATGTGGAAGCATTCAAGCATCCTGGGGTAGTGAAGATTCTAAATTGTTCAAATCATGACTCTCGGGGGCAGGGCTGGGCCACAGTAGGGAACCAAGTTTTACATTGAAATATGTAGAAAATATCATTAAAAAATCTTCTTCTCAAGAACCACTGGGCCAGAAAAGTTGAAACTTATGTGGAAGCATCCTGGGGTGCGTAGATTCAAAATTGTTCAGATCATGCTCCCCGGGGGCAGGGCTGGGCCACAGTAGGGAACCAAGTTTTACATTGAAATATGTAGAAAATATCTTTAAAAATCTTTTTCTCAAGAACCACTGGGCCAGAAAAGCTGAAACTTATGTGGAAGCATCCTGGGGTGTGTAGATTCAAAATTGTTCAAATCATGGTCCCTGGGGGTAGGGTGGGACTACAATAGAGAATACAATTTTTACATTGAGATGTAAAGGAAAAAAATCTTTTAAAATCTTCTCAAGAATCTCGGGGCTAGAAAAGCTGAAACTTATGTGGAAGCATCCTGGGGTAGTGTAAATTTTAATTTGCTCGATTCATGACCCCTGGGTGTAGGACGGGGCCACATTAGGGAATCAAAGTTTTACATTGAAATATATAGGCAAAATCTTTAAAAATCTTCTTCTCAAGAACCACTGGGCCAAGAAACTGAAACTTGAGTGGAAGCATCCTGGGGTTGTGTAGATTCAAAATTATTCAAATCATGACCCCTTGGGGGAGGCCACAATAGGTATTACAAGGAGGGAAATCAGGTGAAGAAGAGCATGGCCAAAGTTACTCAGTTGAGCATTGTGGTCCATTGGCCTATTGTTTACTTTTGCATCTCTGGATCTTTACTTCTTATTCTATATGATATATTCAAGTACATATTTTCCATTTTTAAAATAGTTTTTCAAAGCAAAAAATCCATTGTCTGTAACTAACAGTGAGGACACTAACATCATTTTTGAACTGAGGAAATTTTTTTTGGGGGGGGGGGGGGGATAATATGCCTGAAAAAAAAAATGAAAAGCATTAAAAAAACCAACTTTGAAAACTTTAAGTTATTGGGAGAGGGCAAAAAAAAAACAAAAGGAGGATCAGAATTTAGATGAAAATTCCTAAAGTAAACAGCAAAAGATTAATATTCTTGGACACCCCCCCCCCCCCCCCCAAAAAAAAGAGTGGGGCTCCTGATACTATTTGAATGTGTAATTTGATCTGGAAATAATAGATCATTTTAAGTATTTTGTTGAAAGTTCCCTCGTATCTTCTCATAATATAACATTAATCAGGTGATTTCAGGGCCTACAATCATTTCCTTAAGTAGTATTTAAATTTTACACTTGACGGAACAGAATTGCTAAAACATTTTATTTTATGTCATTTCAGAAGAGAGTGGATGTTCAGTATGCCAACCCGGAAGTTGCCTCAAATACTTACAAGAGGCTGGGAGTGGACATCTTGACCACACCCACCACTTCCAGGGGAATTGAGGAGGTCTCAGTTTTGTTTTATATGTCATATATATTGATGTAAAAAAGAAGTAAGTTGATTTAAAATATTAATCTTAATCTTCTCTAATCTATTTCTATTGCAATATTCTTCTATCTTCTCTCAACTTTTGGTCTATTTCTTTTACTTTTTGCTATATATTTTCAGAATTTTTTTCCCTTCACTTTTTATTGTATTTTTTTCTGAAATTTTGGCTGATTTGCAAAATATGAACCCTCATCCATTTGTATAATGTGTATAATTATTCATTTTATCACAGGTTGAGCCACCAAGAAAGCATTATATTCAAGCTGTCAATCAAGCTGTATTTCAAAACACAGGACCCACTTGTACAGCTGGCAGAGTGGTGCCAAATGGGGTAAGTTACGTGGAATATATGTAAATGTTAATTTTAAAAACTTCTCATCTTTAGGGACCTACATAGCCTAAATATATATATATAGATACAAATGTTCATTAATAAGAGTTGAATTTAAGAAATACATGTACACTATTATTTGCATTCTCTTTTCAGGTGGCAAAATCTTTGTTGAGCAATGAACAAATACAACAATTCATAACCTCAACAGTTCTTCCTAATGGTCGCTCAGTCACCAGCACTGAAGCAGTTGACCCTAATGTCACCAATTTCTCATACACTGTGTATCCTTCTCAACCAGGGACAAGGATACAACAGCAGGTATGTAGACAAAGTTTAGGTTAAGGTATAAATATTTTAGAGTCTTTTTATCTGATTTTTCAGTTCATTTTATTATACCCCACAAAATTGAAGTTGGGTTGGGGTATACAGAAATCATTATTGTCCATCTATCTATCTGTCCATCTGTCTTTGCAATCATGTCTGGGCCATAACTTTGTAACAAAGAAACAATGGAAGTTCAAACTTGACATAAAGCTTGCATATAACATGAGGATATGTCATGACCTTTATTCAGGGTCAATCAGTTATATCACCAATTGCACTGTGTATCCTTCTCAACCAGTGAAAGGGATACAACAATAGGTACATTCATATTTGGATTAATGTGCATATTATCATCTTATAGTTTATGTGCTTTTATTTAGTTATTATACTCCAAACCTCTGCAACTGTTGTTATACTCCAAACCTCTGCAACTGGAGTTTGGGAGGGGGGAGTATCATGATTGTCCTATGTTCATTGGTATATCAGTCTGTCTATGCAATCCTTTCTGGGCCATTACTTTTTAATGTAGAAAAATTGGGTCATAATTCACACAAAGATTGTATAGATCTAAGGATCTGTCATGACCTTTAATGAAGATCAATTAGGCATTTCAAGGTCACTAGCAGAAAGTAAAATTCGTGTCCAGTCCATAATTTCCAAATGAAAAAACACTGTAAGTTCATGCCTTATGCAAAGATTGTTTATGACCTAAGAGTGTGTCATGACCTTGACCAAAGGTCATTTGGTCAAGTTCAAGGTCACGTTTTAGAAAATTGAATTAACCTGTCCTAGCCATATTTTGTAATGGAGAAATGGAAGCTCATTTCATACAAAGATTGCTTATGACCAAAGCATATTTCCTGACCATGACCCAATCGGTTGGGCAAGTTCAAAGTCACTACCAGAATAAGTGTCCACAACTTACTACTGGAGAAAAAATAGAAGTTGATACTTTATGGAAAGATGGCTCACTGGTAGAAAAGTAAATATAAAATTTGTGTCTGGTCCATATCTTTCTAATAGTTCATGCTTTAAACAAAGATTACTCATGATCAAAGGGTGTCTTATTTTCTTGAAGTAAGTCATTTTGACAAGTTCAAGGTTATTTTTAGAAACAATGCACTTGAGCATTGAAGCAGAAAGTATGATTTTGTGAGTATGCCCACAGTACCTCTATCTAGTTTTACTGATAATAGACGATAAGGGCCAGCTAACAACTAAACTGTATGACAAACGAAATGACTTCCACTTTTTCATTGTCAGCTTTCCTTATTTATGAAGTCATATTCCACTATCACCTGCATATGGTGTTTATGTCTCCCAACTCAAAAGCTTGCTCTGAGTATGATCAATTTTTAAACCAAGACAGGCTACTGACAAAAGTTGATATTAGAGGGATTTCAACAACCTCATTTAAAGTCAGCATTTTGTAAATTCTGTGGTCGTAATAATGACCTTGATAGCAAATACAACCTATCATTGGGTAGGATTTTAGCTGACATATTTCATACCAATTGTTAGGCCTTTGTTTTTTATACTAAATTAGACTAAGGAATATCCCATCTACATGATATATACATAGGGCTTTCTGTGGGTGTGACCGTTCAACAGGGGAAGCTTACTCCCCTCAAGCACCTGGTCCCATTTCCAAAATTTCCAGTGGTCTGTGTTTTATGCCCTGTTTACAGATTTGTGTTGTTTGTAATTTTTTTTTTTTAGATTGATCACGGTTCATTATCTTCACCTATTTCATCTATGATATTTTTGAATTGTCTTCTTTTGTAGACTGATTGCACAAATGTGCATCCACAACTGACATTAAATGTGCTGAGATCAGGACAGACCCTACCATGTACGTCCATCCAACAGCAGTCTCAGGAGACTGTACTGCAAAAGCAAACAGAATACAACGATCAGTCTACTGTACAACAGCTGGTCTTAAACAGCCAGGGAAACATTCATCCCTCAGCTCAGAATGGTTTTGCTGTCCAAGTTATAGACTCGACTTTGGCACAGGCAGAGCTACAACAGCCAATTTCTGCAAATGAACTTGTAAGTACATGTATCTTATGTTCAAGAAACATGCAATCACACAATGTTCTGTTTATTTCATTTTCAAATATGAGAAGTTTTATTGGATAGTAACATACAATGAATTTCTTTCTCATTAACACATACTTTTTGACCCCACTTTCACTAAATGTGGGGGATATTAATTTCAGTCTATCTGTTCATCTGTTTGTGTGTAACACTTAAGTTTTTGATATCTCATCCTTGAACTATTGCTATAAACTTTTATATTATAACTCTCTATTAATTGAATAATATATTAATTTAGAGGTCAAAAGGTCAAGGTCATGATAGAAATTCATATATTGCATGAAATGGTTTCCAGATCATATATTTTGTTTTCTTAGAGCTAATTGGACTTTTGAATTGCAAGTGTACACCATATTCATAACTCCTTATAACTGGAGAATGACCCTTATTTCATAGTCAAAATGTCAAAGGTCAGGGTCAGAAAATAGCGATAGCTTAAGCTTTTGTAATGAAATATTATATCATAATTATCTATGGCTTAAAAAGATCACTCTTGATTTTGAGGTCGAAAGGTCATGGTCAGAAATGCACACATTGCATTTTGCAACAAAATGCCATTACTTCTAATGACCCAAAGAAGGTCTTTATTATTTTTTAGATCAAATGGTCAAAGGCCAAGGAAATTTATATATTGCCTAAAGCAGTTTCCAGATTACTCATGCTGAACTTTTTGCAATGAAATATAAGATTTATATGACTTTTTTCTTTTTTTTTTCTTTTTTCACTGGGTGTGTTCAATTTGTTAAACTCTGCACACATCACTGAGCACGGACTGACAATACTGGTCAAGTTGGCTTTCTACTCTGAATTTTCTGGATTATAGCTTTAATATTTTTCATTAATACACAACAAAATTTCTACCTTTCCTAAGTATTAAGGATAACATTTTCTTTGTGAAAGTGCAAGCATGTGTCAATCAAATACCTCCCAAAATTTGTAGTTTCAATAATTTCCAGATAAAGTTTTTTTTTTAAATTATATTTCCATGTGAAATGCTATAGCAACATTTAAAAATCTGTGCCCAGGCGCCACAGGCACTTGTTTCTGTAATAAATTTTTGACCCACAGTATAATAATATTATTATACTATGGGTCAAAAATTTATTACAGAAACAAGTGCCTGTGGCCCAGGCCCCTTTAAAACTACAGTGAAATAAATGTACAGAATGAACTCAATTAGTAAAATGTATAATTTTGTAAAAAAAAAAAAATACTCTAGATAACTTTGGATAACTTTGTTGTGTTTTTATAAACAGATTTTACCCAGAAATTTTGAGGTCCAAGGTTATACTCCAATCACTGTGCCAGATGAATGGGTTAAGGGAACAGAGCTACAAGTTCCTACCAACATCAGCAGTGTTCCATCAGTTGTAGGAGTGTATGACCAGATCATTCATCTACCAACCCAAACAATCTATGGGGATGGTAATTACTACCAGAGTGCATACTCACCTCTGGTGACACCCACACCTAATGTGGCAACAACTGGACTATCACCTGATTATCCCCAGAGGTGTTCTGCTGCTCAGTTTGTAAGTTTATTATATTTTTTATAAATAATTTTCAGTGTGTTTTTTAAGCTGAAAGTCAGTAACATTTTCAACCAAAAACAAACTAATTTTTTTTTGTATCAGGAAACATGGAGTCTGAGCCCACAGAGTGTACCCACTTTTGTGGCACCAGTGGAGGCACAAACAAAAGCTAAACCAAAAAAGTCAAGGAAAAGGACTCCTAAAAATGTTTCTCAAGGACAATATGCAGATATAAATACGGGCAAACATTTGACTTCCAACAGATCAGTGGCAAAAGGGAGTAGAAATTTGGCTAATATGGATGTGAGACCCATGCAGCAGACCACTGGGAATCAAATGGAAGCAACTTTGCACCAGACCCACAGTCAGAATTCTGCCCAATCCTCTGTCACTCAGAAAGGTGGCAAGGTAATTTAAAAGAACATTAAAAATAAATCCTGATTCTTACAAGTTTAATTGTGTGGATTTGTGATTTGTGCTTTATTTTTCTAGAAAGAAGTCAAACGCATTGTTGTTCCACCCAAAATTCAAACAGACCCAGTAGAATATCCTCCATATGTTGCCAGAATTATGAGGATCCTGAACAGACAAAAACAGGTAGATGTAATAAATTTCTGATATCAATCTACATATTTAATAGAAGTCAAGAAGAATAAATGAGTTTTAAAACATGTATAAATTTGTGTGATGGATGGTTTCAGGGTCATGGGGAATCTACTGATGATAAAAAGGAAAGTGTTGATTCCACACCCAAACAAATGACCACTGCTGGTAGAAATGATAAGGACAGATCTGATTCTACTCCTAAACAAGCTATCACTCCTGACAAAAAAGCAACAAAAACCGTGGATTCAAGCCTTAAACATAAGGAACCACCAAGTGTTGTATCAATATCTTCAGTGCCATCAAAGCAGTCTGCATTGGAACAAAAGGTAACATACAGAAAACAATGTAATTTGACAGTGTGTATAAATAAAACATCAAATATTGTGAATGAAAGTAATTAAGTAAAATGTGTAAAATAATTTCAGCATAAATCCTTGTCTGGTAGTGTTGTCCAGAAGGTCATTGCGAAAAGTAGCCAATTGAAATCTGGGTCCAGAAAAGAGCCAACATCTATCAGAAAGGTATTTTAAATTTGCTCAAACATTTTGTTGAGTTAAAATTATATGTGAAATGATTTGGCCTGGCACTACATGTGCTTAACTGCAAATTTGCATATATATGCAAAACTGTCAAAAAATGCATTTTGGGCTTTTATGTAATCATTTGATAATTAACTTTCATGTTACAAATTTCATCTGAGATTTACAAAGTAAATTAATTATGAAATATGTTTGACAGACACTCACAGAGGACTACAGACCAGTGGTTAACACAGGCCTGTTACTAGATGACTTGTTACCTAACAGTTTTACACTGTTGGAAGCAGACAATTTCTATGGACCAGAGATTCTTGTCACTTCTGACTCTCACTGCTTTGTGGCGTCTGTGCCTTTCTTCTAACTGGACAATGGAGACTTCTGAATGTGGAGAGTGTGGACATTTAGTGATGGAACATTCTCTTAGTGAACTCAAACCGCAGTCTTTCATTAAAGCTTCTGTGATATTTATTTTGAAAGGTCTTTTGACCAGTTTTACATTTTTGAGCTGACACTGGTATGACTTGAAAACTGACTTGATATGGAAACTAAAATTTTATGTTTTGGAGCATTTTTTTCATAATCATGTGTCAAATGATTTAAAAATTTAGGGTTACTTCAATAGTATCATATTTTTTTTCGTTACAACTACCTGCATGTTTGAAAATCACTTTTTGTTGTTATTTACTTTTCCTAATAAAATTGCATCCTTTATTTTGTTGTGTTTTATATTGGAAGATAGATTTTCAGCAAAACTTGGTGGATTCAGTATTTCCATCTGACAAAAGTCGAGATATAAATCACATTGAAGCTAGTCTAAAACTAAATGAAATATGAAGATAATGAACAATTGCCAAGCTCAAAAGTCTATTGAAACAATAAAAATTTTGAGTAGAGCAAACACAGACCTCTAATTTCATTGTATGGACCATATAGCTTGCAAAATGTTGGATTTATGGTCATCTTTACAATAATGTTTGTTTGCCCTCACCCGACTCAGGGTTAAAAAAATTGGGTAGGTAGGCAGGTGAAAAAAAAAGAATTCTTTCTCAGAAAATTTCAGCATCAATGCTTAATGTTCAAAGTATATTAAAATCAAAGGTATTAATAAAATTAAAATACTTGTTGACAGGATGAGAAAATTTCGGAATAAAAAAAATCGTTAACTTTCCTGGAGGTTAAAAAGAGTTAATAGTCCGGCCATTTTTAGCCTGTCAGGCGAGAGAGGGTAATACAAACATTTTTCGAAAGATGGCCTACACGAGACCGTTGATATGCTTGTTTCTTCAACTTATCTGCCAATAGCTTGACTAATCTTAGAAATCGTTCGTATACGTAGAGCATGCTCTTGCGTATCAAATCAACTGGCAGACATAAACTCCTGCAGGTGATAATCGTATATTGCTACATGTAATTAAGGAAAGTTGACGAAAGAAAAGTTCTGCAAGGAACTGTTGAGTTTTTGTAATTAAAAAGTTTTAAAAGCAATAGTCGATGTATATTTGTAAGAAATATAAGGTGTGGACTTCAACTTGAAATATGGTGGGATAAAAGATTGTGATTAAGAATATTACTTAAATTAACTGCGTCAAATCCTTTGTTGGCAAATTGAAATTTAAAGAACAAACGGGTTGTTTTAGCAGTATTGTGTTCCGTAAGAACGTGGCGGTCTAAAAAGCCTATGATTTGCAATATCCATAATCACAGATCCGAGATGGTATTCTGGTGTCGAAGAATCCAAATATGGACTTCCCATAACTTTTTTCAAATAGACTATTTAAAACTTTCAAAAGGACAGTGTGAAGTTTGGTGCGAATGTGATGAAGACCTTCCTGTTTTTTTTTTATATAAGATAGTAGTGAATCAAAAGAATGGTAGAGATATGATGGCTCCAGGTACATCTGACCGAAGTGGTTATCATTCAGATTCGGAGTGAAGTCTTAAATAGATGATTACAATAATGCCTAATTTAAAATTCATTATTATTACCAAAAAGAATGTCTGGGAGAAAGTCTGATTAATTTAGAATTTTTATTAAATAAACTTCATCTTCATCTTCATACTGAAAATCACAGCTTAAACTTTCGAACAACAACAACAACAACAAAAATAAATAAATAGCTTGTTTGTTTGTTTTTTGAAGATCGTCCATGAGAGCTGATAAAGGATTGAAGTGTTTACTCTCTCTCTATTTTCAAATTTTCATTACTCTAACAAATATTTTTATTCAAATTGCTCACATTTTTAATTAAAACTTGACCAGAACATTACTGCTACACTTTTAGGTCATACTTGGGGTTTGAGGGGGAAAATGACTCTGTCTTGCAATCTAGCTCTTTACTGAGAAAGATCATTATCTACATAATTTTATGGCAATTTCATTTATGGAGAAAAGAACATTCAGTGGAATCAAACGAATTTCATGTAGATTGTCATATAAATAATTCATAGTCACTCTGTAATGTTTGAAGAAAGTAATGCGCTCCCTTTATTTCCTACAATACTGATCTTTATATTAATATAGGTTAAGAGTTAAGGTTGCATATATTTAGGACTTCGTACTCATACTGTTATTACCAATCCATTATTAGGAAAAGACCTTTGATTTGGTTGCATGTCACTGCAAGAGAAATCTATTGCTGCCTTTCTTCTGATGAAAAATTTAGACAGATTCGTAATTAATTTTTAGGTTTTCAGGTTCAATTTTTTTTTTTTTTTTTTTTTTTGCAGAAACATGCTAGGAAAGACTTGTTCAAAAAATCATCTTGAGATGCTCAAGTTGAGAATATAAGACAAAAACCATACAGAGAACAAAATAAAAAGTCGAATACAGAAAATTTTTGAAACGCAGCTCGAAAAAGAAAGGTAAGGCTTGGAAAGAAAAGTTGTACAACTTGAGGAAGTGCTATATTATTCTGAAATAATATCTGAGAAGAAAAGAGATATAAACGCAAAGTTTGGCAAAAATATCAAGACCTCTACAGGTCCAACAGTTTTGTTAAAAGAAAATCCGGTTCAAATCTCTTCACCAAGTTCTATCACAAAGGACGAAAAATTCTTGAAGACACAACAGAATTTTACAATGAATGAGACCAAAAAACCAACAAATCAATCTCAAGTCCTCTCATAAAACAAATCAATTCATGAAGAAGACACATAATTCATCTAATGAGAAACGTCTTTTGACAGGTGAGAACTGTACTACCAGATCTTCTAGTTTTATCTTGATTTCAAATAACGTTTACAATCATGCGATCTATCCACAGGCTTTGATTGTCTTTAGTATAATATTTTGTGCATTGGCATTCTGACTTTTCCTTCACGATGTAGTATATTCTCTGCAACTAAATTGTTGCAAGAAATACTGGAATCTATTTGTCCGTCTATCCATGCATCCTTCTCCGTCCATAGACTTCGGCGAGTTCCTGACTTTTCGCATCGAAACTATACTTAAACAATTTGAACATTTTTTGGATGTTTCATTTGACGCAAACTTCAGGAACTGCATCTGACTTATTAACCTAATTCGTGATAGAGTGACTGTTTCAGCATTTTGAACCACCGAAATATGACTGGTATATTGCTGACTCAGCGTAAAACAACAATAATCAATCAGAACTGGTTCAGTTTTACATAGCACAACTTGAGTGATATATCTTCGCTGAGCGTAAAGATCCCTTTTAAGCCTTTTAGGTTCATTCATAGCATTCATATAGATGTGTGCTTTGAATGCTGCATTTAGCACCAGGTTTCCAGAAAACTTCATTTTTCATCACCTTTCAGATGTCCAGACAGCAACGCCTCTATTCGCACACAGTGTAGCATTCTCTGCCTATGTGTCTACATTCGAGACCGATATAACAAAAGACCACACAATTAAGTTCGACAGAATAGTGACAAATGTTGGCAATCACTATAATCCACATTCCGGAATATTCACTGCTCCACATCATGCTGTGTATGTGTTTACATGGAACCTTTATTGTAAATGGGGTGGCTATATATGTTCTCAGATTATTGTCAACTCGAATGCTGTTGGGACCATGCTCTCAGAAGGCAAGGGTGCTTCAAACGTTAGAAGTACAACAGGAGTCGTGGTGGTAGAGGTCAGTCTAGGTGACGTGGTGTTTGTCCGTACTATATCGAACAGATTAATAAAATAATCCATAGTCAAAATAAGTATTAAACAATGTCATACGTCAAGCAAAATTCAATGCAAAATGAAATAAAGGTGATATTTGCAAACAATTTTAATGATCATACATTTGCAAATTTGCTGACTTTGGACGAGACGATAGATAGTCCTATGACATCAACTTACTAGTATTTGTCAGTAGCATAATTAATGGTAACAAAACATACTATCGCGTACCGAACGAGTTGAGGGACATTATCACCATTTGCAGATGATTTTAAATATTGCTAAATAAATTGGGGAGTTGATGGTGGAAAAGCTGTTTTGTATAGTTTTGTATAATCTATTTATTAACTCGAGTCAGTAAAACGTCCAAACTTAATGTGAATGAAGATGTGACGAACCCTAAATTGATAAACAGACCCAGAAAGACCCTTTAGGTATCTTTTTCAACAAATACAAGTATATACTTTGTCAATCCCCTTTCTACACTCCTAGCGAACCATTTTCTTTCCCCAAAAAATTAGTTGAATGACTCAACCTTATTTGCAGTGTAACGATCAATGCCAGTCCTACAAGTCATTATAATGGTATTTTTTTTTAAATTTATGTCACTTAAATACTTTTTGCAGTGTCAGAAAATTGTATCTATCACTAGCTAAACAAGCACACTGTCATTTATTAACTAGTAAATACATGTATGTATTTAGTAAGAAGGGGTTTCAGTGTTTTCGTTGAAATGTTTATTGGCTTTCAAAATTGATTTCACTACTTAAATTGTACATAAAGAATGTATTTACTCTGATAAGGGAAAAAAAGTTTTAAATGGTTCTTGAGCCAAAAAAGCCTTCAAGACTTTCAGAGTTTAAGTGTCTTCACTGCATCATAATGGTTGGCAAAGATGATGATATCAATGCCATAATTCTCAAACACGTGAAAGATTTTTTTTAAATTGTTTAAAATTTATATCAGAATGGAATTCAACTATTTGGAGAAGAGTCAAAGAAATTCATGGCCTATGGCCTATGTACCTCCATCTCCTCTCTTCTTGTTTTATGTTTGTTCTCCTATCTTCAAGTAGTTCTTCATTAGTGATGGTTCTTGGCTAAAAGATACGCAATTCCTTCAAAGACATTATAATCTGGAAGACATCTATGCTATTGATTACTTCAATCAGCTTCAATGATTCTGCATAATACAGAAGGACTTCTAGAACACCATTAACTTGGTGTTGATGCTAACTTTTAATGGTTTCCACATCTTTCTCGAGATGCGAATCCCCCCCCCCGGCTTTTGATATGCGGGCAGAACGTCTATCTCAGCGCTGATGTTGCTTCCCAGGTAGATAAAGTCTTGTAATTTCTTTACTGCCTAAGTCACATTTAAGCCGAAGGTCGGGCGACCAAATTTTTTTCGTATCGTCGGCTGAAAAAAACAGGATTGGCCGACACCGACACTAGTATCGAGTGACACAGAGTAGTCACATTAATTCCTAGGAACAACGATGCCTTTAAAAGTTGAAATATTTATAAATTGTCAAAACGTCCCTCGATTATCGTTCGCTGAGCCGACACTAGTATCGAGTGACACAGAGTAGTCACATTAATTCCTAGGAACAACGATGCCTTTAAAAGTTGAAATATTTATAAATTGTCAAAACGTCCCTCGATTATCGTTCGCTGAGCCGCAGTTTGATTTTCACCGTCGGCCGACTTTTACGGAAACCCAATTTCTAAATGTTGACCGACCGACTTAGCAAACTGTCTGTCGATAATCGGATGATGATCGAAGGTTGGGCGATGGACTATTCAATGACTGCTTTAATTGGAAGAATCGGCCATCGACTCAGAAAAAAATATAACTTGGCCCGACGGAAACAAAATTGGTCGGCCGACGAAATTAGATGTAAAAAATCGGTCAAGACAACAAACCCTCCATTCGGATTCGGCATTTCTGCCTACGTGTCTACATTAGAGACAGATATATCAAAAGACCACACAATTAAGTTCGACAGAATAGTGACAAATGTTGGCAATCATTATAATCCACATTCCGGAATATTCACTGCTCCACATCATGGTGTGTATGTGTTTACATGGAACCTTTATTGTCATTCAGGTGGCTACATTTATTCACAGATTATCGTTAATTCTAATGTTGTTGCTGCCATGCTCACAATAGGCCAGGGCGTAACAAATATTAGAAGTACAACAGGAGTCGTGGTGGTAGAGGTCAATCAAGGTGATGTGTTGTTTGTTCGCACTCATCCTACTAACACCCATATTGGAAATCTCTATAGCTGGTCAGAGAAATCAACATATAGCGTCCTTATGACGGCGATGAGGCCTTTGTGAGGTCAAGTTGACATACAAAACGAAGTTCCATTCGTTGCTCTGCTCCACTATTTCTCTTAGGTAAATACATTCGATCAAAACAGGATCTGTCTCTCTTAAATCCTGCTGGCTCCTTCCTTTATAGGTGATTTACTATGATTGAACTTACTAGAACTTTTGTTCAGAACCTAGAACTTTGCTGATGACAGATAACAACATACATGTACATGTAATGCTCCTCCAGTTGCTGCAATCCATTAAATCTGCCTTCCTTGGCAACTTTACAATCAGTCTCTTAGCATGATGGCAACTTCTCTGTCGTCCAGATCTTTCGAAGTTTCTTTGTAAGTAAATCTGGTGTGAGGTGTCACTGTCTATAAATCTAGCATTATACTAAGAAAGATCCATAAAATTTCATTACAATCTAATACTCAATAGACAGTGAATGACAATTCAGTAGAAGTAAATGAATTTCATGTATATTGTCATGTAGAAAAGGAAAATCCGTATAGTCATTTATAATGATTGAGAAATGACTGTGGGTCTCTATTGAATACTTTTTAACACAAAGAGGACTTATACTGTATTACAAATGCACTATTCAGAATTATACCTTTATCTATCATTATTTCACAAATATAGCACTTTCTTGTGATAACAGATTTAGATAGATTCGGAATGGTATTTAGAGTGCTATTCCTAATTTTTCTGGTTAAAACATCGTCGGCGAAAACATGCGAGGAAAGACTTGATCACATAGAAAATCTTCTGGACAGCCTCAAGTTGAGGATGGGAGACAAGAAAGATGCAGAGGACAAAGTAGGAAGCGGAATAGAATTTTTTTTTGAAATGCAGCTCGGAAAAGAAAAGCAAAAAATGGAACGAAGAATTGCACTTCTTGAGAAAATGCTACATGACTCTGACATACAAATGGATAAAATGAAGGCCAGAGTCTCGGAAGTAGAGTCTACAAATCGGGAACTAATTGTGAAAATCACAGCTATGGAATTAAATAATTGTGACGTATCTGAAAAGAAAAACCATATAAACACAATTTTTGAAAAAAATATAAAGACGTCGACGAAACCAACCTTGTCGAAAGATAACAAGGTTCAAGTTCCTTTCGAAAGTTCAAGGACAAGGGGCGAAGTATTTGTGAAAGCACAACGGAATTTTTCAAGGACAGAGATTAACATCCAACCTAGTTTTCAAAAAACAAATCCATCCATAAACAAGAAACAAGATCTATCTATAGAAAAACGTCTTTTGACAGGTGAGAATTGTATACTAGAGCTTTTAAATATTAGTTTAATAGTATAGGTAAACGTTTCCGATTAGTTGATCTATCCATACTCTTTATTTATTGACATCCCTGCTTTTTACAATTATTATACGCCCCACAATAAAATTATTTAGAACTGTTTCAGGTTTCATAACACACAAAAATTCGTTTCAGGTTCTCCAAAACAAATTAGTATACATGCCTCTATATAAATGCACCAATAGCGAAAGCCTAGTAGTAGGGTGTTCGCTTCGTGATCGGGGGTGGGGTCGGGGGTCGGAGGTTATCTTTCTCGGCGCAGCTTCAAACCTTAATTAGACGTTTTACATTGGTAGTGAGTATTCCTTCGCAAAGCGACTGACATTAGAAGAAAAAAATCAAGGGTCTTTCGAATATGACCTTATAAAAGTAGGCCACGTGCTTTGGTAGGCGTAGGCACGATGATAACCCTCAATGCTCAATGGCCCTGAGTGGCAAGTTAATGTCTATAAAATTAAATTCGTTGTATTCCATACTTATCACGTGATCACATACTATATATATCCTCACTCATTCATGTTCGATTATCGAGTCTCGCTATATACACGTATATTTAAAAATGAGATAAACATTATGTATTTGATATTTTATGTATTTTACGGTTCTGAATGTATTGATAAATGAAAAATTTATTTATAATAGACTGAATCAATATTATAATTATATAAGGCAATGCAAAATAAAAGGTTATAGCGAGTACCATTCCTAACATATGAGTTCTTTTCATTACTATCATACTTAGAATATAATTGTTTTATATTCGGACGAACATAGTGAGGGAGAATATAAAAATATGAAACTCTTCACCAGTACATTTGATTGTGTCTCATATGATAGAAAATTCTCGCAAGAGTTTTAAATGCTGCATTTGACCTACATTGTGTACGTCATGATAAAATATAGTTGATAGATAACTAGATTTAAAATCATCTTTCAGGTGTCCACACAACAAAGCCTCCATTTGCAGACGGTGTAGCATTCTCTGCATATGTGTCTACACACGAAACAGATATATCAAAAGACCACACAATTAAATTTGACAGAATAGTGACAAATCTTGGCAATCACTATAATCCACATTCCGGAATATTCACAGCTCCACAGCATGACGTGTATGTGTTTACATGGAACCTTTACTGTTATGTGGGAGGCTATATTTATTCCCAGATCCTTGTCAACTCTAATGCTGTTGGGGCCATGTTCACATCGGGCGAGGGCGCAACAGCTGTTAGAACTACAACAGGAGTCGTGGTGGTAGAGGTCAATCAAGGTGATGTGGTGTTTGTCCGTACTCATCCTACTGAAAGCCACCTTGGAAATCTCTACAGTCTTTCCATTTGGAGATCGTCATTCAATGGATGGATGATATACGAAAACAAAATACACGAAAAATAAATCACTATGTTGAATTCATATCAGAAAATTAAACCAGGGAATAAATAACAGTATTAAAAGGTTCCATATAACATACATACCATGCGGTGGAGTAGTGAATGAGTATATATTAGAAAATAAGAAAAAGAGTAATACCTATTTTACATGTGTCTATTTTGATTTTTGAAAAAAAGAAGATATTTAATGTATTAGAGATAGATGAAAGTGGATACTTACAGACATAAATTAATGCAAGATAAATTCAGCCTGAACATGAAACTATGTATTTCATCAAATGTTCTTTTTATAACTACCCACATTTTAAACAATTGTCTTGTGTTTTAATTGGTTTTGATTTAGGAGGGTTTAGTAAAATTGTAGCACGAGGTCATTCGCATACATTTTTGAATTACCATATGAAGTACGTACATGTATATACAGTAAAAACTTGCTAATAAGGTAGTACTGGGGTATTAATCAATGAAATTCTTTACATCCATACAAGAATGGGTTATGATATGAGGGTTGGGAAAAGATATAAATTCCATATAACCAAGATTTTCTTATATTCTTATATACAAGTTTTACTGTACACTTACATAGACAATAAATGATGATGATGATAATCAAAAAATAAGTAAAAACAAAATCAATGCACATAAATAAATTTAACTATGATTCGCACAACTAATTAGGAGAAAATTAAAAGACAAAAATACCCTGGACTTCCTACCCTAATCTTTAATCAATGTCTCCCGGACAACTGGCCTGACCAAGGGTTTTGACTAGAAGTCTCTAATCAACCGGTGTCTCCAGCACACTTTGACACAAGAGTACAGCCTTATTCAGCCTTTATTTCCAATGCCAAAGCTACGGTGGTCGACCATTTGACACTACATATACAATACGGCTTATCCAGCTCTATAGTAGCCTTCTATGTTCATTGCGATTCTGCTTATTCAAGCGTCCTTACTACTCTATCACCCTTACCCGGCCACTACTTTACGCAGCTGCAGCGAAACAACAACAGACTGATTCTGTTAACAACCGCTAGTTATATAGCATAAGATACGTCCATTTCATGATAGGGGAAATAGTTAATTCCATGTCAAAAACCCTAACTTCCCTTTTAGCAATCATTGGTACAAACCTTGATTTATCACATCATCCACCCCGTGAAGTCATATGTTCCGAATGAAAACAACAACGATTCAAGGCTATTATTTTTTTTTTCTGTCTATTTGAAAAGACTATCCTTTTGAATGAAATTCTTCTTGAATTACAGCAATTTTTTCTTCTCAATCTTCCCTCTTAGACCCATTTGGTTATTATTATTTATTGGTTTATTATTTATTATTATTTGGTGCCTTCTCAAATTTTTGGACGTGGTGGAATTGAAATCACAAATTGCAGAACAACAGTTCCTTGCTGCATTCACCGATTGCTTTGACAATTCTTCATCTTTCATAAGTCGGTAAGGACAGAAAGGACACTTCCTGTCGGTGTTGACAGTTATCTTTATCTTTGGCATTGCAATCTACGAAAGACAAATTTAAAAAAAAAATATATTCATCTGTTTAAAGATAACATAACTCGAAGCTAAATATGCATATTTCTAAAACATCAGTTTAATCTCCGATATACTCTGAATCCATTTTGGTGGACGTCTTTCCCTTTTCGTGGGCTCATGCGATCACCTATCATTTTGATTGTCTCATTCATTGTTTTCTGACCATATATTATCCACCTGAACACTTGTATCCCCTAAGTTATCCTTTTTATCAGAGACTTTATTCTCATCTTCTAGATGTCTTTGATCACCTAATTCATCAACTCCACTAGAATTTGATTCTCCCCTCCGTAACTTGGGATGTCGTATTTTGATCCTATCTACGTGGACAGTTTGTTCTCTTACTCTTTGCCCACAGTTAACCTTGTAGGTCAGATCAGAGCATTTGCCTAAGATTCTGTAAGGACCATGCCAATATGAGGTCAATTTCTCTGACCTACCTATTTTCGAACCGGAAAGTACACAAGAACACAATCACCAGGGGCAAATTTTCATGACTAAGCTTCCGGTCATGATATGTCTTTGGTCGACACATAGCTTGCTTAGTATTTTCCCGTGCTATCCTGTGAGCTTCTTCTAAGCGTACCTGTAATTCCCAAACCCACTGGTTTCTAGGAGTAACTTTTACCTCTCCTTGAAATTCGTACATGAGATCTAGGGGTGTAGATGTCTCTCTACCTAACATGAAAAAGTTGAGTGTATAGCGTAGCTGTTGTCTCATTTAAGTGTAATGTAGAAAATTACATTATCAGCTGTCGTACAATTATTTGAGCACAGTAAGATTTTGATATCCTATCTACAATGTGATTGTTAGTTGTATGTACATATTACCAGACATGGACACTCTATTCATAATTTTGTGATTGTAATTCCTTAAGACTATATCTGTTTTATTTACATGTGTACTTGTTTATATTTGTAATTGATATATAGAAGGCCCTGGGGAAGAATAGTGCATGCACTAACCAGGCTACCTTCTTTAAATAAAGTTTTATTATTATTATTATTATTATTATGTACTGCAGAACGATAGACCTGCATAACAGATGGGAGAGATTCTTCCCAGTTAGTCTGATGCTCGTTCACGTATGCACTAAGCATGGTTGCAATGGTTTTATTATACCATTCAACCATTCCATCACTTTAAGGGTGACAGAGGGTGTTCTAGTCTTTTCAATAGATAGTAAAAGCACAGAGCTCTTGAAACAAAAGACTTTCATATTGCCTGCCCTGGTCCGAATGAAGTATTTGATTTAATTTCTCAAAGACTTCCTCCACCAATATCCGAGCAACCGTTTGTCGGACATGGCAAAGCTCTCGGTCCACTTGGTAAAGTAGTCAGCAAGTACAAATATACCTCTCTTAGTATTAGACAACTCTCCTAGAATATTGGTAGACAATTCCTCCATGGAGATTCCAGATTCCACAAGAGCTTTCTTTGTAACAGTCGAATTTTTTTCTCATTAAACTTTTCTCACATCCCGCAGGGTATGCTCTTACATCCTTTAGAGACCTTGATTCGTCTTCTTAGGGCATTTTACCTATGCTATCAGCATTTTGATGTTGCGCTCCTGGGCGGTTTCAATCAATATATCTTCTCGCCATCTTGCTAGTTGGCCCTCTGATCTTTTGAATCTCAGTAACCACTTTAGGGAACTATTGTCCGTTCTAATACGAAATCTTTGTCCCTGAAGGAAATGTCTGAAAACTTTTACAAAATGAAAAACTGCAAGGAGCTCTTTCCTGTTAATGCAATAACGTCTTTCACTCTTGGACAAGGTACAACTGGCATAGGCAATAACTTTCTCATGACCTTCATATTCCTAAGAAAACATATCCCCTTAGTTTCTCTGCTCGCATCCGTATCCAGTGTAAAATCTTTAGTGAAGTCGGGGTGTCCTAATACTGGGTTAGTTATAAGCTTTTTTTCAACAGGTCAAAAGCAAACTGGCAATTATGATTCCAGACAAATGGTTTCCCTTTTTCAGTCAACCTATGTAGGCACTTAGCAATCATAGCAAAGTCCTTTATAAACTTCCTAAAGTACCCACACAGTCCAAGGAAAGATCTAATCCCGGTTGCATTAGTAGGTACTGGCCTTCTAATCTTATTAGGATCTTTCATTTTTCCTTCTTCAGAAATTATGTGGCCGAAGAACTTCACAGATCTCTGGAACAAATGGCATATGTTGGCCTTTAATCGCAACACAGCTGATTTAAGTCTGTTAAACACTCTCTCTATAAATTAGCCATCATTTCAATGTTTTACCAATGATGATAATATCAACAAGGTAAACTAAACATTTCATTGTAATCCTGCCAATACCATTTCCATTAATCTTTCGAACGTGGCTGGTGCACAACAAAGCAAACAAACAACCCCCTACATGTGAACAACACCCTACATGTGGCGAAAGTCGTTTCATGTTTGTCATTGGGATCAAGTTCCACATGCCAATACACCGGAAAACATATCTAAGGTGGAGAACCAGCTGTATCCAGACAATGGTTCTAAGGATTCATCAATCCTGGGCAAAGGATAGGCGTCTTTAACTGTGCAAGCATTAAGACGTCTATTGTCTACCACAAATCGGTAAGTATTAGCCTTCTTTTTCCCCATTACAATTTGGGATGCCCGTGGACTTATCGAAGGTTCTATAGTATTGCATTTAGCGTCTTATCAATTTTTCTTTCAATTTCTTTTGAGAAGTGTGCAGGAGAACGGCAAACAGGTTGCTTTATAGGTCTCGCATCTCCAGTGTCAATCGTGTGTTAGACTAAATTGGTTTTCCCAAGATCATTATTACTCTTGACAAACAACGATTTGTACTTCTAAGAAAATATTTCACTTTCTTACCTTGTTTCTTTGTAAGATACTTTGCAGAGTCACGATACAAGTTTTTTTTATGTCAGGCCGCTCTGCTGGTTCACTGGCATAATCTGAGGTCACCTGTTTCGTTTCCTGAAATTGTCCAATCTCTGTGTTCTTGTGCACCACCTTTGGTTCAGACTCTACGTTCAACAACCTAACTGGCACAATATTATTCTTGAATAAAAGTTCTAGCAGTCAATGGCCTATTGGCATCTTCTTTCTCTTTAGGTTCTACAATGCCCTGTGTTTGTAGCTGTTCCTAGTCAAAAGTACAAAATTTCCCTGGTATAATAAGTTAACTCCGGGGAGGTATGCTGACCGTTTCTTCTGCTACAACTCTAAAGCATCCAAATTTACCTTTAACCATCACAGGAATACTTTGTCCTCAAATAACAAAACATGCCGATTCGCATCTATGATCATATCAAAACGTCTGATCATGTCTAATCCCAGAATACCCTCTGCCTGAAGATCAGCTACCAAAGCCCATGTCTTTATAGAATTCTTCTAATTTCCATCTCTATATTGACTTTTTCTTCCAACTTTAATTCATCACCATCTGCATTATAAACTTTCTTGCCATGTTCTTGGATTTAAAATGCCCATTAGTCTTTTACTTGGTCCAATAAAGTTGTTGACAGCATCGTAACCGTAGGCTCTGTGTCTTCAAACATTTTCACTTAAACACTGTTTATCGTTATATAAATGATCATTCCAGCTTTGTTTGAGGAAGAGCCAAACTTGCCAGTTAGTTTGCCATCACTATTTCCTTCCGGTATCGCTTCCCCCTAGGTCGTCTTGCTATCAGAAGTGTCTCTCTTGATTTTTTTTCTGGAAATGTATAATGTCCCTTTTTATGACAACCATAACATTCTATCATATCCATACTTTTACTTGATAGAGGAGACTCTTTGTAAGACTTTCTGTCCAACTGGCCTCTGCCTTGTCAGAGCTTTTCAGTTTCATTTTTTACGGCTGCCATATTATTTTCCATTGATGACATCGAGTTTTTTTTTTCATTTCAAAAGTCTCGTCATTAGTAGTTACTTCCTCCCTCAACTGGTGTTGATAACTCCTGCACCCCCTCTTGTCTTCTGTCCTTATATATGCCTCTAGTTCTACTGCATGTTTAATGGCTTCATTTAGATTCTTAGGACTCGCCTGCTTAATCCTTATTCACATGTCCGAGTCAGGCAAGCCATCTAAAATTCTTTCATGGCCAAGGTTCCCCTTACCTCAGATGCGGCTTTCGGATAGGCTAAATTTGCCAATCTTTGACAGCCTGTCCTAATTTAGGTATGGTCTCTTTTACGCGTCTCCCTTAGCTGAACTCTATACAACTTGGTTTGTTTATGTGGCGCAAAGCGTTATTCTACGGGTACAAGGTAATGATAATCAGTATTGTCCACATGGCAAGTTTCTACGGCTTGCTTGAGCCTGACCCCGAAGAGATGTCACGAGAAATAAGCCCTTCTTTTCTTCTGTCCATTCATTAAGTTTGCTGACTTTGTTAAAATGAGTCTTATAATCCAGCCACGATTCACTGCCGTCGTAGGTTGCAGCTTTGACTTCCCTTCTACTCATTTTCCTAGTTGCATTACCTTGGACAACTGGTCTTCGATAACGCGGTCTGTAATATTACCACTATCTACTCCAGCTGCAATGTCCTCTCTGTCGGTTTCATCATTTCTAGCCTCAATTTCCTCATGAAACGACCCTTGGACGACACCTAGTATACGGCCGCCTATTTGGATAAACATCAGGAAAGTGGTCAGCCAAAGGACTCCTGGGAGTAACTGACGGTGGACCACTGGCAATCTACCACGGGTCTCATATCCTCAAGGCCTTGGCGTTTAGTGTATAACACTCTCATGCTGCCGAATACTTGACTTTAGTTCTCTTATTTCTTGTTGGGAACCGTCAATTCCCGATGTAACTGATCAGTTGACACCATATACAACAAAACACTATTCCTACAATTTTATTATTGTACCAAAGATAAAAAAACACACACACACAAATATTTTCTCACACTGCAAAATTCCCATCGCTGCCACCAACATTTCTGTAACGTTTCTGTGTCCAGCCGAGTGGTCTGTATTTTTTAAGTGGACACGTCACAGGCACTTGTTTCATATTCGGGGTACCCCCTACTTATTTTTACCACAAGGTACCTAACTCAATTTCAGGCAACCCCGCTTCAAACTCTTTTTTTCATGATTAATCATTCATACACCTACATTATCTTGACACAGTTCTTTTTCTTTTCTCATAAAACATTGCAGATGTCTCTAATAAAGACCCTTTGTTGTAAACTGCTCATTATTCATCGATAATTACTTCGACACGTTTTAAGACTACGGATGGGATACATCTACTTCCGGTTATTAGGTCTAAATGTTATAAAGTGATTTCATTGATTGCTAAGTTAAGAAACACAAAAGTGAAAGTCATGACTTACAGGAGATTCTGGATAAGGCCAAAGAGGGCCATTCATTGTTAATATTAGGACAAAACGGCACCGGAAAGAGTTATCTGGTTAAAGAAATTTCAAGAATACTATCGCGAGAAGGGTAGACTGTTTCAATCACGGCATCAACTGGAATTGCTTCCATGAATGTGAATGGGCAAACAATACATTCCTGGTCAGGGATTGGTGATGGTAGATTTTCCAATGACGAGATTATTTACAAATTGAATACTGATGAACTTTTCAAGAAATATAAAAATAACATTTTAGTAACAAACTGTTTAATGATAGATGAATTTCTATGCTGTCAATGAAGCTATTTGATCAAATTGAATATATATGTAGAAATATTGTGCAAAGTAATATTGTATTTGGGGTATTCAAGTTATAGCAAGTGGTGAATAAGTAGGGGGTACCCCGTATATGAAACAAGTGCCTGTGGGACACGTACCCGGTTACACTCGGAATTTCTGCAGTGCAGATGACTTTAACAAATAAACCGTATCTTGTCTACTTGGACACAAGCCTTATCAATATATTTAATGGTATTGTTCAAACAGTTTACTTAATTAATACATTTACTATGATTCGCACAACTAATCAGTAGAAAATCAAAAGACAAATCACCCTGGACCTATTGTCCTAATCTTTAACAGCTGGCCTAACCAAGGGTCAAGGCCAGTGTCTAGAGGTCTCTAACAAACTGGTGTCTCCAGCTCACTTCAACGACACTATTGTACAGACTTATTCAGCCTTTATTTCCAATGCCAAACGTACGGTGATCGACCAGTTGACACAACCTATATAATATACATATATCACATGGCTTCGAGGGTGACATACCAGAATGTTTGCCCCAAGGTGACAGGAAAGTCCTGGAGTGATATGTCACCCCATGCCGAAGGCAGAGTGTGACATAACACTCCAGAACTTTCCTGTCACCGAGGGGCAAACATTCTGGTATAGTCACCCGAGAAGTCATGTGGTATATGTTATATAACATTTTTAAATTAAAAATTCGTCTAGAATTGTTTAAGTTTAGGCAAATAATCCAAAAATGCTTTCATGCCGTTAAGAATTGCGCTCCGTTGTTTATTTGCTTAGCAACCGACGTCATTAGATCTCGAACCCGAGCTACAAAGGCGTAACATAAAGACACGTGAAAGTGATCGAGAGGGTGTTATAACTGTTTCCGTCGGGTAATATAACTGTTTCCGGCGTGTGACATAACTGTTTCCGGTGTGATTCAGCATTCTTCAAGGTTTATAGTGAAACATTACATTTGTGATATACATGTAATAGAAAAACTTATTCAAAAATGTTATATATATTTCGTGGTAGGGGAAACAGGTTATTCCATGTCAAAAACCCCTAACTTCCCGATTGACATTCATTTGTACAAACCCTGATTCATCATAATAGTAAATCCTAACTTAAAAAAAAGGTTTCTTTGGTGCTGAAATATGCAACTTTGTGTCATTTTGTATATGAAGCTATACAAAAATTTGCACACATTTTATAACATTATTACAAAATTTTACGAAGTCCTCAATTACTCTGGCAAACATTATTTAAGTTACCTATATAAACATAAATCTATCAGATACAGTGTATATCGCCGATATTTAAAAAAAGTTTGTGTTATTTATGTTAATTCTAAAACGTTAATACATGGTCATTCATAATGTGAACAATATAATAGTGTTTTTCATTTTTTTAAAGGTTACCGAGATTTTGGCATGAGAATTTTCACGCAGGCATATTTTCATGTAGATCTAGTGCTTCTTTAACATTCTTTGTGCCGTGGGCCTATTTTGGGCTTTTCTTCAAAAACTACGTTGAGTGCCAAGGGCCTATTTTGGGCCTACCGTTAACTCATTACGTCACAAGTAAAACGGCATGACTATGACGTTCCGTCATCATTCTGAGTTTCGCGCCATTTTGGCCTCTATCAATTATTTAACCAATTTATTACTGAAAATTATAAGAAAATATTTTTTTAAACAGATTTTTCATTTGTCTTGATTCTAGAAAATGTAAACTGATGCATTCTGGTTTGAAATTATGCAATTTCATCAATATTTTCAATCCTTGTCTGAACGATAAAAGCAATACAATGCCGTAAAAGTTCCAGTGGGATTTTTCTCCAGTGATATTTTTCCTAAAACACGGGAATAACTTTAATTTCTCTAGGTACTGGTGTTTCAAAATTTACCGGATACGATGTCCGGCATGGTTTCAACTTTTGCCGGACATGTATGAAATCTACCGGCAAATGTCGGTAATCCGGCACATTTTGCCATCTCTGCTAGTAATGCAATACCATTGTAATTTCTGTAAATAATTTTTTTTTAAATCTAATACTAGTATCGGCATTATAAATACATGCAATACAGTTTAACAATTTAACATATAAGCCTTGTAGAGCTTTTTAACCGACTATAAAAAGTTTTATCCTCAGGAGCATCACAAGTTTATACAGAGAAATGCAGTTTACAACAGATTACATGTCGCATAATAAAATAAATTCGGCAAATAGATAAAAAAAACTCTACATATACCTTTAATTCTGGAATACATGTAGTCAGTGCATGACACTTTCATTAAGAAAAATCGAAATGTCTTCATGTGGCACATGTACATGTACTTGTGGGTCGTCCTGCCCTCTTCCCCAAATCGACAACACCCAGTTTTGATGGTATTTTATGAATTATATTTACCATTGTAAAAGTGTAAAAATCTGGAATGAAAGCAAAAAAAAAAAAAAAAAAAAAAAAAAAAAAAAAAAAAAAAAAAAAATCGCGACTGTGTATGTGTATGGTATACATGATTAAAAAGTCTAAGAAATATAATTGGGGGGGGGGGGGGCTTCCAACAAGCCCGGGGGTGTATATCGGCTAAAGGGGGGGGGGTTAGAATGGTTTAAATGTTGAAAACAAAGAAATAATCAAGGAAAAGAAACATTGAATTTAATTTTTTTTTTAAATTTTTTAGCCTTTTTTGTCCCTTCGAGAATGTTTCACTCGAATTTGAACATCGCCAATTGCCGGAAAAGACTGCTTACGTCGATTTCTGCAAGAAACGATTATGACATGTAATCTCTGCATGTTTATAATTTCCCATCCAATTCCATCCACTCTGTTTGTCCAAATGACCATTACAGGTTTCTTTTAGGTACGATTGATTTTAACTGCGGGGTGGGTGTTAATAGCCGGGGTCAGATATTTTCGCATGCTTCTCGTGTCAGATTAATTTTTTGAATTTGTTGCTATTAAATTAATGCTAGAATTATGGAGGTATTAACAATCAGAGGGCAGGCAAAATATCTTTTCGGTCGAAATCGGGACAAGACCACCACCCTCACCCCCGCAAATATACCCCTAAGATCTTGATTTCCTCCAAAGGTAACTTAACTAGTAGTAATAGATTATTTCACTTCCTAACAGGTAGGCGAGGCATTTCAAATTAGGTAGATAAATCTATAAACGGTTCTCTTTGCTCTGAAGGTTCCACACATCTCCAATGTAATTTTGAAAAATCATAATATACTGATATACAGTAGCAACCATGTCCGTTATTTTTCTAGCCTGTTATTTTAGTTGTAGGGTCACCTTTGATTTTTCAACAAATTTTATTAACAAAAGAAGGACAACTCTTTTAGAATGGAAGCACTGTATCGGTCTCCATGAAGATTTAGTTTCTCTGTTCGGCCATCCAAGATACCAACAGAGGTACAGAAGGAAGCCATTCTCCTCCAAAGTATTGAACACTTTAATTGTGTATAATAAACCTTTCTAGAATTGCTATGATATGCAGTACTTAATTCTTAGAGAGGTCCTTATACATTGTTTCCATCCTTTATTTTTCAAGGCCACCATATGTATTTTGATTAAATCATTCTGCTGTAATCAAAAGTCAATAATGTCTATCATATTTAGAACACATGGTGTTTGATGAATATTTTTATTATATTGTTATTGCAAAAAAACAGAATGAATTTAAATGAAGAACAAAATTTGCCTTCCAATTTAATACTGAAGAAAACAACTTAAATATTGTCAAGCCCTTACGAACTGGGCCTTTTTTTTGTTGTGTCCCATTAAATGTAATGGACCCCCTCCCCCTTTTTTTTTTGCTTGTCAAGATGTTTTGTTAGGTGGTGCCTCTCCCCCCAGGAAGAGAAACCTGAAAAAACTGCTTCCTATACAGGCCTGATTGTTCTCTATGTACTTAGAATTCATGAAATACTGATAAGACCTCTCTAAAGAGCATATTAAATGTAGCTTTGAATTTTATCAACTAATGGGAAAGGGTAGCTCTTCTTATGTTCAAATCACGGGCCCTCAAGCTTTGGTTTGTTTTACCTAGGGAATTAACATTGCAAGCTCCCTGACACAGTGCATGAAGATTCGTAAATTCAAAATTTAAAACAACACGTAAAAACTTCTTTTCGTCTACATCAAAATTAAAAGAACCCTTTACCTGGATGGAACAAATACTAAAGGTGTGACCATCTTCGTCTACCTAGAAAGTAAGACCACCACTGCTACGTCTTTGCAAGCCACGGATTTTGTGTCTATATTTTATTTCCACAAATAGAATGAACACAGAAACCGAGGATTGCGACCATGCCACTGATAGGGATTCATGCAGGTATAAGCTCAGATTTCATGCGCGGATCCAGCAATTTTTTCCGGATGGTGGGGGTGGTGGTTCCACGGCAAAAAAAAAAATATTTCGTGATTGGTGTTAGCTATTACCGCCCACAGGTGCTTGGGGACGGAACCCAACCCACACCACTCCCGTGTTCCCTATCCCAGGGGGTTCTTAAGCTTTCTTTTATAAATTATTTTTCTATGACACATTTACAAAGTATTACAATTGAAAAATCCAAAATATAACCATAAACTAACCTTTTATAATTTTTTTAGTATTTAGCGAAACTAAATAGTATCGATATGCAGTCCCAGTCTAATGTGTGGCGAAAAAGGCAAACAATACAATTAAAAAAAGAAAACAATTTTTCAATGACCATATAAATGCACAGTCATGCGGATTCAAGTTTGTTCAAAATATGGACACTACAGGTTTAGAGTGGATCAAATTTTACATAATACACATGTACATGTATTGATAGCAAGGTTTCATTCAATCAGACTCAAGAGTTTTGAAATAATTTATCAGATTATCCTATTCCCATTAACCATATAACAAAATTGAAACTGAAAAAAAGAAATATGTACATATTTGTATTGCAACAGTGAGGGGACGACCATTTGATTCTGAGGGGAGGGGTGGTAGATTTTGGAAATAAATAATCGCACTTCCAGATGTTGAAAAGGAATAATCTTTCATTGACTGGCAAGAAAATAAATAATTTGTCCTTGACTGGTGCTAACCCCCCCCCCCCCCCCCAGGAAATAGAGTGTTGGAGTTTGATCGGGGGTTTTTTAATTTTGCTTATCAAACATTTTTTTTTTATTGAAGAAGAAACTAAATACTCTGTCCTGGATCATCTGGAAAATAAATAATCTATCCTTTTCTGGCATGAAAATAAATAATCTTGACTTGAAAAATTTTGCCCCCACCCCCCAATAAAATGATCGTCCCCTAAAAAATGTACCTTCTTTCTTTGGTCTGACATTGATTTATTCCATGTATTATCTAAATAGCTGAATAAAGCCTCGTTGTTTCATAATCAAGTTCATTATCTCATATTTAGTAAATTTATTTCGTAAATTTATATATAATCTCTTACATAGTACGTAAGATGAAACTGCTCTTATAGAGATTTGTGGATGTATCGAGATTTCTGAAGTAATTTTTTATGGAAACTAAAGATAAGAGGAAAAACGTGAAATTCAAAGTCAGAACGAAAGGTCAAGGTCAATATATTTTTTTACAAACTTTAATTGATCTCATCAATTTGTATCGGTATACAAAGTTTGACAAAAATATCTGAAACACTATTTTTGAAACGTAAAATAACTGTAAAATGAAAAAAAAGTTGAACAGTTTAACTGCTTTGACCAATATGTATCTTGATATATAAGTTTGATTTTTTTTAAAAATCTTCAGAAGTAATGTTCAAGGTGATGGGAATGTCAAAAATCATAAGATATATCAAGGACAGAAAATTATGACAAAGTTTAATACCTCTCACCAATTTGTATGAATAGATGAAGTTTGAAGAAAATATTATGAACAGTTTCTTTTAAACTGTGCTAAATGCAAAAAAAAAAGATAGGTCAAGGTCAAAAACAAATTTTAAAAGTTGAATAGCCCTAATCAATTTGTATCTTTGTATGAAGTTTGATGAAAATATATTGAAGTTTCTTTAAAACTAAGATAAGTGTAAAATAAGGAAAAGTAAGGTTAAGGTCATAGGAAAGGTCAAGATCAGAAAATTATGACACAGTTGAAAAGCTCTTATCAATTTAAATCTTTGTTTGAGGTTTGATGAAAATATCTTGAACATTTTAAACAAAATGACAAATATTGGGGTCAAGGTAAGAGAATTAAGAAATAGTTTTATAGTCCCCACCAATATGTATCAGTGTATGAGTCCATGAAATTATTACAAACAGTTTCTTCTAAACTGTGCTAAATGCAAAACAAGTAATAGTGACTTCAAGGACATAGGGAAGGTCAAGGCCAGAAATACCCCTGTTGAATAGCTCCCACCAATATGTATCAGTGTATGAATTTTGCCAAAATGTCTTGAATAGTTTCTTTGAAACTTAGCTAAACACAAAATAGGGAATATTGAGGTCAAGGTCACAGGGAAGGTCAAGGTCAGAAAATCATGCTACTGTCCTGAGTAACCATGGCCCTTCCTTTTCTTCATTAACAGATTCTTTTTCCTATATATTCCCGTGTAAAAATTGATCACCCTTTTAGCCCCCCTATCCCCCAGAGTCATGATTTGAAACTTGAATCTACACCATCTGAGGATGCTTCATAATAAATATGATTGATCATGTTTGTACTGTTTGTAGGAAAAATATTTTTAAAGATTTTTTCTATGTATTCCTATACAAAACTTTGGTCTTTTGAAACTTTGATCTCCCATTGCAGTGCCACCCTAGCCTTAAGGTCATGATTTAAACAAACTTGAATAAACACTACTAGTGGATGCTTCCATATAAATATGTCTGATCTTGGCTTTGGTGCTCTTGAGAAGAAGATTTTTTAAAGATTTTTACCTATGTATTTCTCTGTAAAACTTTGATTGCCCATGGCCATTGTGGGTCCACCCTACCCCAGTGGTCGTGATTTGAACAAACTTGGATCTAAACTGCCTGTGGATTCTTAGACCTAAATAGACTAATCATAGCTTTGCTGTTCTTCATCAAAATATTTTTTTTTAATTCTCCTTTGAATTCCTATGGGAAACTTTGACCTCATTGTAGCCCAATCCTAACCCCAGGGAGTTGTTATTTGAACAAATTTGTATCTAAAATATCTGAGGATACTTCAAAATTAATATGATTAATCATGGCTATCCTATTTTTTAGATGAATGTTTTTAAAGATTCTTCCTATTTATATCCAAGTAAAATTTTGCTTGCCCATATTTGTCCCACCCTACCCCTGGGGTTGGTGATTTGATCAAATTTTAATCTACACTATCTTGGGATACTTTCATATCAATGTGACTGTTTATGGCTTTGCTATTTTTGAGAAGAAGATTTTAAAAAGATTCTTCCTATTTATACCCATGTAAAACTTTGATCGGCCATAGTGGCCCCACCTAACCCCCAGGGATCATGATTTGAACAAATCTGCATCTACTCTACCTATGGATGTTTCCATATAATTATGACTGATCATGGCTTTGCTATTCTTGAGAAGAAGATTTAAAAAGATTTTTACTACCTGTATATATACTCATGTAAAACTTTGACCGTCCATAGTGGCCCCACCCAACCATGATTTGAACAAACTTGAATTTACACTATGTTAGAAAGCTTTCACAAAAATTTCATCTTTTCTGGCCCAGTGGTATTTGAGAAGAAGATTCTTAAATGATCCATTTTTTTTTTTTTACTTTTTCTTAATTATCTCCCCTTGGAAGAGGGTGTGACCCTTCATTTGAACAAAACTGAATCCCCTTTACCCAAGGATACTCTGTGCCAAGTTTGGTTGAAATTGGTCTGGTGGTTCTGGAGGAGAAGATGAAATTGTAAAAAGTGATGACAATGACAATGACAACAAACAATGGACAATTTTTAATAAGAAAAACTCATCTGAGCTTTTGGCTCAGGTGAGCTAAAAATTGTTACAGACAGAAAATGGACAACTGAGCTCTTCTTGTCTATAATGGCTTGTAGACTCACTGAGAGCCCAATGGACCTAGAAAGTCACCAGAGTATGAAGAGCTTTTTGATAGTTATGATTAACATAGCCCCACCTAGAACCCATCTAATTAAACATAGATATGCTTACATAGATCTAACTGCACCTTTGACTGGAACCATGTGAAATGACTAACAATTTGGTAGAGGACTCTCGATTTGTTATCACATTCCATGAAATTGTACCCTACATGTAGATGCTCAGGGTAAAGATGACTTTTAAATATGTAATGCATTTTCATCTTGGTCCCATCCTGAGGACCCATACATGTATTTCACAATTTGGTGAAGGCTTATCACTGAACTTCACACAAACAGTTTACTTGCTACATGAATAAAATATTTTCAAACCCATACTGAATTTTCAATATGTGAACAAATAAGCTCAACCCTGGGACCTCAGGACCCCCAAGTGACATGGATATCCTAAGAACGTGATTACTCGAGAAAACCAGAAGTCTCTGCCAAGACTGTGCTCTGCTGGTTTGTACTTATAACAAAGGAAAGAAAAAGTAGCACTTGGATTTGAAACTTTGCAACAGCAATAAATAGAATAATGATCCATGATTTAGTCTCTTTTTGTGGCAAGATTTTATTGCAATCAGATGAAAACTGTAGGAGGAGTAGCCTTTTAAAAGAATTTTACAGAAATTTCAATTCTAGTAACCATGGCAACAACATTCAACAAAATCAAAAAACAACAAGAGGCCCAAGGGCCTTAATGGTCACCTGAGTATAATACAATAATTTAGAGGATCCATAAAGTATAAAATGAACTGATAGGTGAAGCGTTGTTGCCCAAAAGCAAGAAAAACAGGATGATCAGGATCAACAAAATAATTAGTCTAGTGTTCATTAACAGTTCATAAATTAGGCTCTAATCTGTTCCCCATTTATCACTATCACCATACAGTATATTAACAAATTATCAGTGATTCTGTACTATTTTAATTCCTTGATGAAATCTCTTACATTAGACTCTCTTGGTCTTTGATGAACATTGAATAAGACAAGTTATTTTTGTCTCATTTTTATTTATCTATTACTTACAAGTCTACCTGATCATTTTAACTATAAAAGTACTTTTTTTATTAAACAATAAAAAAATCTTGCATAATTCTCCTATTTTATTCACCTTTCAAGTACATTACTTACAGTGATTAATTATCAAAAGTAAATGGCAAAGGGGAATAACTCCTCTCAGTTGAATACAAATTAATAGAGCCCTGGCCAGGACCAGAACACTTGACCAAATGGTCCAGATGTTCAAAAATCTTTATTAAAACTTTTACTCTTTTTGCCTCTGATATGCCCAGGTGCAGAGAAGATTTTCAAAGAAATAATGCATTTTTACTACAGATTCACTATATTATCAATAGAGCCCCCCCCCCCCCCCCAACACCCAGCATCAGAACCCCTGACCTTGGGGCCATGAATTTCATAATTTTGGTAGAGTCACCCTTGCTTATCATAACTATGTATTCAATTTGTTTCAATAATACCCAGGAGTAGAGAAGAAGATTTTCAAAGAAATAATGCATTTTCACTATATAATCAATAGAGCCCCACCCTAACACCAGAACTCCTGACCCAGGGGCCATGAATTTCATAATTTTGTAAAAGGCATCATTGCTTGTCATAACCATGCACTTAGTTTGTTTAAATAATACACAGGAGAAGAGAAGAAGATTTTCAAAGAAATAATGCACTTTCACTATATGATCTATATAGCCCTGCCCTAGCACCAGAACCCCTGACCCTGGGGCCATGAATTTCACAATTTTGGTAGAGGGCCCAATGCTTATTACAATCATGTCAACAGTTTGACTGCTTAATGTCCAGGAGTAAAGAAGAAGATTTTTAAAGATTGCATCAATTTTGGTGGTTTTAGTCCCAGCCCTGGGGCCCCAGGGACCAAGAAATTCACAATTTTTGTTCCCCTTCACCCAAAGATGCTATATGCCAAAATTGGTTGAAATTGGTTGAGCGGTTCTAGAGAAGAAGTTGAAAATGTTCAAAAGTTAACGCACGACGGCTGACGACGGACAAAAACAGATAGCAATAGGTCACCTGAGTGACTCAGGTGACCTAATAAAGACAATTATGTGGACTCAGTGTTGTCTACTTGTGTGCCAAGTTATATTGAAATCAGACCAAAACTGTAGAAGGAGTAGCGTTCTGAAAGTATTTCAAGAAAATTTCTATTTTTAGTAACCATGGCAACACCATTCATCAAAATCAAGAGAATTATGTATCTTAGGGTAATCTACATGTGTGCTAAGTTATACTGAAATCAGACCAAAACTGTAGGAGGAGTAGCATTTTGATAGTATTTCAATGAAATTTCTATTTTTAGTAACCATGGCAATACCATTCATCAAAATCAAAAACCAATATGTAGAACTATTTATTTTAGTGTAGTCTACTTGTGTGCCAAGTTATATTGAAATCAGATGAAAGATGTAGGAGAAGTAGCATTTTGAAAGTTTTTCAAAGAAATTTCTATTTTTAGTAACCATGGCAACACTGTTCATTGAAATCAACAAGAGGCCCAAGGGCCTTAATGGTCACCTGAGTATAATACAACAATTATAAGTTAATACACTGATAGATGAAGCTTTGTTGCCCTAAAGCAAGAGAAGTAGGAAGATCAGGATCAACAAAATTAGTCTAGTATTCAGTATCAACTCATAAATTAAGTTCTAATCTGTACCCCACTTAACACTATCACCATGCAGACTATTAACAAACTATTAGTGCTTCCGTACTATTTTTAAACCCATATTAAGAGCTCTGGCATTGACCTCTCTTATGGTCTTTGAAGAACTTTTAATAAGATAAGTTATTTTTGTCTCATTTTTATTTATCTATTACTTACAGGTCTACCTGATTATTAAAACTAAGAAAGTACTTTTTGAATTATACAATAAACATTCTTGCATAATTATCTTATTCTATTAACCTTTCAAATACATTACTTACAGTGATTAATTATCAAAGGTGAATGGAAAAGGGGAATAACTTCTATCAGTAGAATACAAATTAATAGAGCCCTGCCCAGGACCAGAATGCTTAGACAAATGGTCCAGATGTTCAAAAATCTGGTAGAAATATGCTTACTTATATCATTTAAACTTTTACTCAGTTTGCTTCTGATATGCCCAGAAGCAGAGAAGAATTTCACAGGTACAATGCATTTTCACTACAGATTCAACAAAGCCTTACCCCAACACCAGAACCGAAGACCAAGGGTCAAGAAATTTACAAATTTGGAAGAGTTACCCTCATCATCATAACTATGGACTTCAAAGAATTAACACTTTTCCACTATATTATCAAAAGCCCCCCCCCCCCCTTCATTATGCCAGAACCCCTGACCCTAGGACCACAAGATTTAAAAATTCTGTTCGAAGCTCCAATTTTCATCATAGCTAAGCAATTTATTTATCAGCTCAACACTAAGGAGCAGACAGGATTAATTAATAGAATTAATGCTTTTTCACTATATAATCAATAGAGCCCCCCCCCCCCAAGAACCCCAAAAACTGAGGCCATATATTTAAAAATTTTGGAAGAGGCATCCTTGCCTATCATAATCATGCACTTAGTTTGTTTAAATAATCTGCAGTAGAAGAGAAGATTTTCAAAGAATCAATGCATTTTCACTATATAATCAATAGAGCCCCACCCTTACACCAGAACCCCTGATCCTGGGGCCATGAAATTCACAATTTTTGAAAAGGCATCCTTATGCATCATAACCATGCATTTAGTTTGTTTAAATAATCTCCAGGAGCAGAGAAGAAGATTATCAAAGAATCAATGCATTTTCACTATATAATCAATAGAGTCCCACCCTTACACCAGAACCCCTGACCCTGAGGCCATGAAATTCACAATTTTCGAAAAGGCATCCTTATGCATCATAATCAAGCACTTAGTTTGTTTAAATAATACCCAGGAGCAGAGAAGAAGATTTTCAAAGAATTAATGCATTTTAAATATATAAACAATAGAGCCCCACCCTAACACCAGAACCCCTGACCCAAGGGCCATGGCTTTCACAATTCTGGAAGAGGCCCACCTCCTCATCATAACTATGTACTTAGTTTATCACCTTAATGCCCAGGAGCAGAGGAGAAGATTTTCAAAGAATTAATGCATTTTCACTATAAAGTCGATAGAGCCCCGCCCTAACACCAGAACCCCTGACCCTGGGGCCATGAAATTCACAATTTTTGAAAAGGCACTTTTGCTCATCATAACTATGTACTTAGTTACTTTATTTAATACCCAGGAGCAGAGAAGAAGATTTTCAAAGAATTAATGCATTTTCACTATATAATCAATAGAGCCCCACCCTAACACCAGAACCCCTGACCCTGGGGCCATGAATTTCACAATTTTGGAAGAGGCACTCTTGCTCTTCATAACTATGTACTTAGTTACTTTATTTAATACCCAGGAGCAGAGAAGAAGATTTTCAAAGAAATAATGCACTTTCACTATATGATCTATATAGCCCCACCTTAGCACCAGAACCCCTGACCCTGGGGCCATGAATTTCTAATCACAATTTTGGTAGAGGGCTCAATGCTTATTACAATGATGCCAACAGTTTGACTGCTTGATGTCCAAGAGTAAAGAAGATTTTTAAAGATTGCATTATTTTTGGTGGTTTTAGCCCCACCCCTCAGGCCCAAGGGGGGCAGGGACCATGAAATTCAAAATTTTTGTTTCCCTTCACTCATAGATGCTATATGCCAAATTTGGTTGAAATTGGTTGAGTGGTTTCAGAGAAGAAGCTAAAAATGTTCAGATGTTAACACACGACGCACGCCGACGGATGAGAACGGATAGCAATAGGTCACCTGAGTGACTCAGGTGACCTAAAAACCGATACACAGAATTATGTATCTTAGTGTAGTCTACTTTGGGCCAAGTTATGAAAGTAGACCAAACCTGTAGCAGGAGTAGCGTTTTGAAAAATTGTTTACAGATGGACGGACGATGGACACCTTACTATCGCATAAGCTCTTCTGGTCTCTGACCAATCAGGTGATAGAATTTATTGGGTCTTCACAAACATATGGAGATGCACTCTATTTGGACAGAGATTTTCTCAAAACTCACATGACTTGGAATAATTGTCTAGCTTGCAACACAGGACAAATGTTGTTCTCCGATTCATTTATACCAGCTTCTATGAAGTATGACAAGAGTGAAAAATGTTGTGAACTTTTATTTCATATTTTTACTTCAACATTTCCACAAAATGGGACATATATAACAATACCATTGTAGTCTTAACAAAATAAAACCTTCAAACCTTTCATAAAAGAACATGCTTCTTCACACAGAAAGGTACATTTTGTGAAATATTAAATCTGAATTAAGAGCATTTTTTCATTCAGTTTCTTAAATTAATCTATTCATATTATTGCTTTGAAACAAAATCAAACCTGTAATAAATGGGGTTGGGAAAAAAATCGAGATTCAAAAACTTTACAAAGTTGAACAAAATAAAACATGCAGGGTTTCTTATTCAAAACATTTGAAGCACATGACGATTCCTTAACTGAGGTAGAATTTGGACAATTCAATCTCATTGTCTGCTCTTAAGCAATCATTCAACAATACACATTCAAAACAACATAAATCAAAACTCTTTTTTCTGCCTTTTGTAATTCTGTGATTTTTTGAGAAGTTAAAAATCAATACCAAAGTTTTCATCCAAGTTTTTTTTTTTTTTTTTCTAAATTCAAAACTGAATATTTTTTGCATTGTACCTAAAGACATTTCTTCCACTAAAATCTTTATTTTAGGGAGAAAACAGTTCAAAGTGGCTATCCAGAAAATACATTACAGGCCTCATATTCAATGAAAAAAAAATCAGAAAAATATTAAAGGTACAGCTTTTTAAACAGCGAATCTTTTATCTACAACCAGACTCAGAACATAGATAAAGGATTAATTTTAGCAACTTTATGGGAGAATACATATCAGAAATCAGTTTTATTTCTCATTCTATATCATTCACTTATTTCCAGACATTCAATACATTTCACAGATACACACACTGCTATCTATCTGGCAAACAGATCTGATTGTTCCAAAAAAAAAAAAAAAAAAAATCAAAATAACAGGGTTTCAAATAGTTCAAACCCTTTAGCCATTTTTTAATTGAATACTTAATGAACTCAAACATGTATAATATATACATGCATTCAAATAATTTACTGAAATGAGAGTGATTTGCAAATGCTTTTTGATACTACTGTATGAATGTTTGATAATTAATAAACCTGAAAAAAATGAGCATACAATACAATGATGAAGCAGACATGAATTCCTCACGACAAGGAAAATGTATACAGTTAAGTAACATACATGAGAGACTGAGTATTTTTTACACATTTATTTACACTGAAAAAAGACAAGGAAAATTTGTTTATCACAAAAAAAAATAAATGAATAGTTACAATTCAAAGGCCAGGTGTATTCCCGACTCTGAGCATTAAGAAAGGGCTATACAATCAACAGAAAAATGTGTATCCTTATAGTGAAAAAAAAAAAAAATTAACAACAAATCTGACAATTTTAAATTAAACTCTAGAAAAGATTCAACAAATTAATGGATTCCAATGACATTTGACCTTTCATGCTTCATAATAATGATGATAGTGATGATGATGGTGATGTTCGTGTATGTGATGATGTTCATGCTTTTGTACCACTATTTTGTCCCCATCCACATCACACGCATGTTCACGTTCAATCCACTCTGCCACTTGTTGCATGGCAAGGTCATGGTCTTTGTCTCTATGGCGATGACGCCTGTGGTAATGGGACATTGAATCGGGAACATGCATAGGCAAGCTTACTGGCCGAAATCGCCCATGCTTGTGCGGTGACCCTTTGTGATGCCCCTTGGGTGACCTTGTCTCCGTTTCCTGTGGATCAAATGACCTTGACCTTGAATGTTCTGTCTTAGCACTGTCTAAATGCTGTTGTTTGATTCTCTGTGATTCTCGCTGGATGTTATCACATTTCTTTGTATCCTGACTTTTTGATCGAGGGGAAACTAAACTGTCTCCAATCCTAGCTGATTGTCCCGTGCTGTTGTTGAGGTTTTGCGTGGACTGGGTTTGCGCATTATGCTCAATCCCAGCTAAGTCGAGGTAGTAGTTTCGCCTATCTTGGCTTTCCTTTGCACGTTCCTCTTGTATATTATTGGTAGTGGTGTTGTTGCTGGTTTGATTATTACAGGTTGTCTGATTGGGGCAGTGTCCTCTGTGGCGCCGCTTGTGGTGAGAGTGGTCATGAGTTGTGATGCCTCGACAATCACTGTGATGTCTCCTGCAATAAAAATATTCATTTTGAGAAATAATCAAATATTGAATTAGCAGACTTCAACATAACTGATTTAAAGAAATCAAAAAGAAATGAAACTGCCTAGAGATCAATCAAATATTAGCAGTAATGCTCATCTACCCTGGCTACTAAAGTATTTATTATGAAAAAAAAAAGCTTAAAAAACGACGCTTTTTTGAAAATGAAAATTGAACTACTCTAGTAGTTAGAAATAAAAGAATGTTTGTCAAAGTGAAGTCATATAAAAGATAGGAAATAATCAGTCATTTAAAAGCATACAATTAATCTGATATTGTCATAAAGACAGACAGAACAAAGAAAAACATTTCTGAAGATCAGACATAAAATGAAAAAGAGTCCAGCCTCTTTAATATCATTTACTCTTTGAAATCAGTATCTTGAAAGAGTTCTTTTATATGAAAATTGTTGTCTCTAATAGATGACAATTCCTTCATCAGAAGACATCCTTTGAAGGCAAAGAGAAAAACAGTATGATATACTGAAATAAAGCTGGATCTAGAACCAAAAGATGCTTTCTGTGGTGGATTTTTTTTTCTGCTACGAAAGATCTTTGAAATTCCTAATTTATCCCTCTTTGAGCTCCCAATTTTTTGTCTTTGAATAAGTCATAAGACAAATCTCCACTGGATCATAATCAATTTACACAAAGCCAAACATTATCTTTGAAGCCGATTAATAGCCACACAAGATTCCTAACTTCTTTCCTTTAAAAGGATGTCATTGTGAAAAATGACTTTTCATACTTTTGTGTTTTTTTTTTCTTCTCTTAATGAAAACGGCAGTATAAAAGCACATGTCAGGCTTGCAGACCTTTGAAGCTCCAAAATTATTCTCTTTCATTTCTTCTCCCCGATCTTTCCTTTGAAGGGAGTTCTACAGTGGACTTAGAGACTGAGTTTTGATCTCAAGAATCACAAACATACCAGGAAAATACCTATCCCTTGATTACTTTTACTTGAAACTTTTTAATTTAACTTAGTATTTCATCTCCATTACACCCATTAACACTACCATGAAAGACAGGGTCAAATTCCTCTTTTGTCAAGACACACATATAACAACACTACCGACTGACAGCAACAAAGCTGAATTTCCATTCATATTCATGTTCAGACATTAAAAAGAATGATTAAAAAGAAATTTTCTTTTCTGGACATCAGAATTCCTCCCCCAAGAGAGAGAGAGGGGGGAAGTTGAGAGTGTTTTTGGTGCCCCCTTGAGGCATAACTTGTAAGAGAGAGTGTCATCAGTGTTATTTAGATGTCTTTGAACATAAGAGTACTGAGATACTTCACAGACCAGCCCGGCAGAATTCTGTCCATAGATCTACTTTGATGATGGCTCTCTGTTGATTCATGAGTTTGCTTTTAGCTTCCCTATCTATTTTTTTCCTATTCAATCTCCTAATAAGTTTGATGTAACTTTACAATCACAAATTCATCTTTTTTTTTCTTTGTAGGATGCACAATTTATATCCCACATTTTCTCTTCCCATTAACTTAATGTTTTCAATCAAAATGTTTAATTCTGTTTGTTCTTTAAATGCATTTCCTTTCCTTTATAAATCTACAAATACATGTATCTCTATTTTTCATCTTTTACTGAAAATTGATTGTACTTTACACAATTACATCTTTTCCATTTGTAATTAAAAGCAGTAAAAAAATCTGTTTAATTATCTTGTAACAATTTCAGAAGTAAGACAACTTTCAAAGAAAATTTAATTAAAATTTGAAATTCAACAAGAGTTACCTTCCTTGTCCCTTTTCATAAAATATGCTGAATTAATGAAAATTATCCCATTTTCTCACTTTCATTAGATCTAATATGGTTTCTTTATCAGTGGGAAAAAAAGACAATATTGCTTCATCCCAGCTAGCCCAGCCTCATCAGTTCAAAGAGTTTTTCTGCCTCAGTAGCCAGTCTGATTGCATTACATGTTTGAACTTCAAACGGAGACTCACAAATAAAACTTTCTTCCATTGCTGCTTAATTACTCCCAGAAACATTTTCAGATGGCAATTTTATTCATTTATTCTGTGTGATCTCAAAAAATGATGTAGAAATATCACAAGAATAAAGGGATTTTTACACACACTTGGCATGTTTGCTCAAATGAGCCCAACATGTTAAAAGTCCAGATTTTCCTCCTCCCTCTAGTAACAACCTTTCTTGAATTGTCGACAATCAAGGCTGGATTCTAATGGTCTAGATTAACCTTTTTTTTTTCAAAGAGAAATATTTTTACAAAAATATCACACACAATTATCCCATATAAAGTATTGAACAACTTTAATAATTTTCATGTTAATTGATGATTATTTTCATTGAATTATCACTCCACTGGGCTCACATTCTTAAAAAAAAAATTCAGTAGATCTCTCTGTGTGTATTCTCATCTCTGCTGTTTGTTTGAATGATTCTCAGTAATACACAACAGGTTTTTTACATATGCACTGTATATCCCGAAACAACAATAATGTTAATAAAGAAGATGTGTTACTAACTCAAGTAATTTGAACTACAGTAATATTACCTTAACTGTTTCACATGGTTTCTTTCCATGTTCTCCTGAACCAATTCCACAAGCTGTTGCCTTTCTTGTGATGTCAGTTGAATCCTCTTGGATCCAGAACACACATTATCTTGACCATGAGCTGTGCAGGGGTTATGACCTTTGACCTGACAGGAGTTTTGACATTGTCCTTTCACCCTTTCCTGTAAGTCACTATTGCACTGCTTTGCAGGCAGCTGAACATGAGTGGCAGTAAGATTATTGTTAAGTTTAGCAAATTCTTTTGATTTGGGAGTGTCCTTCACCTTATCACTGTCCTTGACTTTGTCCTTTTTGCCCTTGGTAGGGGTCTTGTTTTCTGACAGCTGTGTGTTGTCCTGCCCTACAGTGAGCCTTAGTTTCAGAGTTTTTGTTCCATTGGAGGGGATTTTGATGGAAGAACCCACAGCATCATATAAGGCTTTTAATAAACTTGACAAATCCTGCAATTAAAGCAAATAAATGTGATTACTCTAAGACATTAATATCTTGGGGGTGGGGGTGGGGGGTGTTACTTTTTCAATTTCTGGGACATCATTGAAACATCTTTTATTCATACATCAAACAGTTCCTGACACCTACACCTGTGATTTCATACATATTTCTCTTCAGTTCTTTTTCACCCTCACATTTATTTAATCATCAACTGTCTTTAGCTAGCTGTGTGATAGTACTGCAGCAGGTGAAGGCAGGCTGTGATCTATTGCTCACAACACAGAGCAGCACAACAACTGTTTTCTCATTCTCCCCCTATCACCTTTCTCCCTCAGACAAGATGCACTATTATGACAGATGGATATTTGCCCAGAGCTTGCACTGAGGCATACAAAGTACCCTTTTGATGCATACCTAAGACAAGGGCTAACTTTAAAACAGAGATAGGGAATAAATCCCACCAGTGCTCGAGTTAGAGTATCTTCTTAATGCCGATTACTCAGAAACCATTGCACTGAGCTGGAATGCAGGGCCTTCAATACACTTGCTACTTCAAACACATATATTTGTTTTTTCCCCCCAGAGCTTATCACAAACCTTGTCCAATATCTTACAGTACGTGCAATTAAAATGACTTGCCATCCTTTTGGGCTTAATCAGCTGTGTACATAATATTCAATTTGCAGTAAACCTTGGATGAATAAATGACAACAGGACTAAATCTAACATGAACAATATAATTCAGGGCTGCTCTTTGATCATCCTGAACATCGCCATCTTCATTGGAAAAATATAAACCCATCCCCCTATCTTGCCAGCAGCTGCCGTTTCTTTTTTTCTACACACAGCTATAAAATTGATAAGACTTCCGCCTGTTGACTCTGTGTATCCTTCTTTATCATTATGAACAGGGATCACATTATTTTTTCGCAAATATATTTATTTATGAATTTTCCAATTTTCTTTAATGCTTCAGTATTTTATGCTCTCTAAAATATTTTTTAAAAAACTTCTTAAGCACATCTTACCTTGGTGACAATTAAGATAGATATCTTTTATTTTTTCATAATTTTAATTTTATAAAAATTGTCTCATTGAAAGTCTTTGATTTTATGTGTTAACATATCTTTTTACTTATCTCTTCTATATTATCTGACTTTCCTTTGAGGTTTTTAAATAGTAGAAGTCTTAAACCATACACGGCAAAGTAACTTTATACCTCTCTGGTGATTTTTCCGTGTCCATCAAAATCATACAGTGTAAAAGACCACTCCTGCTTATTCTTCTCCAGCCCCTCAAAATGGACACCACACTCAAACTCCTGAAAAAAAAGTTACATATGTTAAAAGTTTTACATACAGTAAACATACTTCAAACATTTTGACAATGTTGACAATGACATTGACAATGACTTCACTTGAGTGAAGGAATAAACTGAATTCCATAACTGAATTTTTATTCTTCACACTCTGTGACAACATGTGCAATGATGGTACTTTCATGACCATAGGAGTAAAGCTACATTCTACTTTTTTACTAGGAATCATGATGGAAAATTTGACACATCAGAACAATTTGCAGTTGTGTGCCAATGTGAATTCTGATGTATTTGTTTGGACATATTTAATTGGTAAATTAATCATCCATGAATAAAAGTGTTGTGAGTGAGTCTGCGTCTTCTGCTGCAGCCTTCAGTGGCGAATTAGTGTCTTATTGGTACAAACATGCACACAAGTAAGAGACATATGGAGATAATCAATTTATGGCAGCTAATGAAGAATTGAACTATCTGGCCTTTGGCCATGCCATAACATAATTACTTCCTTGGGGATTTTGTTCAGTTTTAGGACAGTGGAATCAAATTTGCACAAATAAGTACGTTTATACATGCATATGGCATTAACCTTTCTCCACTTGGAATGCTAGTTCCAAAAAAAAAAAAAAAGCCTAACCCAGTTATCTGTTGTGGGTAAAATTTTGAATTTAGTATTTTAGAATACCATATTTAATTTTTTATACCACTAACACTTTTAGTTCCATTTATAACATATTAAATATGATTAACTAAAAGGCAATTTAAGGCACAGAAAAATCGGGGATGAGATCAGTGAAACAGATCTTGCACTTATAATCCCTACTCAAATCAGTGGGTCGAACAGCAATAACTGTTTCCTAAATGGTGTTATTTGTTCAATAACAAAAAAAGAAATGGTTGCAGCAATAAAATATTAATACAGAACTCGAAAATAGCTGTGTAGTTTGTTTAACGGTTGCAGACGGTTCAGTGAATTTATTTCGCTGTTAGGTGTCGAAGCTCCAGGTTTGCAAGCTGTTTTAAAGAATATTTCATTTGATTCAAATGGTAATTGACCACCAATTTTAACATGAAGAGATAAGGAAATACATTAATTACAAGGCGCAGTTAATTTCATTACCATATTAAATGTGGGTACATACCATATTAGTTTTTTGTAAGAAAAATTTTCTTTCCCCCATTAATAATTATCCGTATCTTAATTATTTCAAAATCTAAAGAGGCTTCAAAATTTCATCTCTAGAACCCATTAGATATTTAAAGGAAAATAATGAATATTGAACATATTGGCTATACATGTTTCAGCAAAATGTTAACTGTACTCTTTGAAACTGTGCAACATAACACACCGAATTCACTTGAGAAGCACGACAGAGGAAAAAAACATTTCATTCACAAACCTTTCAAATTTTAAGCAGTATTAACATATAAAACACTGTGACCTAAATATTTTTGTCCCTTTTATGATATCCAGCCATCTCAGGTAGACCCCTCTTTTAAAATACAGGGCAGATTGTAAACAATTAATTCTTGCAAGTCATCAATATTGGAGTACTAAGGACATCAAAAGCCGACAATTCACTTCATCTAATGACCAAGCCAATGTTCCCTGGTCACCGTGACACCAATGAGGATGGCAGTTTTATTTCCTCGGCTCTTGCTGTGTCTTTATGACTTATTTATGTATGTTTCAAAGGAACTCAATACTTACTTGTTATTTTGGAAGTTGTATTTAGGTTGAAAATTTAGCACATAAATGCCATACAAGAATGCTTCATCCTGTTTCATATTTCCTTAGAAGTGATTTTTACGATTTTGCTTTGTTGGACTGACCAAATGTGTTCCTAGCTTGGCACACAATGGTACTGGAGGGAATAGATCAGACACCTGCCATTTTATTTGTGACAACAGGATCCTCTTGATTCATAGAATAACCTCTTTTCCTCCCATTCATCCTTAAAAGTTACCAGTTTACTGCAATTTCTTGTAAGAATGTACCAATATGTTAAAACTAAGATATCTCTCCTTTCCCTTTTGACACTAACATTTAAATAATTAATTCTGTTTACTTGTCATTTTTCATATCTCATTTCTTCTGAATTATGTTTAAAATGGTACGTTTTATTCAAATAAATTTTTTTTTCAATATTGATATTTATCACTCTAACACCCTCAAGTAACTTCAAAAGGGTCTTATATTACAAAGCCACAATAAGAAAATATACCTACATGAATTCTTTACATACAAACTTGCTTGGTTGGTGCACAAAGACAGATATATCTCTTAAGGTATGGCTCATTTAGTTTCACACTATTTCAAGTAAAGTTTTCATTAACCGATGTACGACCAAAAAAAGAATCCTTTTGATAAGATAGAATTACTTTGCACTATCGCTAAACCCAAACTCTCTGTACTTTTACAAGACAATCTGATAATGGAAATTGACAAATGAATATTGAAAAACACTTCATTTCCACATTCAGGGTATCTCCACACCTCACCTACTTTCAATTCAAAGGACAACTTTTTTTTTCTCAAATTAAAAATTCATTTTAATATAGTTCCAACAACTTCACTTTTGTCTGGAAAATTAAAAATAAATCAAAACCAGCTTCTGAATCAAATTTAGTATTAATATTATTAAAATTAATGTAAAATACACAATTTAATCAGATCCAACGAGATCTGGTAAATGCGTTTTGACAAATAGATATTATTCCGATCACAAAAAAAGCACTATAATATTTTTCAGCAAGATAAGAATGGGATTGCTGTCTTATATAATACAAAATATACATGTATTTTTAATTAACAAAAAATTCATTTTTTAAAAAAGAAAAATATTTGTCTCACTTACTTCTATATTAAGAGGAGGTTTCTCCAAGTCCTGTTCCAGCTCCAGAACTTTGGGATTCTCTGTATCCATCTTCTGGGGAGGGAGTTCCACTGGAATAAAAATCACTGGATGATTAATACACACTTCATGTACCGTGACAGATTCATTTATCACCAAAAACCTAGCTCCTTCACCTCACATCAAGTCTGATAGTCCTGATAAAACGGAAATTCATGGGATGTTTCTGATGAAAAGCAGTGTCTGCAAAAAGCCACTTTCATTTTTGGCTTTTTTATTAAAAATTACTTCATTATCTTAATGTTATTAATGAGTAGAAGCATAACATTGAATAACGATGCCTTTTGCCTCCTCTTCATTAATTATCTGTGTTTCTATCATGCAAAATTTTTGGTATATCAGACAATCAAGAGATAGAATTTTAGTTCCGATAACACTCATAGATTAATTAAAGCTTATTGTTTAATTAACATACCTCTGAGTGGAATGCTGCCTCCTTTATTATCCAGACTGACTGACAGTTCCTGTAAATTAGGGAAAAATCAGAATGACTCATATGGTTCACAACAACATAGGGCTATATCAATAGTAATATCTTAAGAACAGCTAAAACAAATCTCAACTGACAACTTTCAGAAACCTGCATCTAAAATGTTGGAGTCAGAAAAAGATTCCATCTATCTTGTTATTTTTTTTCTTTTTTTTATTTTAACAATTTTCACTGCCAATCCTTCGGCATTCCCGAAGTTTGATTATCACAGCCCCCATATCCTACAAAAATGGCAGCTGCTAGTTCTCAAAAAGCCTGAAAACATTCAGTTTGCCAACATTATTATCGAAAAACTGTCATTTGATCAAACTTGTTCTTCTGGTTTCGACTCCCTCTGAACTTACAAAAGAGATGCTTGGCAAAATGTTCAGACATTATAGAGGAACGATCATACCAAACCCAGGCGCTAGTTAGAATCAAAGAGAAAATAAATCAGCCTCCACGGAGGCAAGTGTTTAATCATTCTCCTTACTCCCAAAACTTTGCGGAATCCCAAAATCTTCGGAATTGCTCCCCTCCAGGATAATCGTTTAGGACTTGCCCTCATTCCTCCACAATTTGATGAAGAATCTGTTAGACAGCAGTGTTTGAGCTTATGTTTACCTATAGATAGAGACACCATGTTTACCTGGGTAGATAATCTACCTGGCTGGCCCCAGATCAAAGCTCCTCTGGAGTGAAGATGTTATGTAACCTGACATCTGTTATGACATAATCTGATTGGAGTATTATTACCTTTTGGACACCTAGCCTTTGATGCTTGCATGGGGATGTTAACACCTTAGTGCTCAGATGTTTAACAAGCAGAGATAATAAAAACCTCAAAAGCACACACACATCCCAAACTGTAATTAAGATCTGTATATAACCACATGTCTTTATAGAAGCAAAAACACATTCTGCTTGGTAAGTTTTTATTTTCTTTAATGAAGAGATGAAATTTCTTATTAGCATCTTTTTCCCTCCACATACCAAACTCCCATTAAACCTCTTAATTAAGGTAGGTTAATTTACACTTTTAAAATCTGCATGCTTAATTTGTGTCATGCTTATATTTTTTCTTCTCTCTCTCTCTCTTATATCTAATCTTTAAAACTATCAAGACAAAAACCTATGAAGAAAATTCACCCAAAGACAATTGACAAAGTATATATATACACACATAAACAAATGTATCCCAAATTCTTACCTTCAAAGAATTTAAGAAAACCATTCCTTAAAAAGAAATGCCCAGAGTGGAAGTATTTAACTATGGAGTTCCTTATGGTGGCTTTTGTTAGTATCAGAGAGAAACAGACAATCTACCAATCATAAACAGTGTAACAGGAATCAATAACTATCTCTCCTCCCTATGTCTCAAGATCAAAGACAGTCAAACACTGAGGGGAAGGTATCAAAGGTGGTTACTTCCTCGTGAAGAGGGCCGGGCCCTACAGAGGAAGATGGAAGTCGTTAATTAGCCGCAAAACATCACCTTTGACTTGATGTCTAGATGTATATACTCTTGATACTTTAAGGTCACACACACTAGGCAAAAAGCATTTTGCTGTAAAAAGGCTGTTGCGTTGTTTGTGTACATTGATTGTTATCAAAATGTTTTCAATAAATACAAAATAGCCATAACTAATTACTCACTGAAGCAAGAGAGGGTCTAGCTGAGTAGGGTATATTTACACAGAAATGTGAACATCTGTTTTAATCTTTTCAAATAATAATTATACTGAATGAAAATGGTGTTAATTGATTACACAGAAGTGTGCTTGATGTTGATAATCTAAACAAACAAAACCTCTGCCAACTCATAATGATTTCTCTTATTTTCTACAGGACAGTCCCAATATTTTCACACCTGTTGTCAGGGGCTTTGAGTGATGGCCTTCAGTGTACTTTTTTACAACCCGGTCTGTAAAAGCTAGTCAATTAAAGTGTCAACATGCATGTACAATGTCCATAAAACATGCAAGATAGTGAACAATTTATAGACCCTTCTGTTCTTCACTTCTTCCAGTGCATTATAAATTTTTTTCCCATGTTTGTTTTCATTGTTAAAATATGCAGAACAGAGCCCCGAGGACACCTTCATAGATGTTGTGACATGGCACATATCACGTTCTTTGATTGTGAATAACATGCCTGTCAAAATTCAGGGAATTTATACTGATTAATTCTAACTGGTTATATAATGATACGCTTCTGCATTCTGCTATCAGTTTGGCATTTTGACACTATATACACAAAGTCTTAGTAATTCAGTGTTTTCATAAAATTTTGCCTGAATTCATAAATTATTTTAAAAGCTCAAAAAAAAAAAAAATATTAATAGCCTATTAATAATTTATTCTAAAAGCTTGAAAGCAAGATAAAATGAATAACATGGTAACATTTCTATTTATATTCTTCCCTACATCTGAAGGAAATGCCTAAGCAAGTTCAGTTGATTTGCCTTTGCTTTTTTTTTTCCATATTATTTACAATTTTTTGCTGTGTGTATTGTTTTCCTCCCTTTTGATTTCCTTTGATTTCTACATTCAATTCATTAAATTAGCTCAGTTTTGAGCTATATTGTATCAAAAATAATTGGTTTTTCCCTTCATCAAACATAAGTTTCATTATATCAAATTCATGTGTTTTTTACATCTTCAACATATCTGAACAAAAAGGTAGTTCTTCTTCATTTGCATTTCTATGGACATAGCTATTTCTTCAGGGAAATTTGATGTATGGCAATTTCAATCCAAGCAGATAAAAACTTCCACATAACCATCTCCAAAACCCCATTTGTCACCATTCACAATTCATTCTTCCACTAATCTGCACTGATCATCATTTAATTGTACCAATTATTCCTATGAAAATCTCTGCCCCTGGGTCCCTAGACTCATTTGTTGAGTGCTTCTGACGAGTCTTGTCTATTCATCCAATCATACATCATATCTCAAGTACATATTAAAACAAAAAAAAAAGAAATCACTATTTATTGACTCATGCATAGCAGAGTCGGTGTCTCTTACTCACAAAGACCATTAACTTGACCATGAATTGACTCATAGACCCACAACTATCACCAGATCTTGCTCAATGGCCGAAAAACATAAGCAGACATACATTCTCAAAGTTAAAAATCCCCCTTTTCCGGTTGACATTTAATGTTTTCCCTACAGGCACAAAATCATTCTAATCATATTTTCCCGTAAGTGCCCCTCTACTCTGATCAAACAGATTGGTATATGCATTATTGATGAGCACCGTGACTCTTATTTGAGGGTCCGCCACATTGTCAGGATCAAAGAAAGCCTTGTCATCACCTAGCCCTGCCACTGTTTGCCCAATAAAAGGCAATTGACTTCAATCTTTGATGAAGAACTTGGAACATTTTAATCATAATTCCCAGTCTGTTCTATACCTTCTAATATATACATCATCCAAGAGAACACAAAACCTTTTCTCTCTTTGCTTCCACAAGACTTTGCCAAAATTCAAAGAGAATTATCAACATTGTGACACTGGAGTCATGTAAATATTTCTTAAATTGTAAACAATTCCCAAGAAATCAAAGCAGATCAAATGGCAAGAGAAGAGTTAAGAAACACAGAAGGAGACATGGTTTGGAGCTGTTTTGTAGCTCACCATTCTGAAGGTTGTCAGATATTTTTGTCAGCAGAATCAAGAGAAATGTACCCAAAAGTTCACATCTACCATCAATATTTTCTGCAAATTTACCAAATTCCATGTCTCAGATGCCCAAATATAACAATTTAAATTCACACAACTCTTCCATCAAAGTTACCCAGTGTGTTAACGAAGTTTTCAAATAAATATAAATGGACACAAGCCCTTGAAAACAGATACACATAGATGAATTAAGTGCAAATCAAACATAATAAGTAAATGTATTGTTCTATCAAACAAGAGAAAAATATATTAAATAAATATATACAAACATTATTAGTACATGTATTATGATCAAAGTATAATCAGTGGATTTCAGAGATCTGAGGATATGTGATCTAAAAAGCATCTTAATGTCAATCATGTTCCTAAATGTATACAAGACATATGACTCACAAAAATCTAGATAAACATCAAGCAATAAAAGCAATAATATATCTTTTACATTATTTCACATCAGATCTTATCTCTGGAAATATTTTAATGTAAAACACTTCCTCAACAAAAAAATGGATACACATCAATTGAAAAATCAAGTTGCACATCAAAAAAATGCCTTTTGATGTCAGTAAGAACTATTTCAAGCCCTGTCTATCAAAGACAAAAGTACAACTATATATGCATTACATTTATATAGCCATCATCCATATCTATAGAATCACTCCACTTCCAAAGAATCAATTAAGGAAAATGTATCCAGTACTGTCAAATTAAAAAGTCTGACAAAAAAGTCTTAGATTGCTATCGTCGGCATTGACATCTTGCAAGAATCATAATTTTATTCTCTTCTTCATTAAAACGCAAATAAAGTTAGCACCTAGCTTTTATAATTTAATGGAATGTGAAGATTGGAATACCATTTATTGATGAGTTTGAATGTCAGATTAGATATAGTTCAGACATAACCTAATTGTCAGTCCACCACAACTCTGACCTTGACCTAAATCCATTCACTGACATCTTATTTGAAAGAATGATATTTCTCAAATCAGATCACAGTAAACATCTGAGTTAATATTAGGAAATATTCAGAGCCATTTGATACCAGCATTTAAACCTCTTGGTCTCCATTTATTGACTGGATCAAGCACAACACATAATTGTTTCCTAACATACTCAAAAATTTCTAAAACTGAAATTGATAAATGATTTAAATTGGTACCCCGGTATATTGACAGGGTCATTTTGTGCATAAAGTGAATAGCTAGCACTTCAAATGTGCAGAGGATGGATTCCAAATTTCCTACACACATTAATTCTCAGTTTTGTTGATGATGAAAACTCAAAATCTAACTGTAAATGATAATTATTTTGAGGGGATTTGAAATTTTTTGATTCTAAAACTCATGTTATTTTTTTTTTAAAGAAAAAGAGACTGTCTTGGTATATGCTTTAATACATGGAAACTTCCTGCAATAAAGTTTAATGGATTCCTGAATGTGTTGACATAAACATACAAGAAACTTCGAGAATACTCAAACCTTGTGTGTCATCAATTTTTGAAAGATAAAAAAACAAAAACAAAAATAATTTCATGATTTACAAACAAATCATTAGTCAAAGTTTAAATACTTTGACAAATGAATTGCTTTAAACAGAATAATATACATTTACAACAAAAGTGAAAAAAAATTTCTACACCCATGAGACCTCTGTATTTCCAGTAATGATAAAATAGATAATTTTACTGAATTTACTTGCTTTAAGTTCATATTAGAGTGATAGTTCAAAGCTTTTCATTCACTTTTAAGATCATTCAAATCAAACTCTCAAACAATAAGCAGACAATCTCCTAGGACAATGAAAAATGTTAAAAGAGAAAGAACAATTCCGTTCAATTCTGTCTGATCTTCCTCCAAAAGCTTGACACATTCAGTGGTTTGTATTCAATATTCAATGCACATCTGATAAAGCATAGATTCTCTAATTCTAATTAATAAATTATTCCATCTGAAAGCATGGTAATACTGCAAATACAGGGATGCAAAAGCTATGGAAGAATTGACAAAATACACTTCTAAGAGCTCAAAAACATACGCGGAAAGGCAATTATGTTCTCATACAAATAAACCACAGAGCATGTCATAAATTATTTATTGTCTGTGTAGGTATTTTAAAATTAATCTGACAATAGTTTTATAACTGAAATACAAGGAGAAAATGTTACTATTCAGAGAGAAAACACCATGAAAAATTATTTTTCTTTGATTTCTGGCACAATCTGTTGCAGTCTTAAAATGGTTTTCTTTCTTTTAAAAAAAATGTTATCAGGAATTAGCATTTTTTCATGATGATCATAATAATATCATGAAATGTAACTTCATGATAAAAAATTATAAAGTGGCATAATTTCAAGATGCACACACCTGGCAAATCAAACTGATACTCTTAATCATATCTTTCAAATAGTAAAGCATCAAAGAATTTAAATGCAGTAAATCTTGCTGTATTGTTGCAGGAAAAATTTAAATTAATACAGGAACAAAGCTACATGCAATTAAAGAAAATCCCAGCCATTAGGTTCTGAACTTAACTAGTCTTTTTGATGGATAAAATGGAATTACTCGTTCAAGAATAATAAAACTGTTTTTGTATTTAAATACTAAGCCTTGTTGAAGCACTAGCAAGGAAGGATTTGTTTTTTTTTTATCAATAGATAGTCCTGGATAAAATATGCCTTGTCAAAAATCCTCCTATAAACTTCTGAATCTTTTAAGTATTTAGAGCTTCAAAAAGCTTCTATGGCAATATATAGTGAAGACAGCCACTAATTGGCCTTCAAGTTTCTAAACTTTGTATCTATGTATTCAAAGGCAACACTTAAGTATTTCAAACAAAATTTTCCCCTTGCTTTAAATCAATCTTCTTTAAAGACAATTACAAAAGATTTGGCCAGTTTCCCTAACACCTGTGAGGATAGCTGCACAGGTGCTGAAAAAGGGTAAATAGGTATCATAACAAAACTGTAAAGTGCAAACAATCTTCAAGGGTACAAATGCAGGGCCCCTTAATACGTAACTTAGACTATGGCAAGCAAAAACACTGAGAAGAGCCAAGCCCTACCATGATAGAAATAAAAAAACAATTATCATTATTATATTGCAGACTGAATTCAGATATCATGTCGTTGGTCATCAGTGCAATATAGCAACTGTGCAACACAAATGAACATACATGGCAAAACACAGAAGTCGACCACAGTCCCACATCATTGTAGGCCATTACATAACAGTGACTTGTTAACTTAGCTTATTTCCCATGCTCCTAAATTATCCCCAATGATGTTCCCCATAAGACTAAAGAGCTAAATATTTAGTACATTGAATTCAGAGAGGGTATATGTATATAATGACTCTCTCATTGTTCAAACACAAAGAATTTATTTCCAACCATTAACCCAACTGTTTATGCAGTTTATACCATAACAGCTAGGTCAGTCACATTCCCAACTCTTTCAAAATAAAGCTTGATATCCTTATTCAATGAAAAATACAAAGAAATCTCTAATGAATCCATGGAGAATGAAACAAAAACTACCATACAGATGCTGAAAAATCTATTGTGAGAAATTCTTAAAAACAAGTTTAAAAATAAAACTATTGACAGCTTCATCGCCTGCAGATGCCTCTGCGAATTTTTCGACTTCCGAAATCCAGAAGGGTTGTAGCCAGTGCACTAATCCCTAGCAGAAGATCAAAGGAGTCAACCTCGTGCTGTCTGCCTGGCTCTAAATATTATTTATTTCATAAAAAACATTTATCAGATACATTCTTCCCCATATCTCTCTAAAAAAGCCTGGGTTGAGCAGTATTTCAGTAGATGGCAACATCAGGCATATGCAGATTTTCACTCTGAGACCAGACAATAAACAAATGATCAAAGAAATGGCTTCAAACACTGGCCGGTCATCAAATCATTTCTGCCCCCATTTAAAGAGATCAATATCGCAAAAAACATCATATGGAATAACTCACATTCTAGATATAGATAAAAATTCTGACAACTTTGGGTATAAATGAACGTGTTATTGACAATAGCAGGTTTATCTTTAAAGACCATATATCATGCTTACAGCACTTTATGTTTTTCCATCTTTAATTAACTCCGTTCCATTATTTGATATTTTTTCTCATTTAATAACAATATTTTTTCTCATTTAATTTCATACTGCTGGTAATCAACAATTATATACTAATATTCAAATAAAATAAGGTTACGGGATAAAATGAAAAGTATATTTTTACCGCATCACAAGATTTATTGGTAAATTCACTAAAACTAGTCTGTTGCAATACATTTAGAAATAAAGCAATTATGCCTTTAACTTTAATGCAAATTCTTACTTTACCTTATTTAAGAACAGAGATACAATTTAGATACACTGGTAATTTTATTTATCACAAAATTGAAGCATACAGGTGATTAAAATTCAAAATGTTACATTAGTTTTAAGATAACTGGTAATTTTGATATCATCTAAAGTGTGCTTGAGTTTTGATCCTTATCTTTAACACACAAGTTGTCACACAAGCCTACAAAACTTTTATTTCATGTCAATTAATGTACCAGAAATAAACCTTTACTATCACCATGACATCAAAGTCTTTCAACAATTGCCAAATACAGTGCATTCAGAAGTAAATGAACTGCACTCAGTGTTTTTAAACGACAAACCTAGAAATAAACTATTTTTTTTTCTTGATAAATGTATCTGCTGACTGCAAAACATATGCTGCATTATCATACCTCTATGATAGAGCTAGCTGTACCACCTTGTCAATGAATACATTTGTGTGGACCAGTATCTTTTTAAAGCAGATTTAAAACAACTTATAGAGCCTGTTACATTAGCAATAGCTTACAAATAACTTGTATTTTATATTTGTTCCTTTACTGAGGGTCAGAAATATAAATCCTGTCTACATTTCTGGCCTGCTCAATTGTTGGACTCCACAATGGCGACATATCTCATAAGGGCCCAATCCCAATTCTACGCAGATCTTTGCTGTGGATTAGTCCTGACCCATTACTGGTCAGATAAATAGGCTGGTCTCCTTTGATCAGTCATCTGCGATTGATTTCACCATTTTGATTTCTGCCTGTCGACCTTTTATATCTTGCATAGTCAGCCTCAAAAGTAGTGGCTACAGCCATAGGGCTGACTATATCACAGGACAATAGCGTAATGAATTTCTGATGGATTAGATAATTGTCCCCAATATTCCTCAATTAATATTCCATAAAGCCTGTTTTTACTTTGAACACTCAGATTACAAAGAGATTTAACTATTACATGGTAATAACACAGCCTGTCCTATCATAATATTCCCAGATAGAGTTTCCATTGATCTTTTCCCGAAAAGAGAGGACCCTTGCAATGCTTAAAAGGACAAATTGGAGATTAATATCTACATATTGCTTTGAACTGTCCAATATACATCTATATATATGGAACATTTAAAAGGTTAAAAAACGGTCACTTTCAAGGCCCTCCCAGTTTCTATTCAAATTCTCATTTCTTTTGGCAACATAATTATAAAAAAAATCTTCAGTCCTTTTTTTTCAAAAATGAAAGATTACTTTTTTCTTGTTTGCATTCATCTGTTACAAATGTAATAAAATAAGAGTACAAATGGAATTCATGTGATAAATGCCAACAGATTTCCTCAGATCTTTTGCGGCAACAACACCCCCTCTCATAAATTACCAATTGGACAAGACCCGTAACTCTGATAAAGGGACATAGCTCTTACAAGTTCCCTCTGTGAGGTCTTGGCTCCTCACGAGATGTAAGACATGAAATCTGTGACTAATATCCACATTCTACCTACAATCTTTGATAAATGTCAGAAGGCCAAAAATGCAGAATGCAATGCTTCTTGTTCTTTCTCTTACTTTTTTTTTCCGCAGGGAAACCCATCAATCTGATGAAGTCACTTGTAGATATTTGAATTTCTAAATTCTGCAATGCAGAGAAACTGGTATGTTTTTCTTGCTCTCTTCATTCTAATGGCTATTGACATGAGTAGCAGAATACAAATTATATTACAGCAAGAAATTAAAAATGCATCAAGGAATTACAACAGAGCTCTCTTCTCAAGATCAACATTGAATTTTCTTAATCATGTTAACAATGTACTTCTTTTACATATATCTAATTCTTGTAAAAATGTAAAGAATAACTATGCCATAATATTTAGAAGTCTTGAAATTCTATATGGAAATATTTTCTGATGTCATGGCTGCTGCCCAAAAAATTTTGAACATTATGTTTACAATTTTTAATTAAAGGTAACTAATAAGCATGATAGAGGAGTGTTAATTCATTAACTAATGGTAGCACATGATACTACAAAGGTGTTAAATTGCATATCCTCATGGTGAACAAAAGGAGTTCTGCCTTTGGCTGAGGACCTCCAAGCATCTAAAGGAAACAGATGGGAAATCCGATTTTGTCATCCTGCTAAATAAAGACTCAGTCACATAGATGTACAAATAACAACCAATTTGTCATATATAATGCAAACATAATGCAAATATTTTCTTCCCCTTTTACAAGATGCATAGATATATTTCAAAGTGTGCAATTGCCATAAAATCTTGACAAGCAATAATATAACTGTAACTATCACCAAATAACATCAACGGGGAAAAAAACCCAGACCCATTTGATGTTTCATTAGAGCAATTCTTCCTTTTTTTTTTAATTTCTCATTTCTTGTGTGAAGGAATTCATATAAAAAGAACTTGCAGTCAACTGTAAACAATGGCCTTGCTCTCATCAATTTTGATTAATACTGATGCAATGCTTTCTTCTTATCTGATGAGTTGTTCAGTGGAAAATAGTTCTTTTAATCTTCCCTTTGAAACTTTGTGATTGGAAATCACCTCACTTACGGGATGACAATAATATGACAAGCATCTTTTGATCTACTCTGTGGGTTTTTTCCCTACTTTACTAATAAAACATCTATGTCTATTAAATCTCCCTCTCTGTAATACCCCAACTCTGTAATTCAGCAGAAGCGACATTTTTTTTTTATCAATCTGAGGAGGGATTATTACCAGAGCAGCTGTTCAATAGAACAAAAGATAACTGTGATTGTCACAGCAATTAGTAACAGGGAAGAATTAGCTCACCCCCGAGTTTTCCAAAACAAATGAGAAACCCCCACTAATCTGAGCCTTACATGTACATAATTACAGACCAAGAGAAAAAAGAGGCAATACATCATACTTGTCACCTGAGATGCACATTTAAAGCATTACCGCATTAAATGTCATTCTGTTGATAAAAGATTTATGCATTGCAGACATGTATTTGATCATCAATATTAGGCAATTTTCAGTGCTTTTTTCCCCAAGAAGATTGAGAAGGACCACTAATGGTACAACATTAGGAAGCCAAAGTGTAATCCATCTCTTCATAAATCTCCCTCCGATTCTGTCAATTCTCAGTCTAATTGGGTAATATTTCTCTCCATAATGTCCAAAGTCTTCCCTTCTCTTGAGGAAGATGCACTCTTTGTCAATACAGTGGGTCTTAATTGAGTTATATATATCATCAAAGTGCCCATTTCTTAGGAAATATCTCTCTCTCTCTTTCTCTCCATCTCTATCTCTTTCTCAAATGATGTTCATATTCAGAGAACCCTTTACAAAGCAAGTTAATATGCTATTTGTTAATGATGACCCTTTCTATAGATACAGAACAGAAAAAAATAGTCTGTATTGTTTACTGCTTACAATAAACTATTAATTTACCTACATGCTTATGTACTTAAAACATCCCATCTTCTATGATTCTAACCTGGAATTTGTGTATTGCTGCGTAGTACCTAAGTGACCCTACATAGTGTCAGAAATTTCTAGTGTTGATGAAAAATAGCCCTAACACAAAGTGACAGTTGGCGACAACAGTACTGAAAAGCAGGCAGGTTTTTTATGCTATAATTACATACATTCCTGTCAAACTTTGCTACATTGGATATCCACCAAAGTCTTGAGAGGAAAAGAAACAGAGGGAGGGGGTGCTGTTCCATTAGGGCATAGAAAAACTGATTTTATTTAAATAAAAATATAATTTTAAAATAGTAAAATTTGTTACAGATCTATTATCAGTTATTCTCTGGATTTCCAGATCTCTCTCTCTCGATCTCTGTGTCAAAGAAATAAAAAAAATATCACAAATTACTTTGCCAAGACGTCAAACAAGTCCATGCAACCTTTATACAAACAACAAAACAAACAAACCCTAAAACATATCTCATCTGTTACAGACTATACACCACTCCAGAAAACAAGATAAACTGGTCCTGCTGGCAAAAAAAAAAAAAATTCCAAATAAACTGATCACTCTCTTCTTTGAACTTTGTTGATGTATGACCTCATTTTCTGGGTAATCAACACACACCTCTCAGTGATTGATGCAGTAACAAGAATAGATATGGGTTACCCCATATCCAAGATATTCGACTTTTAATTTATTCGAATTTTCATTGTGTTCAGATGATTTCTAATAAAAAAAAAAAAAACAAGTATTTACTGACAAAACGTCAGAGATACTCAAGCTGTAGAAAGTCAACTATAAAAGTGCCATATACATAAATATCCTAAAATGACATAATATTTAGGCTACTGAGTTTCAACATCTTTTGTTGAATAAAATATGCATATAGTAGGAAACAAACTGCATGTACATATATAACGTTACATGCATGTAGTGACTTTATCACAAAGTTGCACATGCATAAAAATAGTTTTAATTTCACATTGAACATAAACTAAATATAATTAATCGTATAATTTTAAAAATGTATTTAACACCTCACTCATTTTCAGGAATATTTAATTCAAATAGCATGTTACAGGCCTATAGCAACGTTTTCAAAGTGAAAGGGGGGGGGGGGGGGACTCCCAAAAAATCCCGCGTACTATGGGCCTGTGCTACATGTGTACCATCTAACTTTCCAATGATAGAATCTTCTGTAAAAAAAAAATCAAATCAAGTTCAAGCCGTTATGGATTATCAAAGATAGCCCATTTTCACAAATAGCAAAACTTTAGATCTATCAAGGATAGATTTTAATTTATTTTTTAATTTTGTGCTATTAAAAAGTACTATCACTCAAAGTATAGGCAGATGTTAAAGATGTTCTAACCTGTCACCTTTTAGAGTAATCAATGAACTCGTCCAGTGATGCATTGACGGCCGTTGTTAAACGCAAAGGAAAGCGCGAGATCGGTTGCGGCTATGGAGCATCACTGAATATTCCTCCACCATATACTGATTTTGAATATACAGACGTTTTGAAGATAAACTTCATTTTTGTTTCTAGAAATGTTTTTTATTTACAAAAATAGTACATTTTCGTGTTAGATCGATGACCATAACTCAGCCCCTCTAGCCCAGTCTAGGGCTTCACCTTGAGTAAAAAACCTGCACTTGTTATGAAACTGGTGTATAGTTCTAAACTTCTTTATGTCCGTAGCAAGTACTGATACCCAGTCTACTGATCTAAGCGTCACTAGGGAACGGTGCACACACCTGTTCTTGCAAGACAAAATAGCCTAGGTCTACACAAGTGCGAAGATCTTTCCGAGCTCGGAAAATCACGTTGCTTTGCCGAGAAGTGTTTAGCCATAATAACCATTCCGTTATTTAAAAAAAGAGAAACAAAACACACACACAGTTAATGATTAACATTCTAACTCAAAAGAAAATATACGGCAATTAACGAACAATAATCATGACAGTAATATAACTGGTGAAAAGATTTATCATTATCAATCGAAGTGTGACCTATATATTTTCGTGAAAAAGACTGAAGAGGCAGCGAGCGTAGGAATATGAAAACTTTTTATTTGCTTTTCTGGGGAAAAAGTGATTTTCTTAAAATCTTTTAACGTTAATTTTGTTTTCTTTAACGTATTAAATATACATGATTATTCTTAATATTTGTTGTAATGTTTTATCTACTGATCATGAATGGAACTATTTTCTTCGGAGCAATTGTGTGAAGAGTACCTGACTTTAGTAATATATCTTGAATAGATAATATGCACTGATCGAATATATTAAAAACAATCATGATCTGTAATGCTTTGTAGAAAACAAGGGATATCTTCTTTTTTTTTTAATTTAAATTGTTTCACTGAAGAAAAAAAAAATGAAAAATTCAGAAGCCAATTGCTCTTTGAGATTAATCTGAAATGTCAGAATGATAACCTGACACTGTGAGATCGAATTATCTCACGTGAGAAATCTACTCATTAAACCATCATATCACTATTCATTTTTTATTAACCCTCAGAAAACAACATTTTGCAAATTCAACAGCCTTGAATTTCACCTGTTCTTCGCAAACAATATAAATGATTAAAAAGTATCCCCATTTCACAGAAATTTGATAAGGACTGAGAAAAAAGTAAACAGACGAGATAAAAAATTCCAACATGAAATATTTTACAAAATAGTCAGATGGCAGATGTTGAATAAAAATCAATTAACTAATGCATCTAAATCTATGGAACATTTGCATGGAAGGACAATTTCTAGATTATAACTTTTGTCATATCCAGTGATTTAAGCAAAATTGATGAAGATGACAGTACAATATTGAAATGAAGGTTGCGTAAATTAAAAAAATTACTTCTCTTATGCTATGCACAAGGGGAAAATTAAATACTGCCTTAACACGAAATATGACATTTAATCGCACACACCTTCAAGATCTTGAATTGGAATTGCTCAATCATTCTCGCAGAAAAATCCTGCCATGACGTACAAAGTGCCAAGAAAGGGAAAAGACTGAGATAAATCAGATATCCCACAAATTATAGCCATACTTCATAATTTTTTAAATGGCGGGGCAACAGTGTAACTAAATATGAATGAAACTGATCACTCGATAGATCTCTAGATCAGTTACACACCTGAAATCGACATCAAACGCACTGACATTGAGAAAGTGTCTCCTTCTCTTTCTTTATCTGATTGGCTAACTCTCCTGTAATGAAATTGTTTGCACAAGCAAGGGGCCAATTTTATCTCCAATGCCATGTAAGATTTCAAAATATTCCATTTCAAAGAGATATTATCCAAGAATGGGCTCTGTCTTCAAAGGACTTTCTTCTGACGGAAAGATCCAGGGAGAACACAAAAAGATTTGTCTTCGATATACACATACGTTATCTCCAAAGACATTGCCTCTAACTTCATTCTCTTACGTATAAGCGCTCAACCTCCATTGGCCTCTTTGTCATGAAAAATACAAACTGTGTTTTCTCTATATTAATTATGACATTTTTTCCTCTTTGATGCAGTTGTCAACTAAGTGTACCTAATGCAACAATGTTATGACATTTATTTTAGCACTGCACTAACATTCTAATGTGACATTGTGGTTGTATCCTATCCTCTCAACGTCAGGGGTCCTATGTCAACTTGTAACTGTGGGCAGCAATGAGTTGACACAGGGTCCCTGAAGTTATAGAATGGTTGTATCCCAAAGGAGGGACAAAGTAAAGTGGTATATCATAGAAATTTTATACCCTATTTAAATAAAATAATTTTGACACAGTATGTGAAAAGGGTCACAAAAATAAATTATTCTATGTATGTGTGCAAAGTTCTCAAAGAATTCTATGATAACGTGCTAGGATAATATGCCCTACCACATGATTGACCAACTGCCTTATAGTTGGCTCAGTATTAAGTTTCTATTGCTAGGCAACACTCTGTAAGTCCTGGTTTACCACTTCTCAAATTGCTCAAACTGGAAAAAAAGACTTCAAATAGAAGATAAATTGCTCCAATATATTTGTCTAAGACCTACCAGAGAACACAGAAAATCAAGACTTTTATTTCATTGCTACAAACCATTAAACTAAAAACATCTGTTGAGCTTTGGAAAATAAAGGGATACAAGTTTACTGCAGACCCAGAGAAACCTTACAATAAAAGAAATGATGAGTTTCATTTGTGCTTTTGATTGTGCGCAAAGTTTCCCAGTGTAAGCTTACTCATAAACAAGAAGTTGCACACTAGGAGTATGACATCTTGTTAGATTAGAACCCTGATAATCTCTGACCCTTCTCTATAAACCAAGGTCTCACTGATGTGTATTGAATGACCTGGGTTTACATTAGCAACCCAACTCACTGTGAATTTGTTCTCTCAAGTTTTATTTATATGTATATAAAGAACCCCATAGTATGCTAAACTGTTTTAACTACAGAGTGCAAAGTGGTTCAGGCTGGTTTAATATCATAATTACCTCATTTTTGAAACTTTGCTTGATAATGTTGATTTTCTATTCGACATTTTTTTTTTCATAAACAGTACCAGTCACAATTACATACATTAGCAGAGGTGTTGCTATGATATTTGGAATACCAAAATTGATGTGAAAAAATACATCTCTACACATCAAAAGACCATGAATACAGATGCAGGTCAAGTGATCATAAAATGGTGCAATTCCGCTGTTGACAAAATCTCTTTGAAGACACATACTGCTGCAAAGGACCATGATTACAGTTGGATAAATACAACACACATCCTTTAAGAGCACTAATACTAAATGTTTGATGTTTTTCCAACAATAATTTCTTTGTCCGTTTTAACAAAACGTAACAATAATAAGTACAGGACCTTATTGTTTACATGCACTTGTAAAATATCAATCAATGAGGACTTTTTTGATTCACATATTTTTCCACTCAGTGACCTCAGTGATCAACTTTATTTGTCACAAGGTGACTGGGAATTGATCCAATTAAATGACAATACACAACTCCTTTATGAATGGGGAAAACTATGTCCAGATAGATTTTTGTTGAAGCCTTATTTAATAAAATCAATGTCCTACCCTGGTCACAGTGTGCGATGGTACAACAAAAAAATGCTTATTCATACACACAAATAAACTAAATGCTTACTAACATGACTAATGGTTAAGTAGGACACTCAGCATAAATTTACAGTTTGCCTGCCAGATGCCAATGAATTATTATAAATTCCAAAAATAGACTAAATTTCCAGTGTTTGGTCAAATAAGCTCCAACTGTGGGCCTCAATCCCAAGCCAATTAGGATCATTTTAAAATGTTGGTAAAAATAAAACAGCTCCTGATAATTACATAATATATATTCTATAATGTAAAGAGTCCATATCTAAAAAGCATTTATAATATTTAACCAATAAATTGATATAGCATTTATCTTAGCTCCTAAAAATCAAATATTATATAATTATGGTATTCACAGTATTTGTTCCCTATGCTTTGTCAAACGATGCAACTACCAAAATTCAGCTGTTTCAGAAAATAATCTTAAATGTTCATATATTTTACAATGCACATGCCATATGACAATGCATGACATATGACAAGGGAGGTCAGGGCTTAATAACCCTTGCATCCAGGTCCTGTAAAAGGACCCTCTCCCAATTGAAAATTTACTATATTTTCCCAAAATGTAGGTAAAAATTCCCAAATGACAAGCAAATTGAATTTTTCAGTACTTTTTATATTAAAAAAAGTTGAACTTTGAGATTTTAAAATCTCATACAGATTTGAAGTGTGTGTACACCTTCAATCTAATTCTTTATTACACAGCAAAAATTCCTATTACACATAAATATTTCAAAATTTTGCCACTTGTTCGATTTAAAATTCCCAACTGAATGGGTACAGGACCCTGTACCAAAAAGGGTCAATTAAGCTCTGGGGGGATAAGGACAGAAATCGGTCACCTGCAGAACAAAAGTGACCCAGGATAACAGCAGCAGTCTTGATTTGATATTGTGTCGTATGTGTTACCGGTATTTCAAATTGTGAGGTCTAATATGATTACATACTAAATATACAAAATATATAAATTACATTTCTACCCCACAGGATTTCCATGTAAATTTTGCTGTATCCTCAAGAATCCTGTCTAATGTCCAACTGTGCTCAATTATCACCTCCCTACAAAAAGGATTTTAATCTGGCATGTCAACCATCAGACACAACAGATAAAGCATGGGACATGAAAATGACGATTTTGATCATGACAATTTTTTTTAAATTTAATAACGAGGTGTATACCCCCATACTATTTCAATGGATAACCTAAAAATGTTCTCAACCACTAAACGGTCTTGTCCTTCCTCCTCAACAAAATCTGAATGGGTATAAAAAAAAATTGTTTTTTCCAAATTCATTATTTACAGGCACAGCTATCATTTTGTTAAGTTATTCTATCCTCAACATTAAAATGAGTATTGAAATTCAACATTCCATTCTAGGACCCTTCCCTTAATAACAATGGAACCCAGGGATTGGTCATTTTTCCATCAATGAAGGGACAATGCATGGCCTGGCAGAGATTTCTGGCCATCTTTGTAACATTCACAATACCCCCCTATTGACCTTTTCTTAAGGATTTTAAAAACCACAACAATGCAGAAGTTAAAGAAAAGCATTAAAATGTACACAGTTGATAAATGACACACACGACTCATTTAACTCATGAATTTCATCTAGTTTTTTTTTTTTCTTTTTCCCCCAAGTCATCCCCAAAAAAGCCGTACAGTATACGAAACAATGCAATCCAGAAAGACGAAAAATTCAAAGGGACCAATGGCCTTCAAAAAATTTACTGTCAGTTCCATTACAGTCTTAAACGAGTTTCCCTCTTTGAAAATTTATGACATTATTACATGCTCTGCTCTCCTCATTGGGAAATGATATCTCTGAAAATATCAGATGTGATCTTTGGTGGACGAGTTAAATAACTCCTTGATTAATATGTGAATTTACTAATGACAGAAGTTTGCCTGTATCAAATATCTGGACAAATACTGACAGGCACACTTGGTGACAATTAAGTTTTGTGTCATTAATTATTCCCTCTCCTGTTCTGTCTTTGATGTTACGGACTTGTCGACCTTCAATGTTTTGGTGTCGCCACACCCCCTTATTATACTTTTTTGAACGCTAATAACTAGTTACACATCTCGTCTCGACTTGAACAAAAGAATCCCACCTTTTAAGTATTCTGTCTGAAGATCTACCAAGAAATACTTCAGGATTTTTTTTTTTAAAGCAGCTTCACATTTTTTTCCATGTGCACTTTTTTTTCATTATCTTCCCACTGTGAAGTTCAATCATATCAAAAGAATTCCTTGTTTTGTTTTAAAACCCTTATGTATGGTGTAATGGGAATTGGGACTTTTTTTTTACTTCAAGAACCACTTTGAAATCCAACAACAATATAAACAGCTATCTCTAAGATAAAGAGTATCGAATTTTGCCTCTAGATCTTATCTCCCTTTAGATCATTTAATATCAATACACACAGTAATTGTTTAATGGTAATATCTGCATTTGATGTCAACTGCAATGCATCCTATAGGCTTCTTCCTGTGTTCAACATTTTTATCAAGTTAAGGACAGGTGAAGGCTCGTTAGCGAACCCGACACTCATCTTATGTCACATTCCTGATACCTGTTCTTAGATAAATTAAAAAAAGCCACCCAAAAAAAATACAAAGTATGTGTGAAGATCGTATTTCTCCAAATTCTAATTTTTTACACCCTGATGTATTGTGGCCATCTATATAACCGTTAAGAAACCAAGTTTGCCACAATGACTTTTATGAATTTTCATGCAATAAATTTCATTAAAATGCTCGTAAAGAACTCATTCAAATTTAAAAAACCAAATAAAAAAGTCATCCACAGAAGAAAATTTTAATAAAAGCAATAACTAGTAAACAATTTTAAAAAAAAAATGCATTTGTTATAAATGGACCCTGATAACCTACAAGCACGCAACTATGATGTATTCATAAGTGTAAGTGAGATAAAAACGTTTGATAACGCTGACGTGATCTAACACAAGAATTCCAGTACCCTCCATATGGTTTCTTTTTAACAGCGATCAAGAACACTGTATGCTGGCAAAACATACCCACTTTTTAACATGAAAAATGGTCTCCACCAAATTTCTCAGGCTCGTAAAACTTGGCAAAATGAACTTCTACAAGAGGTGACTTCCTCTTTTCATGTCTTGTAAGACTACACAAAAATTGAATTTGCATGACAAAGTATCATAAAAAACCCCTCCACAATCAAACTCCTATAAAGAAAACTTTTATGCTTTTTTATGTTGGCGTATGGCCTTTTCTTTCTGGACCATAATTTTCATCTTCAATGGATGTCATTTTGCTCATCCTTGGCTTTTTCAAATAAAAATTCACCAAGTCTAATCAATTCCATAACTCTGAGGCAGAAAATCTTGTCTTTTTTCGAATCCTATTTTGGGCTCTTACAGACTCTTTTCCCCTATAGATGAATGGCTATGATCCAAAGAGCCTGGACATCCAATTCGACTACAAAGCATCAATGCATACCCAGGGAATATATTTACCATCTTCTTTATATATAATTGAGGAGGAAAAGCCCCAATTATCTTTGTCTAGCTGCCCTAATCACCTTTTACAACAGGAAATTGAATATCTAAGAGAATATTGCCACAAGTCATTGCCATAATTTAGGAATTTATTGTTTTATATTACCTCTCTACACTAAGGCATTCAGACTTTACCAGTATGTACCAATATAGAGCGAATTCCACACACTCCGAGATCTTCTCTGATGAAGTAATAAACTAATTGTCGGTGTAATAGCTGATGAGGGGAAATTACAGCAGACCACATTTTTCATTCATTTACCCTAATTTTACACCATTCTTCAACAAATGGATGCTCTCTGCTTGCAAACAGTTCTTGTTTACATTCATTTTGCCCAAGAATGTCATTAATTTTCGGCAAGGGGGGGGAATGTTTTCCTGGCTAAACACAAATGGTATTTATTTTAAGGACCATTCAGCGGAGGATAAAGTCAGATGTACAGGAAATCCAGTTAAGTTTTATTTTCTACTTTCAAATGAGAAAAAAGGATTGGATTCTGGAACAAAATTGGAGCAATGGCACAGCCATACACCACGGCCAGGTGTTGCTTCTTTCTTTTTTTTTCTCTTTCTCTCTGTACACTCGGTAACACAGTCTGCCTTGCCCAAAGGGCACTTTTTATTGTCTCCTTGTTAAAACGGGTCCTATTAGATACATCTCTTAAAATTTGTTTGTTCCTCTTAAAAATCATACCATAAAAATAAAATACATGTCTATCCTCTGAGGATTCAGACCCACTTGTATATGTGGATCCAGGGTAAAAAAAAAAAAGAAGTATATGAAGAGCATACACCATAACAATGCGAAGGAGATACTGGCTCATTAAACACGAAGGGCTATTTACCAGATACAGGTATGAATGACTGGGGTATACGTGAAGTACACTCACCGACAGAGAGGTATCTAGATTGTAGTTGGCCAGGTTAAAGCCAGTCTTTGTTTGCTTCAGAATCTGCTCCTCCAAAGCCTTGTTTAACTGACCATTGATAAGAAAGCATTCTGCTGGAAAAGAGAAAAAAATAGGAAGATTTTAAAGATAAAGCTTCCAAGTTTACTATAAAACAAACCACACAGAAGTAACAAAGTAATTATGTTATGTGTATTACATGAGAATGGTGAAGCAATGTGCTAAGCTAAAGGTTAAATTATGATATGTGGTAAGTAGTGCATCATAGTGGGCCCCAGGCCCAAAAGCTGACAAGCCTGCATCAATTTAATTTTGTCAGCTCTTCATTTATCTCACTGTCCCAGTGTAGAAACAATTCTAAATGTCTGCATTTGGTGACAAAACATGCCATTCAACACATGCCTCATATTCTGGGAACTTGTAAACAACTCATAAGTTGGATTCTTTCAATTTGTAAACAAGTAGCTTGGATACAAGACAATGTTGATCCATTTGGGATCTATCAGGGCAACATCTTATCTCTTATTGTACAATAACAAAGGGATAAATATGGGATTTCTAAGCTGGTATTGTGAATGGCTTAGATATTGTGAAATTATGAACCAGTCTAGGTCTTCACCTCTCTACATCAGGAAGTTTTTAGATACATGTGGAGTGTGTGCTTCCTTTTACAAACACAGCAGTGGCACAGGGTTATAAGATGATGACCCCACCCCCACCCCATCATCTAATAAAAAAAATTATGATCATTCATCGACTTTTCTGAAATAAATTTTAAGGAAATGACATTCCAATGATTTAGTATGCAATGAAAATTTTCTACATTTACTTTTAGGATCTGTGCTCCATATCTGGCAATTAAGATAGGTTGCATGCCTTACATGACACTTGATAAAATAGGAGAGATGAGCAAGATATGGCTAGAGGGATGGAGGGGAGGGGGAGGAGAGCTAACTCACCATCAGGAGGCTCTTTTCCTCTGTATGCTGGTTTGTTTATATCATGCAAAAGAAAATATTAATACATTATGACAACTTTCACATCTAAATTGTCATGCATTTTATATTTTAATATTCTACTCTAATTTGACATGCACAGTACTGCTACTCCTCAAAGATCGAGACATTAATGTCGCACCCTTTTCGTAAAAACAGGTGCCCGTGTTGGACCATTTTGTACCTCTTTCAAGTTTTGCATGCTTATGTCAATTTCTTTAATCAAATTGGTACATGCTCAATTAGTTGAGGTTATTTACCATCACACAACTGATACGATCGACTAATTTTAATTAAAACAGCCGTAGTTTAAGTGGCACATACAGACCGTCCATGATTTCCAATTAACGGATTACAACAAATCGATACACTCAAAGTGAGAAAGTAGTAGTCCTGTTTTAGAAGGAGCAACATCATTTAGGCCAATAGTTAACAATGGAAATCGTTCCCCCGAAGTCGCCACGCCGACCAAATATGGACAATGTCCATTGCACACTACAACTCGCGCTCGTGACATTTCGGGGGCGCGAAGACCCATGAAGACTGACTTACCGTGTTTACTCGCTTGTTTCCCCATTTCCCATGCACAAACAACACATATGAGTAGTTCACTTTAATCCCAAGTTCACAATCAAAAGTTTTTACGATCAAAATTCCAACTGTAGACGAAGGACTAACTCTAGTGCTAGTACACAGAAAACACACAAACTATTTACGAAAAGCACACTTGACAGAGTTACGAGGGCGGTGCTAGGTCGAATTCATGCCGCTTGACTGACAGTTGGTTTAGTTCATTTTCTGGGAAGGGTGTCGTGGAAATTGGTGTTCGTTTAATTCGGTTTTTTGTCTAATGAATTATCCGTGCATGTTGCCAGTGAGTGCAACTTAAATTAACATATTTGATACAAATCACAAGAAAACTACCTCTTACAAATGAAATGGAGAGGTAAATATTGATTTTTCCAAAAAATCCCGAGGCATATGAAAGAATAACTACATGGAATCGTCGAGATAAAAGTTTTCTTTGATCTTTAAATAACCGTACTTTCCTTTATGGTTATTATACAGAGTGTTAGGTCGGCTGTTGGATGTCTTTGATCTGAAAGATTGAAAAGAAGAAATTTTGATAAAAGTTTGAATAACATTTAACGGCAAGTATATAAAGAATAAATCTATATCTAACAGGCTTTGGACCGCAGAGAGAGAGAGAGAGAGAGAGAGACTGTTGTGATATATTACTCGTTTACACCTTTTCCATCAGATTGAAAAGAAAAGAAAAAAATTAAGGAATTTCCTTTAAAAGACATTGTGACATTAAGCAGATTCAGGCGCGGATCCAGGAATTTTTTCATGGGGGGGGGGGTCCACCCCAGTCAAAAAAATTTCCAACCCCAATAATTTCTTGACAAAAAAAAAAAAAAAAAAAAAAAACGAAAAACAAAACAAAAGAATAAATACCCTTCCTTATCCAGAAAATTACTTGACAAGCAAAAATAAAAAAAAATCCATTTCCGAAAGATGAAAAAGTCCTATTCGTGGTGGTTATGGTAGGCACAAGTTTTCTAAAGGGGGGGGGTGTCCAAATTCATTTTTTTATTTGTCCAGTAGAAGATAAGATAATTTTATTATCCAATTTTGGGCCCAGAAGGCATACAAGCTTTTTACAATGAAAAGATAGAAAGTTCTGAATGAGAGGTTACATACACACAGATAAACACGCACACACACATATACATGCATATATATGATATTATAATCCATAAAAGTAACTTTAGGTGCAGCAGTTGGGGTTATCAAACTGCAATTGACATGTGGTCATAAAGCTGTATTAACAATATAAACCACAATACAAACATTTTATGTTAACAGTCCATACAATTAAGTAAAATACATACCATACAGTCTGTATATATAAGTATTCAAAATTATCATTTTTGTAAACACACGGCAATATGCCTTTTTTGAAAGCTTTGATAAGATATTCACTTAACGTTAGCTTTTCTAATAATTAGTTTGTCTTCATTAGACATTAACCATGTAAATTTGTCTCTTTTTTTTTTGTTTTTTGTTTTTTTTGTTAATAATCTGAAATTTTTGTTAAGCAATGAGCAATGTTTCAGTATATATACTTTTAATACCTCTGCAAATTCCAGAGGGGGTCCGGACTCACCTCCCCTCCCCCTGCCCCCCTCTAGATCAGCGCATGAGATTTGGAAAAAAATGAGTAACTTTTTTCTATACTTTACTATGTTATATTATACTATACTTTACTATACTATATTATATCTATATACAAAACAAAACAGTCAAAATTAAATTTTTATGCATTTGTCATTCATTGATCAATTGATAACTTTTACTAGGAGATGGAGCTTCATCTATGAGTGCTAAATTATAACTTATTCTGTTTTTTATAATTCGTATTTACACACGTATATTGCATAAACCTATGCCATGAAATAACGAGTAAATGGGAGAGTCAACAGGGTATAAAGGGATATGGTAAAAGATGTGGGCAAAGGAGTAGGGAGGGAGTGGATAAACAAGACTGGACACCTTCCAGTCCTTAACCTCCCTCCCCCCAATATGAAAGCTCCAAATCATTTTTATATACATATATGTATAATAATGTAGCATTAAAAATCATGTCTGTATCACATGCGATACAGTTGAATTGTTCTAATAAATATGACATTAGCACAGATAATAGACCGTCTAAAAGATACAAAGAATCTCTCATGGTTTGCGTTTTTATTATCCATTTATCCCCTCGCCAAGGTTCAGGAATAATAACACCTATCTCGTTGATAAAAAAAAGTCATATCCAACCACAAACCATGGGAGATCCTATGTACATATGTAACATATGTACATAGGATCTCCCATGGTTTGTGGTTGGATATGACTTTTTTTTTATCTCGTTAAAAAAAGTTGGCACGATAAAGAATCCTCACTGCTCAATGGCCCTAAATGCCGAATATAGGTGTTAATCTGAAGTCCTTCACCGGTATACGTTCTCTTATGAATGAAAAATTCTCGAGTGAGATCTAGACAATATACAATCAATATGATCTATATCCACTGTATAATGAAAAAGTTGAAGATAACTAACAGAGATCGATCTCAAAATAAATAAATAAAATAAATAAATAAAAATTAAAAATAAACAGTACAAAATAAACAGCTAGGCCATGAAACGCGGACTTCCGGAAATTAGGTGGGATCAGGTGCCTAGAAGGAGTAAGCATCCCCTGTTGACCGGTCACACCCTCCATGTATTGATCAGGTGAACGGAACATTCCGTAGTCAAATTTAGTATAAACACAAAGGCCTAACAATTTGTATGAAACACGTCAGTCAAAATACGACCCAATTAAAGGTTACACTGTATATTTTGTTGACATGGTCATTGTAACGACAATGAAAATTACGAATTGCTGACTTTAAACGAGGTTGTTGAAAGCCAGCCTCGGTTTAAAAATGGTACTCGGAGCATGGTCTTTAGTATCGAATAAGTTGGGAGACGTAAACACCACATGCAGGTGTTAGCGGAATGTTACTACACAATTTAGGAAAGTTGACGATGGAAAAGCTGAAATCATCTCGTTTGACATACAATTTTGTTTTTAGTTGGCCCTTATCGTCTATAGTCAGTAAAACGTCTAAATACCTGCAGATGTGGCAGACTCTTCTTCTGTTGTTTTTTTTTTTTATTTTAAGTTCACTGGGATAGATCGAGTCAACATATAAATAGAAGAAATTATTGTTAATTGATAAAACGTCGTCGGTATATATCTAAATATCGAGTTGAAGACCACAGTAAGTGTTTTCTTCTTCTCATGTAGAAGTCTTAAAATAAATTCGGCTTCATAAGAATACAAAAACAAGTCAGCTAATAAAGAGCACTATTAGTGCCCATCGAAATTCCAAAAGTTTGTTAAAAGACCACCGGGTCTCCGAAGACTACAAAAATGTCAAAAAGGAACTCCAGCATCCTTTTGATATCAACTTCAAAGTAAATTTGTGTAGAATCAGAAGACTTCATTTTTAACAAAGTAATTTTGTCGATGTCCAATCACAAGATACGAAAATTTCCGAGTTCTATTTTATTGAAGAAGCAGTTGTCTGTGATATCCAAAAAGCCTAGTTTTTAATGAAGTATGAAGATAACGAACAGTATTCAATCTCGAAAATCCAATGAAACGATACAAATTTGAAGCAGAGCAAACACAGACCTCAAAATTTAGAGGTGGGATCAGGTGCCATGGAAGAGTGAGCATCCCCTGCCGGCTGGTCACACCCGCCGTGTGCCTTGTCATGATCGGAAGAAAAACCCGGAAAATTCCGTAGAAAGTTCAGTGTATATATAAAATACAGGGCTACTTTCTTGAAATATAAGCGATATTTGGGCGAGGGTAAGAAAACGTGATAGAGGGCGAGGCTTGCCGAGTCCTCTATCACGTTTTCGACCCGAGCCCAAATATCGCTTATATTTCAAGACAGTATCCATGTATTTTGTTTATCCTGCAATATATTTTTTATATCAGACCTCCAAAACGAGCTATTTTTAATCGATTTAGGTACATCTTTTCAGTTGAAACTAAGACTCCACGGCAATGTGTATGACGTCACAATGCTTTTAGAACGTCCGAATACATGCACGAGGCTTTAATTATTAGGGCATTGACCGAATAAAGCTTTGGTTTATTAGGATACCTTTACTAGGTCAATGCAAGGGGTAGATGCAGGATAAAAATAATGGCCTAACAATTAGTATGAAAAACGTCAGTCAGTATTTGACTCAATGATAGGTTGTATGTGCTGACAAACTTGCGAAATGATAACTTCAAACGAGACTGTTGATATTCTTGTTTCATCAACTTGTTTGTTAATAGCTTGCCTCGTTTAAGAAATTGTTCATACGTAGAGCATACTCGTGCCTATCGATTCATGCAACTGAGACATAAATTTATAGTGCGGAATAGTTGTATAAAGTGTAGAAACGTCGTTCGTTTTGATGTTATAAAGGAGTAAATATGTGATAATACAAAATATATAATTTGTAAATAAAATAATAACATTTAAAACATTTAAATTATATTTAAGACATCTAAGAAAAGTTATAGTCAAGGAAGAATGCTACACAAAAAAAAATTAATGGATCTTTAAGACATAAAGGGTGCATGCGTGTGTTCATGTCAGGGATGCAACAATATATGATAATCTTTAAGAAACAAGTCACAAATAGGAAAAATATAATGCCCAATCATATTTTAAAAAGAAATTGAAATGAAAATTTGAAACTTAAGAAAGATTGCTATTTTCAAATTTGAACCAACCACGATTGAAATTAAACATATCCCGATCAAAGTCGATGCAAAATTCATAATTACTAAATCACTGCCTATCTCATGCAGTTTCTACTGAGGTGTCCATTATATTGCTAAGTTAAATTATTTTTGAAAACCATCAGGGGCGGATTTAGGATTTTTTATTTGTTTTTCCGGGGGGGGGGGGGTCAGATTCGTGAATTTTTTACAAGGGGAAGGAGAGGGGTCGAGGAAGAGAAAACACTTTCCTACGCCAATTGTCTTGAAATACCTGACTTTCCTTACCGTTTTAAAAGGGATCGGTGTTTCTTCGAGGGGTCCAAGGCCATTTTTTTTTTTTGGTTACTTTTACATTGAAATATAATAACTTTGAAAAGTCCACAACCTCCTCCCCAAACCCAAACCTCTAGATCCACCCTTGAACCATAACACATTTCAATTAAACTAGTATTCTTGTGAAATTGTTATATATTTCAATTTTCTATAATTCTGGTTCGAGGTTGAATTTTGATCGGGATTTGTCCAAATTTGAAAATTAACATTTTTTCTTAAATTTCGCAATTATATTCCAATTTATTTAAAAAAAAATACAATAGCCTGACATTTCTTTTCTTTACATATCTATTTTCTCGGAGATTTCATCCATAGATTAAAAAATATTAATAAATTATATTTTTTCAATTCATAGATTATATTTCATTAAAAAATACAAAGGTCTCCTTACTCTTCTTGTCATGTTTTATTAGATATTTATATTAGACATTTGTTAATTATAACAGGAAACTTTAAAATCTGAAGCATCTTATTTGCAAATAAAACATTTTTTTTGTTTACATTTTCTTTGAATAAATAAATAAATAAATAAATAAATAAATAAATAAATAAATAAATAAATAAATAAATCAATCAATCAATCAATCAATCAATCAATCAATCAATCAATCAATCATATAAAATAATTAGGACTGAGGTAATATCAATCTTTCCATGCTGAGACCATATTTTAAAAGATTCATTAAATGAGATTTTGGTTGAACATACAACCTTGTGAAAAAATAACTCAAAAACAAAAACAAAAATTGGGCATGGATTGGTATATATTTATCAGGGATGGCAATTTGTAACCGGTTAACCGGTTAATCAGTCGGAATGATGGTAATGGGCTAGGAAACCTGTAATCGATTAGTGGGAAAAAATGAAAAAATGTGTAAATTTCCTTAAAATTTAATATGCAATATTAAAAAAAACTATGAATGTTGATAAGTTATAACGTTTTCTCATATACATGTATTTAGATATAATTTATTAAGGCTCTTCGGACTGAGGCGTTGGGATAATTGCATGGTCAATTTGTGAAGTGTTAATTGCTGTTTAAACACCACATCGTTACCCAGCCTGCCCTATATTTCTTTAATGATAATAATTAAATTACCGTTGAGTATTGTCAACTGATTACATTGTGTATCTTTTGCAGTTATCTGCCAAATTATATTTTCATGCAAACATTGTAAATTAAGTAATAGTGTAAACTTAGTTTCTAATTATGGTGACAATGCAGAATGACCGTGTGTAATGTCTGGGCCCCGGGGTCGTCAGAAAGTGACCAATGTCCCTGATACATGTATCTCATAGATGTTTTATGGTTTTCCTTTCGAAATTGAATTAAAATACGTAAAGTATACAGATTAAGCATAAACATAATGCCGTTTTTTTTTTTAATTTATATATCAATTTATTGCGAGGTCGGAGGGAAGGGGTATGAATAGTGTTAATTAAAAAAAAAACATGTCCAGAAATGTATATTTTGTAACGATTAACCGGTTAATCGGTCGGAACGTTTTGCGGTTAACCGACTGACAATTCTGTATTCGATTGCCATCCCTAATAATTATACATCCCGCTTTTCAAGCGGGGGTATATATTGATGGGGGTGTCCGTCCGTCCGTCCGTCCGTCCGTCCGTCTATCCATCCATTACTCATACATCTCCTATCCGCAAAAGATATTTTCACAGAATCTTTATTACACAGTACCATTGTGCACAGCCTAATTTTACTTTTTGACTAGACACATGTTTCAGGTTTTCCATAGCAAAACATGGACACTGCCATTCTTTCTGTAATATTGGAAGTACTCATCTCTTATCCGCAAATCCTCCTATACCACTGAATTTAATGATACTTTCACAGAATCTTTATTACATAGTCCCATTGTGCACCTCCTCCTTTATGGTTTGATCGGACATAGCAAAAAATGGACTTTATCATCATAGTTGAGAGCGGGAATATAATTTTGTGAGCCCAGTGCTTATCTGATTAATTGACACAAATAATTAATTCCTAAACTATGCGAAAATTTAAGTAATTCTTTGGTCTTCAAAATTGAGACTGTGTGTCATTTTCTTTATAACTCGATACAAATTTTCACACATTTTCTGACATTTTTAGAAAATCTGACATGATTTCTAATTTTACTCTCACTGGCAAAAATTATTCAAGTTATCTATCTGAACTCAAGTCTACTAAACCTATTCTGATTTCTGGGGAAAAAAAGTTTGTATTATTTATCCTTAACACTAATCCAGTCAGTCTTAATCTTTATGAAAACGGGGGGGGGGGGGGGGGGGGCTTTGAGAAAATTGTTTCATTTTAAGTACGAATCGGTATCCGTTTTAGGTTCTTAGTATTAGAATTTACCAAATTTGGACAGATGACATTAACATACCTAACATTTTTCATATATTTATGTAAGTGAAATTAACTTTAACGTAGCAAATTTGCCCAAGAAGTTGAAAGCGATTCTTTTTGGTAAAAGGAAGAATTAGTAATATTATAAAAAAAAAAAAAGTGTAATCCGGAACAATTGGGAGTCGGAAATCATAGGTTCTTGGATCTATCATTTTACGTAACATTGTTGACATATTGATGTATGTGTGAATATATTTCAATGTTTAAACCGTGCCTGACAAGTATAAAGCGATTCTATGAGGAATATTAATAGAAAACCGAGAGAGTCGGGATTCAGCAGTACTAGGTTTACCGCCTGCCATAAATAGTTATGGCGGCGGCCAGTCCACCATGTCGGGTATGTAACCATTTACTATCCCCTAAACGCCGAAGAAGCATCTTTGGTAACACATTTGGCGTAATCAGTCAGTTAACCGAAGTTTTAGGATACACTCCAAGCTCAAGTGACTGCTTATCAAAGTATGTTTGCGATTATTGTTTTGTAAGATTGAGCAAGTTAGCCAAGGTCGATTACGATATCGAGCATTATCTTGATGCACTTAATGCTTAAGAAAAAGAGACTCAGCCTTATCAACGATCTCAGATCCCGATCCCAACAGGAGTCAGGTCCTACTCTCCGTAGCCTACAGTCTGTTGCAAATAGTTATGGAACTGTTCAGACGGGACAACCTTGCCCTACTGTTCTGAAACCAGAAGTGATCGAAAAATCTTCAAACTGTAGGAGAGTTAGAAAGTCTAGGAAGTTTCACTCTACAGTGTATAAGAAAATTGCACCAAAGCAACAAACTGACACTACAACAATAGAACCAGAAAAAAGCACAAAGGTCGTAGAGGTCAAAGTTAATTTTACTCTGTTCTCACCTGATCAGATAAAAGTGAGTGAAGATTTCAGTATAATATATAATAAAATTAATTTGTGAACTAATATATACATACTTGTATCTATATCATCTGTCCGAGTCTCAGGTACATGTAATAGGGGTTACATGGAACAGTTTTTTTTCACTTATTTATACTATATTTTACATATGGTTAATGCAATATCCAATTGTGGGTCCCACAACAAAAAAGTCATTTTTATTAATCTTATGTATACCTTAATTTGGTCACAAAAGGAGGGAGGCCTGCACCTCCTAAATCTGCCAGTGGGAATAACCATTTACCGGAGAAAAATGCTGGAGATTGCTCTAAAAATTCAATTGTTTGAGATATATTTTACTCCGTTTTCCTTTCATGTCTAACCCACAACCCACACCCCACTAAAACATAATCTCAGATTTACCCCTGGTTGCTACAAAGATACTTGTGAAAAATGGATCATTATTGTTATCTACTTTGAACTTATTTAATATTGGAAGAAGCTTGATCTTTAATATTCTTTTGCAGGAAGAGTTGAATTAAACCCATGGACTTTCACAGGCCCTTTAGCTATTATAATGATTTGAAACAAATTTGAATTTTTACTCTATGCATGGTAAGACTAGTCTACATACTTGACTTTGAAAAAAAAATGAAATGATGCTTCAGATAAAAATGTGTAGAAATGTAAGAGAATTTTGCAATTTAGTACTTTTAATGCATTTGGACATTTATTTTTACTCTGTCTTTGTCCCAAAGGGCATGATTTGAGCAATCTTGAATTTAAGCTACTTTCAATTGAATGATCTGGTCCAATATTTAAAAAAAATTTTTTTTTTTGTTTTTAAATAAAAAGACATTCTTGCAATAGGATTACCATTTTTTACCCTCTTTCAGGACATCCATTTAATATAATCTTGATTCTGTTTGTTGGTTTGTTATATAGGGACCTATGGTAAAAGATTCAGACAGATGCTGGACATCCTTTTAAAGAATTTCCGTTTTACTTCATGTAAATAACTGAAATTGTGGTCTTACGTTTATTTTCTTAAACATTGTATTAAAATCAGAGTGCATTACTGTACTTTATATAAACTACAGAGAGAAGACTTTTACATACCATTGAACACCTAATTTGTGATAAATGAACTGATACATAATTATATTCATTGTTACAAACTATGTTTTATTAAATGCTCCTAAAAGATGTGTTTTCTAAATCTTTTTTTCCCTCCTAATTTTGCACTCTGTGATATGATTACAAGGCAATCACTCTTGCAAACTTTCAAGTGAAGTTTATGTGCAATTGTGGTTAATAGCTTTTTATAGCAATACCTGATATGCAAATTTCCATATTCACATGGTCTTAAAAACCCTATAAATTGAAATAAGTAAATATGGTTAAATGAGTTGAGATATAAATATCAGCTAGTACTTTAGAGTGGAGAAACCATCAGTTGTTTTGCTGCAGTACATGTATATCTGAATGATGTCCATGACAATCTCTCAAAATCTGCTGTTCTGTCTGTAAGAAAAAAAAAATACTGTAAAATCTAGAGAAGATATTACCAATACTGTTATCAATACATGTACTGTAATATCTCCTAGAGAAGATTATTAATACTGTAAAATCTCCCAGAAAAGATTATCAATACTGTAAAGTCTAGAGAAGATTACCAATACTGTAAAATCTCCCCCAAGAAGATAACCAATACTGTAAAATATCCCAAAGAAGATTGCCAATACTGTAAAATATCCCAGAGAAGATTGCCAATACTGTAAAAATAAAATATCCCAGAGAAGATTGCCATTACTGTAAAAATAAAATATCCCGGAGAAGATTGCCAATACTGTAAAAATCTCCCAAAGAAGATTACCAATACTGTAAAAATAAAATCTCCCAGAGAAGATTACCAACACTGTAAAATTTCCCAGAGAATATTACCAATACTGTAAAATCTCCCAGAAAAGATTGCCAATACTGTAAAATCACATTTTTATGGGGTCAAATTTTTGTGGTTTGAGGAAAAACAATGGGTTCGTGGGGATTAGATTTCGTGGATGAAGTGTTGCTGAGTAGTTGTTTATATGAAATTTTACATTTACTGGCGGGCATGAATTCATGGGTCTTTTCATACCTCGAAAACAACGAAAATAACCCCCAACGAAAATTAGTGGTTTCACAGTAAGTGCTTGTATATTACTATCTAAGCTAATGAGAATCTTTATTCTGAAAAAAAATTCTTACATACGTTAACGCTCAAATGAAGTGTTATTTGATCAAATGGAATTCATTCAGACAATTACATTATACAAGAGAGACATGTAATCTAACGTAAGGCGCGATGTTAGTGCCATTTTACAATTTAAATACCACACCTTTAAAACCCATGGGTGATTTTAAAAACAATACTCGTAATATGGGTGATTTTGGTATGAATCAATAAGTTACGAATAGAACTTCTTGATTCCAGTCAGAAAATAACATTTAAATAGATTATTTGCAAAATATAGAAATTTACATGCAGCGCAAATTAAAGATATTTTAAGCGTGTAACGCGTTAGGTTCTTATGAAGGGATCGCACATTTTTCTTGGGTATACTGTATTCAGAAGTGATTCTCACAAAACAAGAACAATCCATGTCGTTTGCGAATTCGTTAACAATTCTGCATTTAATGGTGGCAAGAAAAAGTAAGCGATAGTTTTTATGGAAAAAAGAATCTGTAACGCAAATAATTAAAAACATGCATATGAATATAAACATTTATAATTTACTCAATGACAAGAAACTATAAATAAAAACAAATATCAAAATAATGTACTTTTCTTATAGATTTGAAATATTTCATTAAGATTGATATCAATCTGCGTGATTTGAACATGTTCTATGACAGCTGCTTTTTCAATAAAAAAAAAAAGGAACTCGTAAATTTACTTACCTTGTCATTGGTCATTTACAAAATTATTTTGTTAAAACAACATTCAGATTGTACACACAACTTTTCTGGAGTTGATATTAAAAAGATGCTTGGGTTTCTGATTGACAATATCTATGTGGTTTTTGGAGACCAGGTCTTCCAACAATCTGTTGGAATTTCCATGGTTACCAATTGTGCCCCGTTGTTAGCAGGTCTATTTTTGTATTCACATGAAGCAGAATTTATTCAAAATCTTATACAGAGGAAAAAAATCTCTTGCTGTGGCCTTCAACTCGACATTTAGATATATCGACGACGTGTTATGAATTATAGCAAGTTATTTCTATTCATATGTCGACACGATATATCCCAGTGAGTTTGAAATAAAAGATACCACAGAGTCTGATACATCTGTTTCATATTAGGATATTTTACTAGAAAGAGACGTTAATGGTAATCTAACAACATAACTTGATGATAAACGTGATGACTTCAACTTTTCTATCGTCAACTTCCCTTACTTATATATGCAGCAATATACCTTTATCACCTGCATTTGTGGTGTATATCTCTCTTCGATACGCAAGAGCATGCTCTACGTATGAACAATTTCTAAAACGAGATAACTTATTGACAAACAAGTTGGTGAAACAAGAATATCAACAGTCTCGTTTAAAGTCATCATTTCGTAAGTTCTATGGTCGATACAATGACCTTGTCATCAAATACAGTACAATCTATCATTAAGTCATGCTGACTGACGTTTTTTCATACTAATTGTTAGACCATTGTTTCCGTTATTTCCTTGATCATGACAAGGAACACATGGCGGGTGTGACCGGTCGGCAGGGGATGCTCACTCCTCCATCGCACCTGATCCCACCTCTGATGTTTTAGGAGGTCCGTGGTTGTTCTGCACTCGATTTGTATTGTTTTAATGGACTTTGAGCTTGAATACTGTTCGTTATCTCCATATTTCATTTAAGTGAATAGATGCATTACAAATTCAACAAAAATGTCTAGGGTCTAAAATGATGTGCAAAGATAAGATTCGACTATATTTCGAGGGATTAAATTCTATTTTTTTTTTATCGTTCAGAATAGATGTCCGTTTGATAAATTTACTCATCTCGTCATCATTAAGCTTGACTGTGTTCTTAAGGCCAAGGCTCTGAGTTCAATGTCTTTTATTTTAATATCCTCTTTACTTTCTAGGCTGTGAACTGAGATAAAGATTCTGAATCTTGAGACGTTACTTGATGTTGGTGACATTTTACGTTACGCTTTAATAGCGCTACGGAAGTATTGACGTAACGCTTCTAATAGTGCTAGTAGCTTGACTGGTGCCCTATCTCTATCTCTTTGCAGGTTATTTAGTCTGGAATCATGGCCGTAGGAATCGGGGGGGGGGGGGGTGCCCCGATAATTTTGCCGACATATAGATAACTATAGAAAACATAGCTACTATATGCTTGTGCCCCCTCAATAAAAACGTCCGATGACCTTGCCAAGGAATTTTTGTAGTTGATAGTGCCCCCCAACTGAAAATGTTCAGCTGTGCCCCCCCCCCCCCAACTGAAATTGCTTCCTACGGGCCTGGGAATGCTAAATTATGAACTTGACCTTAATTTTTTTTTTTTTGTTTTTTTTTTCTACATTTACAAACAATCTCGCCACTGTAGGTCTTATCTATCTCTAGACTCTCAACTTATTATCTTAATTCGTTTAAAACATAAAACAAATGAAATAAAGTTTTCAGAAAATCTGTATTTTAATATACACCAATCTCGTCTGTCTAAACTATTTTCAACGGGGCAATACTTTAATTACATAAGCACACATGTCCACCGTGCCCTAATGTTTATTCTTTACTAGAAAAAAAAAAATCATTTTTGTGTTTTGTTTATTTTCTTGCACCTTTTTTCAGGTGAGCGATATGGTCTATGTGCCTTTTGTTTATTTTCGTTTTCTTTCTTTTCTTTCACATTTTACTCCAGTATCGTTTTAAGATAAACTTCCGCTCCGTGATCGGAAGGTCGTGTGTTCGAATCACGGCCGCGATTGTCTTAAGTCGATAAAACAGGTAGCAACTGTTCCTTCGGATGAGACCTTAAAAACCGAGGCCTCGTGTCACGGTAGGAATTGGAACGATAAAGAACCTTCACTGCTCAAAGGCCCTGAGTGCCGAGTAAGGGTCTAAATTTGAAGCCCTTCACCGGTATATGGTGACGTCTCTATATGAGTGAAAAATTCTCGAATGGGACGTAAAACAACAAACAATCAATATAAACTCTAGAGTACTTGTGTGCAATTCAAAATGATTTTTAATGAAGAATTAAATTTTGTCACGACATAATAACTCCTAATACGCGGATCTATGAAGTCTGATTTTAATTAGATTGGGCCAGAAGTTTGCATCCTCACAACTTCAGGGGTCCTAGTAACTCCTAAATTAACACTTCACCGTTGGACCCCTGACAAATTTCATTCTATATCTTGCGGGCTGACTGTAGCGACGTCTTTCTGGAAAATTACAAATTTTGATTGTTTTTCTTATTTCTCAACCAATCACATGAAGCCTTTCGCTGATAAACAATGCGTAACACGTGCATTTTAGGTGCATGTCAACTGATTCCTTTCTGTTTACATTATCTGTCTACTTTCAATTTGATTGATGTATCTCAATGAGAGAAGCAAGCCCAGATAAAACCGAATAAAGTCAGGGGTTCAACGGCAATGAGTTGACTCAGGATCCCTAATGTTTGAGATGTTATTAGGGAAAAAAATATAACAATATAAAAGTTTGTGATTTTGACCGTTGAGTTTCTGACTTTCATTTATTCTGGATTATTTCTTTCCTTACGATATACTGATAGATTCTTTGAATGAGCTTGTTTTGTTTTGTGTCAAAATCATCACCAATTGTAAAATAAAAAACAACAAAAAAGACTACCCAATATTTTGTCCACATGGTTAGATTTAATCCTTAAGCACTGCTCACTGACACTTAATATTCTGTCATACTTAATTTTAAATAGTTTCAAGACATTAAAATATAATAAATGCCATTTTGGAAACGTTACATCCTTTTTCATGTTTTTGCACGTTTGTTATGATGTTACATAGCGTATCAGCCAAGTCCTAATAAACCCAAAGAATGCTACATGTATGTGAAGTGTACAGACAAGTAGTACCGTGTTCTTTTTTTTGTTCGTTTTGCTTTTTTTCTTATTTATTTATTTATTTATTTATTTATTTATTTATTTATTTATTTATTTATTTATTTATTTATTTTTTTTGTTTTGTTTTGTTTTTTGAAAAAGGAGTCGGGAGGAGGGAGACAGCCTTGAAAAAAGAAAATGGGCGAACAAGGCGATCAAAATGCCTATTGTGAGACAATTCAGAGTGAAAAATTAAATCTCAATTATGACAACATTTTTTTTTTATATTTCATTTAAAACATTAACGTAAATTTTACGTAAAATCTCCACAAATCGCAACAATCTCACAAAGATTGAAATTATTCGTCTATGAAATAGACTACCAACAGCGCAAAAATGATCAATTCTTCATAATAAAACACAATTTTTCCAAATGAGTGCATTGGTCTTCGCTTCATTTTTTTTTTCAAAAAAGATTATACTAAAAACTTCTTTTACAACCACATTTTAATCATACATCACAACATTGCCCTGATTTGACAACACTGCAACAAAAAGTGGGGAGAAGGGAAACCAACCTTTAAATAAACATTTTATTCTTTGGAAAGAAGAGAAAGACAGAGAGACAGAGTCTATGGTAGGTAGATTTGTAAACAAAAAAGCTATAATTTAGAGTGAAAAATTGAGTCCAGAGTGAACACGAGTACGATATGCAAAAAATACCACCGGAATTCTGAATTTATTCAGAATTTATATATCTGACAAATCAGCATATTCTTTTTTTCTTGATATTTATATGTTTGGAGATTAAATATTAATTGTTGGGGGTCAATATTCTTCAAATTTTCTCATTGAATTTGCTTCTATAGAACTTATGTATATACTTGAGTGCTTCTTCGGTCATATTGTGAAATTGATTAAAACTTTTAGCGCAATATAGATATCATCGAGTTCTTTTTTATTTTAAACAGAATGCGGATGTTTGATTGAAGTTTCGGAGAGAGAGAGAGAGAGAGAGATTTTCCCTGGTCTTTTACAAATACATATTAATCATGTTATTTGCACTATTCTCCTAATCATGGTAAATACTTGTACTTATGTACATTCACACCATATGCATCTGATTCACTGGAGATGATTTTTTTCTTTGATTGTTGTTTAACGTCCCTCTCATGAATTTTTCACTCATATGGAGACGCCATCACTTGCCGGTGGAAGGCTGCAAATTTATACCTATTCTCGGCACTTAGGGCCATTGAGCAGTGAGGAATCTTTTTCTTGCCAATACCTACTGCGACACGTGACCTCGGTTTATACGGTCTCATCCAAAGGACCGGTCTCCACGTACCGCAGTGGATTCGAAACCGCGACATAAGGATCAACTCCTTACTCCGCGACTCTAGAGCAGACGCTCTAACCACTGCGCCACGCAGGCGACCACTGGAGATGAAAAATGACAAATAATCGATATCATGAAAATTGAATGTAAAATATTTGATATCATCATCATTACCACATTTGTCAACATTATCATCAACTCTAACAGAGGGGCGACAATATGTGCACGAGGGTAGGTATATACTGTTGCCAGCGACAGTATGTACATGTTTAAATGTTCAACCTGCGACAATATGTATCGATGGACGATAAAATTTGCAGTGAGGGTAGGTACACTTTGTCGCGGCGACAATATGTACAGGGCGATAAATATGTACATTCACAATTAACCAAGTAAATTCACAAAACTACAAAGAGAATCCTCCAGCAACCTTAACTGTGAGGCGACAATATGTGCAGTGAGGGTAGGCACATAATGTCGCCAGCGACAATAGGTACATGTATAATTTTTCAGCCGGTGACAATATGTGTCGATGGACGACAATACGTAAAGTGAGGATAGATGCATATTGTCACCGACGACAATATGTACAAAACGACAATATGCACCATCACAAAGCCACCAAGTGCAGGCGAAAGGCTGCACATTTAGGCCCGTGCATATTGCCACTCAGCAGTGAGGGAACTTTTTCGTATCAACACCTACTGCGACACGTGAGCTCGGTTTCTACGATCTTATCCGAAGGACCGTTCCGGCATTTGAATACAAATATATACATATTTGGAAAACTAACAACTAAACTATATTCCAAACGGGGTGATTTCAGCTTTTCCATCATGAACTTCCCTTTCTTGTGTACAGATGTAGTATATTACATTCACTATCACCTGCATATGGTGTTAATTCGGCGCGCAAGGGGATGTTCCGAACAATTGTAAAACCGAGGCTGGCTACTGACAAAATACTCAAAAAAGAAAAAAAGAAGAAAGAAACGCAACTCATGGTTTAATTTTTGAAATATATCAAATAAAAAAATTGCTTGAAGCAAGTGTAGTAAAAAAGAAATGTTTGTTCAGTAAGCGCGAAAACGCCCAAATCTTTCACACGTAGTTGTGATCGCAGATTTGAAAACGTTCACTTGCTAGCTTGCTATACCTTGATTAGATGTAATCTGAAGTTGTTTCGCGCGATAATTCTTGAAGTCAAGGAGTCGCAATGTGTAGTTGACTTTATAATGTCAATAGGAGGACATTTTCTCGTCTTTTAAGAAGACAGAATGGACTCGGTCAGATGGTGCAAGACGGTTGCCTTAGCAACTGGACAATGAAGACTAGTTCAGCGACGAAAGCGAATCAATGCTTTAACATCGCGATGGTCATATGCGTGCATATTTTCAGACGACAAATTCACCGTTTTCCCACGCTGTAGTTGTGTAGTACAAAATGGCAAATTCGATAAGCCCGAGAAAGTATGATATGAAGTCAAATCATTGCAAAAGTTAACAAGCATTCTGAGAGTATTGCATTAGCAATACTAGTCCCCTACCGGCAAGTGTAATCTGGTTCCCGTTAAAAATTGGAAAATGCCATAATTCCGTCAAAAATCAATGAAGCGGGACGAAATGCAAACTTGATCTATAACTAATCAAGGTAAAGTCACATACCAAAAATCAGCTCAATATCTGAAAGCGTTTAGAAGAAAATTGCGGAAAACCCTTAGAAATTTAAAAGGCCGTAATTCCGTCAAAAATCAATGAAGCGGAACGAAATGCAAACTTGATCTGTAACTCATCAAGATACACTTACATACCAAAAATCAGCTCAATATCTGCAAGCGTTTAGAAGAAAAAAGCGGAAAACCAAGTGGGACAGACTGACAGACAGACAGACGGACAGACAGACAGACAGCTAGACAGACGGACGGACAGACTCAGAGGAAACCTATAGTCCCCTCCGGTTCACCGGTAGGGGACTAATAATAAAAGTACTTTCAGAGATATCAGCCAGAAACGTGGACCATTACATATATTTAACAGAATGGGAAAAAATTTCTGGCTGAACCTGGAATCATACCCATTTCTTGTCAGGTGCTCTAACCACTGAGCTAGCTAGGCTGTAATTACCATTATGGTTCTCCACTTTGAACTTATTGGAAACTTGATCTTTGTTCACTTGCAGGAAGAGTTGAATTAAACCTATGGACTTTTTCAGGTTCTTGAGCTATGATTTGAAATAAACTTTATGTTAAAACTAGTTAATGAAAAAGTGAATTTGTGTTTTTGAAAAAAATGTGAAAGAATTTTGCCATTTTTTACTTTTAATTTCATCAATATCTTGACTCTGTTCTTGATTTATGTGTTTGATAAAAATGTACAAATATAAGAGGATTTTGCCATTTATTACTTTTTCAGTAATATATTGACTCTGTCCTTGGTTTGTACACTCTCGAAAGTACGTTATTACTGTTGAGTATCTGTGAGTCCTACATTTCTTTTTTTTAATGAAACAATTCTTGCTTTATGTTTTTCCCTTTTTCAGAATTTCCTTTCATTTTTATAACTTTGATTCTGATTATTTGTTAGATAAGGAGCAATGGTACATTTATATAAGAAATGGGTTTGGTGAGGATACGCAGGTGTTATAGTATAGATGCACAGTTAGGTAGATCTGTGCGACATCCTTTTGAAGAGATTCAAATTTACTTCATGTAAATAACTAAAATTGTGGTTTATGTTTATTTTCTGATAAATTGTAAATTAAAATCATATTAGGCCTACTATATATAATCTACAGTGGAAAGACTTTTAATTACAAATGCAACAGGTCGAGCCTCTATAATTTGTGATAAATGAACTGATATTGTTACAAATCGTATTTCATTAAATGTCCAAAAAAGATGTGTGTTTTCTAAATCAATTGGTTTTATTCTTCTAATTTTGCACTTTGTGATATGATTATATGGAAATCCTACTCTTGCAAGTGAGTTTTATGTGACTTGTGGTTCATTAGCTTTTTACAGCAGTAATTGATGTGCGCATTTCCATATTTATCTGTTCTTAAAAGCCATGTTTAATTAAAGAAGAAAAAAAATATGATTGTTAAATTCGGAATTATGTATTAAAATTATCTGTACTTGAAGACAGAATCTGTTGATCACAGTATATGAATGTTATCCATGACAATTTCACAAAAATTCTGTTCTAGCTGTCTGCAAGATAGAAAATAAATTCATTTCTCCTGAAGAAGATTACAAATAAGTTCATATTACGCTCTGAGCTAATAAGAATCCGTATTCTGGAAAAATTTATTACATCCGTTTACGCTCAAATGAAGTGTTATCTGATCGTGTGGAATTCATTCTGACAATTTCAGCGGAGTAATACGAGAAATATATTGCCAAGGAAGATAGATGTGCTTATTGAAAATCACCAAAATAACACTTTTAATTCATTCCTCTCGCATTCGCTCGGCAAATTTATAAGACATTGCACGAACTAATAAACTAGTCTTGGACGCGTTGGCAGTAATTTACAAAGGAACTGTTTGTCTTAGGCTTTTGTGTAAAAAGGAAATTAAGCGCTTTGTTTGGTAAAATTAATAAGATACAATCTCTACAGGTATGGTTGATGAGAAAATAAAAAAATTCTTTGTACCAAGTAATCGGCGAATAAATGCGCAATGCGAGAAGCACGCATATGCTTGAGAAAACCTGCTTAATTTCTTTTTAATTGTCGACACGATAATAATTCACCTGTATTTGTTACCTTAATTTTCCCGACGAATTCCTCGTTACTTTAATATGTTCTGTCGGTAATTTTCATTCATATGTTTAAAAAATTCATTTATCTTGATGTTTACCTTCGTAAAAACACGTGAATGTGATAATTTGGTCAGATATTAATATTTCACATAAAATACGTAAATTTCATAACGTCAGAATCTTTCGGGCATATTTTTTCCTGAATATTTTGTCATTAAGTGGATTTTTTAAATGTATATAATAAATTACTCGTACATGTGCAATACAATTTTGATTTTTTTAAATTTGAAAATATTTAAAAATTTATACATTAAAACAAATCAAGACTTAGGTAACTATATTTATATTCAAAACTTTCGTAATTTTCTTAATTTAATACATGTTATTTGTAAATAGGTAATGATGACTCGAAGGTCAAAAACTGCTTCGACGCCTCGATGCCTAACAAGGCAATAAATTGCATAGTGAGTGAGTTCCATGGTATTTGTTCTCTCCAAATTGGTATAGCCAATCATAAAAAAAGTACAAATTTAATTTTTTTTATATTTCAATTTATATTGATGAAATTGGCGGATCTAGTTGTGCTCATAATTAATTAATTAATTTTGGTTTAAATATACTCAAACACACTTTTTGGACCGGGGGGGGGGGGGGGGGGGGCTTAAACTTCAAGAACTTTGCAATTTTAAGAAGCATGTCATCCAATACGTTGGCTATCGTAGAGAACTTTCTTATTACGCAACACAATAAAGTTTCTAATTTTATTACTGTTTGGAATTGGATATATGTTGTCTGTTGATTAATTGATTAATTGGATTATAGATAGGACCATTTTCTCCATTAAATATACATGTATTATTCTTTTTAAACAAACAAACAGATAATCAAAAACTTTGTAAGAAGAAAGTTTATAAGAAAGGTTATTGTACACCGAACTTCAAATTTTGATAAATTTGTACCAATTAAACGAAAAAATTCGGAAAATACATTTTTCTATTGACAGATTGTAAACTAATCTTGCTTAAATAAAAAAAAAACTGTATAGACGGAGTAGCATTCTGAATTGATTGAACTTTTTTTTTTTTTTAATTTTTATTTATTTCTTTTAATGATGGTGCATTTTCATGACAATAAGAAAAATTAATACTCAACGGTCACTTACAATATATGAATGAGAAATTTTGAGAAATTTGAAATGGATATACATTTTTTAGCCAAACAAACACACAAGAGCCTAAAATATTATTTAAAAAGATTTATAAATAATGTCAAAATTGCTCTTGTTAAGTGGCGCGATCATCTTAAATCTTTAATTTTTTAGAACTAAAGTGTACTCTTCGTTTGGATACATTGAGGGACAGAAACCGACTATCTTGTTTTTGCTAATTAAATTATGAGCACGTGGCTTAATATTTAACTTTGTTACCTTTTTCTTTAAAATTAAAACGCATTTGTAGTGGAGTATACTTTTTTAAGAGTCCAGAATACCTAACATTTGTAACATATTGAAGCTCTATTAGAAATTCTAAATGATTCAAATATATTAATGTACCTTTACGAATCTGTCTTTTTAAAATAATTTTAGTTTTGCAGTCAGAATTATATTTCATGAACCATTACAGAAGACAAAAAGAATGGAATGGTGAATTTCAGCTAAAAAGAAAAAAAAAGACACGTACATGTGCAACGTTTCGATAAATAATCATGAGTTTTTTTTCTATAGAAAATTTAATTTAGCTTGCGTCGACATCAGTACAAAATGTTATATTACATAATGATGAAATTTTATATATATATGTAGTATATTATTTTTAAAAACTAATTGGTTGTTGTCTTTTCAACTCAGTGATTCCCCTTAACCCTTGAGTTTGCATCCCTCCTTTTCCCAAATGCAACTGAACACATTCTCTCCCACTTCCGCGAAACGAAGGGACATTAAATCGTATTCGTCTGTCAGTCTGTCTGTCAACAAAAATAGGTCAACTTTTGAATGAGAACTGATGGGGCTTTTATATTTCACATGTGCATTACTTGTGACAAGTCCTTTTCAAATGCAAAATGATTTTGAACCTCGGGACCTTGACCTTAAAGTTCAACTTACAGTACTTACATGTATCAAAATTCTTAACATTGGTAATAATTAACTTTTGAATGAGAGAGGATAGGGCTTTCATTTTTTACATACAATAAAAAAATACATTAATTGTGATAACACATTTCAGAAAGAACAATAATTTTTGATTTCATGACCTTGCCTAGAAGTTTGACCTACTTAACTAAAATTTTAACTATAGCTGTAACGATTGCTACAGAAGAGACGGGGCTTTCTTTTCTTCATATATGCATTACATATATCTTTTTATATATGCATTATATACAATACTTGTGACAAGACCTTTCGGATTGTTTTATGACATTTTACCTCATGAACATGGTCTTATATTTAATGCAGTTTCAAGAAACTTTAATCTTGTAACTTTTTTTAAAAAACATTTAAATCTTTTTTTCCCTTGTATTTTGGACAGCCAGGACAGGACACACAAACAATGAAGACAGTTATGAAGATAGTTACAACATGCCATAAATATTTGCATCCCAACCACGCATACACCAAAAAACGGGGGATACAATTCTTTGAAATTGATTCTTTTGTATTGAACATGAATGGATTAGGCAGCTAGGTATTGCTATATAAGCGTTCTCCACAAGGCACAATGTGTATCAGTACATTCATATAAAGCATATATTATATTACAGTTATTTAACAGGTACATAACATCGATGAACTGTATTTACATAACGCAAAAAAAGTTAAGCAGAACAAAAAATTATTCGAGTGATTACCGTTTTTATGAGAAAAGAGAAAAATGGGATACACGGCACGATTAAGTAATAAAACATCATTACATTTCATCATCAACATTTCAATGAAACCCCTTGGTTTGTAAAATATGTATTTATGAATATATGTATGTGAGCAGGCAGAGATACTAGTAACTGATTTCGTATCACCCCTCTCATTTTCTGTATTGGAAACTGAGTGATATGATGACTTAACATTACTTATACAGCAATGCGGATATACACGCGGACAAAATACAGAAAACAAAATATGTAGCTTTTGGGAAGTAGTTCGAATTTCCTTTCGAAAGTCTGTTTAATATTTTATTTTTATGATAACATAAATATAAGAATAAAAAAAAGGTTTTGAATAGTTGGAAGATGGGGACAATATTTTTAAGAAAGATTTTCGTAAAAGGGAAACAACTCTAAGTAAAAGATATTTTAAAAATTTTATAAAGGTATTTAAGAATGATTCATATGTCAATTTCCTTTTTTATGCCCCCGGATCGAAAGATCCCGGGGGTATATTGTTTTTGTCCTGTCTGTCTGTTTGTCTGTTTATCTGTTTGTCCGTTTGTCTGTTTGTCCGTTTGTCTGTTTGTCTGTTTTTCTGTCTGTCTGTTGTCAACTTTAACCTTGCCCATAACTTTTGATTGGTTGGAGCTATGACTTTCATACTTCACATATTTGACCTTTTGACCTTGACCTTGGAGTTTGACCTACTTTTGCAAAATTTTATGAGACTTTAACCTTAGCCATAACTTCTGAACAGTTGGTGCTTGGGGTTTCAAACTTCACATGTGTATTCTTTGTGACAAGGCCTTCCTTTGGATACCAACAACTTTGACCTTTTGACCTTGACCTTGGAGTTTGACCTACTTTTGAAAAACTTTAACCTTGGCCATAACTTTTGAACAGTTGGTGCTTAGGGTTTCAAACTTCACATGTGTATTCCTTGTGACAAGACCTTCCTCTGGATATCAACCAATTTGACCCTTTGACCTTGACCTAGGAGTTTGACGTACATTTGAAAAACTTTAACCTTGGCCATAACTTTTGAATGGTTGGAGCTAGGGCTTTCATACTTCACATATGTAATCCTTGCGACAAGACCTTCCTTTGGATACCAACAACTTTGACCTTTTGACCTTGACCTAGGAGTTTGACCTACTTTTGAAAAACTTTAACCTTGGCCATAACTTTTGAATGGTTGATGCTAGGGCTTTCTTACTTCACATATGTAATCCTTGTGACAACCTTCCTTTGTATACCAACCTATTTGACCCTTTGACCTTGACCTAGGAGTTTGATCTACTTTTGAAAAACTTTAACCTTGGCCATAACTTTTGAATGGTTGGTGCTAGGGCTTTCATACTTCACATATGTAATCATTGTGACAAGATCTTCCTTTGGATACCAATCACTTTGACCTTGACCTTGACGTTTGACTTTTATTCAAAAAACTTAAACCTTCGCCATAACTTCTGAACAGTTGTATCTAGGTTTTTCAAATTTCATAGGTGTATTCCTCGAGACAAGACCTTTCTTTGGGTATCAACATTTCTTATCTTTTGGCCTGGATTTTGACTTGCATTTGAAGAAACTTTAACCTTCGCCATAAGCTGCCATACGGGGGCATCAGTGTTTCACAAACACATCTTGTTTATTTATGAAAACGAATATACGTACAGAATTTTTAAATGTTTTATATATGAATTTTGTTGAATAACCCATATAAGGGATTTAAAGAGTTGTTATGATATTTAAAAGATGTGCTTGCGCTCTCTCTCTCTCTCTCTCTCTCTCTCTCTCTCTCTCTCTCTGAAGATAATAACAAGATTCTGTACATCAGCAACATTAAGAAGATTTACGATCAAACAAAATCAAATGGCCATTCTTTACTTTATTGTAGGCGAACACGCACACACTTCAAAAGCTCGGCTCCGTCGCGATCACAAGAAGCCAGCCCTGACGAGAATGATCAAACTATATCTTAATTAAAACTTATTTCACTGATACATCATCAAAGTCAAAATTTTACCTGTCCTTATATTAATCTCATCAACTTTCCTGGATTTCAAGTGATTTGATATTTGATGTTTACAGGGAGATCCCTTTGATTGGGAGATCATCGGATCGCAAGTAGAGACATAACCCTCCTTGTTCTGTCATAAAACATGTATGCTTTCAATAATTATGTATCTGTGATGGTTAGATATGTATGTACATATCGATTCCATGGACATTTCTAAGAGGAAAAATCATAGTTCGTTTACTGTTGAACAGTTTGACGATGCTGTGTCATGTATACCGGTGGTAAGAAATGCATTTAGAATTCAATAAACTGAGGGAATTCATTTGAAATTGAATTGAAACAATTGTTGTTTTAATTATTCTTTAACGATGATGCTTTACTTTCAATCACAATACGCTTTTTTCCTGTATAATATTAATAACGTAAATTACTATTTATTTGCAAAAAAATATTTTTGCGTAATTACGCAAGACTGACTCCTCGCAAAAATTTCATTCTCGCGTATATTTTTAGCATAGATTATCTACGCCAATAACCAGATTTTGTGAAAATTTTGTCTCGCTTATACGAAATACCTATCACGAGAAAATAAGGTGTCGCGTAAATTTGGTGTTCAACAGTATGTTCATTAATGATTAAATGATACAAAGTGTAAACCTGTACTTGGTATTAATTTGCATTGTCTTCTGTGTGCATGATTGCAACTTCCAAAAAAAAAAAAATCGAGAGAACGACAAAGTACAGCGTTGCATTAAAAAAAAAACAACAAACTCTTAATCATATCCACAACATGAAATAGGCATTTCTGAAAATGTCCATTTTAAAAGTTCTAAATTATAATCCCCGTTTCGTGCAGTCTAAGTGCCGTTCTCAGGATTATGATTTATCTTCTGGTTAAAGGAATATTTCTGCGATATAGATAGCCATTGCCGGGACAAAACATTTTTGAATTTTTTGACTTTGTCCATTATGTATCATCTCAGAACAAGACACATTAAGCAACTTTGGGCTAGGCTGAGCTTCTATACTACATGTACATATGTATTTACGCATTAAGGTCATAAGCAATGTGCATATACTTTACAATGTACCTTTCCCATTAATAGTTTTCCGATGAAGAAAAAAACAATTTATCATCAGATGTTCTTAAACAAAAAATCAGTTTATATTTCCAGGAGTTTTGAACAGGTATCAAATAATGAAGATCATTGTATTTTTAAAAGAAAAATTGGGGGTGGGGGGGATAAATACTGAATTAGGTTTTAGCAGGTACTAGTATTTCCTCAAAATTTGATTCAGAAAAGGTGTACAGCATTACCAGGAATCATACAATCTCACGATTCTACTTCAATTATTCATACAGGGGATAAGAAAATTTTAAAACTACGTTGCGTATGTCCTTGAAATGGTGTCCAGAAATGATTTTAACTACAAATTTTGACCTATACTCGGCACTCAGGGTAATTGAGCACTGAGGGATCTTTTTTGTGCCAGCACCTACTGTGACACGGGACCTCGGTTTATATGGTCTCATCTGAAGGACCGGTCTCCACGTCCCGCAGTGGGATCGAACCCGCGACATAAGGATTAACTCCTTACATCGGGACTCTAGTGCAGATGTGCTCTAACCACTTCGCCACGCGGGCGATTTGTGCTTGGTATAAATGTCTATCCTAATATTTCTCCATTACATTAGTCAAAATTTTAAAACTTAAGGATATGACACACTCTCTGATCATAAGCATTCTTTGTATCAAGTATATATGAACTTCTGATGCCTCTCCATTTAAAAAAAAAATCACCCCGGCAAGAATTTTGCACTTTGGAACCCTGTGTCCTTGACTTTATGGTAATGACTTTGTTTCAGGGTCATGACAAGTTCTCTGACCCTAATCAGCCCTTGTTTCAATTATCTCTCTTCCTTAAAAATTAAGTAATGGCCCAAACAAGACTTTGGCTAAGGGTCATGACACAACCTCTTCTCAGTAGCAATCTTTGTGCCAAAGTTTTGTCTCCCTAACTAGGGTCAAGTCTGTATGTTATGTGTCATTAGTAAGGAAATAGAGAATTCATTCAAAAACATACATGAGAAGAAGACAATTGTGGCCTTCTCGATATTTAGTTAAGAGTGATCGAAGACGTATTATCAATTAACAACAGTTATGCTTCCATTCATATGTCGACTCGATAAATTATATCCCAGTGAACTTAAGATAAAAGATACCACAGAGTCTGACACATATGTTTCATATTTGGATATTTTACTAGAAAAAGACGTAATGGTTACCTAACAACAAAGTTTTATGATAAACGTGATGACTTCAACTTTTCTATCGTCAAGCTTATGTAACAATATACCCTTATCACTTGCAAATGGGGTTTATAAATATCTCCCAGATGATTCGATACGCAAGAACATGCTCCACGTGAGGCAAGCTTTTAACAAACAAGTTGATGAAACAAAGGTATCAACAGTCTCGTTTAATGTCATCATTTCGCAAGTTCTATGGTCGGTACATTCGGTACAATGACACTGTTAGCAAATACAATCTATAATTAAGTCGTATGCAGACTGACGTTTTTTTCATACTAATTGATAGGTCTACGGATTTTTTCGTTAGCCCGATCATGACAATGAGCACACGGCAGTTGTGACCGGTCGACAGGGGATGCTTACTCCTCCATGGCACCTGATCCCACCTCTGATGTTCTTCAGAGGCCCGTGTTTGGTCTGCTCCCGATTTGTATTGTTTCAATGGACTTTTGAGTTTGATTACCAGGGGTCCGTGTCTAGAGTCCGTAGTCATTTTTTTTGGTTACTTTACAAAATAAAGTTAACCGCTCAAAAATTTCAGGGGATCTCACCCAACCCCCTTAAGACCTAAATTTTCTTAATAATCAACCTTTTAGTCAGTCACAAACCCTTTGTGTTTCGTCTTTGCAGTAGAACATAGGCGCATAAATGACCGGAAAATTATAGTTTGTCCTGATCTCGTTTTAGTTTTACTTACATTAGTAGTATTTCCTGTTAGTGTATGACATAAATAGAATAAAAAAGCAAGGACCAATATTTCAGTATGAACCAAAGAAAATGACGAAATTGTATTAAAATTTAGCGATTGGTAAGTCGACATATCATAAAAAGTATCTGTATATAAAATTTCAGTTGATGACAACTTACACTAAAACATTTATATGTCTCACTTTTTAATGGGGAACTTAATTTCGAAATAATATACACAGTATCCTCTTATTATGCATAATATTTACATTTCATATACATGTATTTAATTTGGGATAAGCAGAGCCAAAGTTTTATGCGATGAAGTTATGATGGACTAGAAAATAAGTAGCATGTCTTTTGTAGATTAAACTGAATCTGAATCATGTCATCCTGCTCAATCTGCCTGGAAAACAGAACCAACCCCCGCTGCTGTGTACCTTGTGGTCATGTTTTCTGCAAAGATTGTATTGAATCTTGGTCTGAAAACGCTAGAGAATGTCCAGACTGCAGAAGACCCATTGATAGTTTGCAGTCTATCTTTGGTTTGGAAGAAAGAAAACATGATTCTGGTACATGTGTAGCAAATTTACTGACTTATCAAATGAAGCAAATTACCAGCATGGAGCTGGTTATTATTATTGAAAGGATCTTGTATAAATGTATTTTTTTCTTTTCAGTTATAATTAAGAATGTTTCTTGAAATCATTTGAATATACATGTAATGGAAAAATGCCATGGGCCAGAATTGACCCATTTCCTAATTTAACACTTTCTTTCAAAAGAAAACACTGTACTTACAAGAATGAAAAATACTTTTGTATTTATTTAATATTATGCAAAACAATAAGATATAATTGTCTTTTAGATGAAGCTAAAAATCAACCGCCAGGATACCTAAGCAATCTCCCACTATGCCACAGGATTCCTCTGCAGAAGTATTGGATGTTTGTTCTAATTGGGATAATCACTGTTGGCTTTGTGTTCTACATGGATCTGAACTCTTCCTCCAGTTATATTACAGCAATACCAAGTGCAATTCTGAACTTCTTGTGGGACATCATTGAATTACTTGCTTTGCTTTTGTTTAAATTGTTTATGTTTCCATTTCAGTTTTTGTTGAATATCAACAGTTATTGTGACTCCTTTTCTTCTGCCCTGCATCATTTGTTTTGGTTCTTGATTTATGTTTTTATCATCGTTTTTGTTGTTTGGTATTGTATAAACACAGTTAAAGTTACAAAAGCTCGCAAAGAATGGAAAAAGAAGCGTCATTAAGATTTTTTAATGCACGATGAATTAATGTTAAAATTCCTATAAAGTGATTTTTTGTTGGGTTGATCAAATCCATGACATTTTGATGCTAGCACAGTAGCAGCATGGTTAGTATGGTTTATCATACCCCTCTTGATTTTTAATAGAAATTTAAAGTTTACTTCAAAATTGCATCCCTGTCCCTTAAATGTGCATAATTCCAAATCATTTTAAAGGAAAGTCTATTTTTATTTTAACCATTTCTTTAATGAACTGCTTCTACTTCTAATTCTGTCCTTTTTTTTTGGCATGTACATGTATTATAAAGATAGAGTAAGTTAAAAGAAAAGCGAGGTCTGGATCTGACTTTTACCTAGCTGTAATCCTTTGCTAACAGGTTTCTCATTTTGTTATTTAAACCTTTTAGCTTCTATTCATTTTTTATAAATGTGTTTGGCATTGACATTGTATATCAAATCAGTGAAAGTATATGTATGCTTACTGATATTTGCAAAAATATATGATCATTTTGCTGCTCTTTAAAAATAAAATTACCATAGGATATAGATGTACAGTGTTTACTGCAATAAATTGTTTACATATATGTCCTCATATATATCAGTACACTTTTCTTTGCTTTTGAATTTCAGATGTTAACTACGTACTAACTATTAGTAATAGATGTCTCAATGAATAGGCAAATTACCGGTAGCCATTAAGTTTGTTCTAGGCAAATATATTACATGTATATATTAAACACTTAAAGCTGACATGAACTCTTAAAAATGTGATATTTTCATCCTTGTACGACTTATTTCATTCCCGCACTCCCTTTTCCGCCATATTTCTTTCAGATTCGCTCACTTATTTTACCGGCTATATAAACCCTGATGCCTTTTTTACACTTGAGTGATTTTCTAGCCTGGCTGTCGGCATGTACACATCTCCGATAGCAAAGTTTTGGAACACGCCATGAACTGACCGAAAACGTAGGCCTGTATCTCCGATAAAGCAGTTTTGGAACATGCAATAAACCTAACAATCCTACCAAAACTAGGAATTTTACTGAAAACTGGAAAGGATATATAAATTTTGAATAATTTTGATGCAATGCATAAAAATCAAAACGGCAAATGCATGTTTGATATACATTACATATATATTTGAACAATAAAGAAGCGACCACATGTATTTTTTTCCAAAAAAAACCCCACTGTACTGTTGAGCTTTATGCATGCTACACGGTATAAGCACATACTATGCAACTTACGCATTGAAGTAATACATGCATGCATGCATGGCGAGAAAACGCGTCGAACGCTTTATACTCATCTGCCTGAAATACAGAGCTCGCTACAAGGATGTGCACATGTCGAAAGAATTACTTCCTATTTTCCTTTTATTGAAATATGCATCACAGAAGAAATAACTCCATTTATAACTCAACGGTAAACAAATTGTCACTAGCTCTTGAACACACGTGGTCCGTGCCGATCAGCATTTTTGGTCAGGGAAAATATCGAAGGTGGAAATGACCTTGGTATTTGCCTGATTAGACAATATAGTCACGCAAATAAAACGTTTCAGAAATCGAACTAACTGTTGTCAGTACATGTAGTAAATTTGTTCATGAATGTGGCTTTATTACAACAAATTTATTACATAAACATACATTCTTGTTACGGATCTTACATCTTTTAAGAAAATGAAAGGGGGGGGGGGGGTATGTAGAATACATTTTTCAATATATTTTAAACAAACGTCGGAAAAAGGTCGGATTTTCCTTGATCAAATATATTTAAATACTTGCAATGAACTGGCCTCAACTATTTTAGATATAAAACTGATATATCTTAAATTAACACACACTGAACAATTTGTTCAAATCAGGGCCCTTTTAGGCGTCACGAATTACAAGCACGATTGATACAATTACCAACAAGCACAGACATAATTATGTGTATATAAAATAATCTACAGTACATATTTTTGTATATATTGAAGTTGAGTAAGTATTACACTATTAGTATATGTCAAAGTAATATTGATAATTGAAATATTTCTACCGTGTACCCAAATGTGAAGTGGTGTGATTCAACAATCTTCGAGCGCATTGCCAAAGATATCACGAGGCGATGCAAAAGTACTAATTATTAAATTACATAAGTTTTTTTTTTTTACACATATTTACACGTTTTAGATATTTAAAGAAATTTTGTGATGTGACTGAATGATTAAAATATGGTTGCGTGCATGTGTATTATTTCTTTAAATATTATATAATTAATAGTCAAAGTTTATAGGAAAGAAAAACAATGTGCCCCTGACAGTGCCCCCCCCCCCCCACACACACACACACACAAAAGTTTTTTTTTTATTTTGATTTTTTTTTTCTTGTCTAAAAAATTTCTCGTAGGAACCCTCTGTGCTCTTCGGAGGTATAAAGAAACAAAAAACTGAATTTGTTTCCTCTGGAAAGTACACGATAAGGGTCCACATGTTTGATCCACCCTGCCCCAGAGAAATTCCTCAATCTGCCCTTTTAAAGACTATATCGTTTCCAAGATTTTTACTACATCGGATTTTATATGCATTATTACTCTTACATATGTAAATATATGGATGCTTACATATAAGAGAGAGAGAGGGAGAGAGAGAGTATACTTGTATGAAAATGCAAAAAAATATTTATCTATAACTTTGCGGTTTAGGTTTTAAGTAATCCTTAAACTATCTTTTAAGATTTTCTCAAAATACAAGAAATTGAATAGGTACCCAATTTTAGACTACCTGCGGAAACTCTCCAATCTGAAAAGACTTTCTATACATGCATATAAAACAGGCACGTAGCACCGTTTCTCAAAATGTGTGTATGCGAGGGGGAGCGGGGACAGTATAATGATTGACAAGCAAACGAGAAACTTTAGGCACTTAAAAATTGGGGGAATGAAGAAGGAAAACAGGCATTTAAAAAAATCCGTAGTCAGGGGAGGGACAGATTCTATTCATACTATCATTTTCGGCAGAAAAATATTTGAGTACAATGTACAATAATGTTGGATTAGAGTTGGGGGGGGGGGAGCCAGTCTTAAAATAAAAAAAATCCCTGTCGAACACGTGGGTGGGGGATGCCCCCTTTTTCCGAGCATAATGTTTTACTGTTTAGTATGAGATACACACTCAAAGGCTGATCTCCTCCACTTTTTGTTGCACTATAGTCAAATCCTTGAAAAAGTTGCCCCTCCCCATCCATAATTATTATAATTTTTATTATTAATTTCTTTTGCTTGTCAAAGATTTTTCAGGTAAAGTGTGAATTATTTCTTAGATGCTACGTGCCTGAAAGACACTCTGAAAAAAGAGAGTACCCCCCCCCCCGCTCCACGTATGTGTATATTTGTTAATTTGTGTTCTGGTTAAATGCTCTCATGTCGTGTTCTAAATCATTTTTTACATCAAATTACTCAGTTTATTTTTCAGATAATCAGCAATCAAACTTTTTTTTTTTAGTGATTTCTTATTTTTTACCCAGTCGTGCTAATACTAATTCCCTTTTTTACTTTTGATATTTTCCCTGACCAAAATCTGATCAGCACGGACTAAGCGTATTCGAGTGCTAGGCTGTACGATGAAGTGACAATGTGTTTACTGTTGATTATTTACGGAGTTTATTACTTTTTGTGATGCATATTTCAATAAATGGAATACAAGGTGTAAATTATTCGGCATGCGCACATCTTCGAACGGGTACAGTGGTCTATTTCCAGGTATGAATAAGTTTACAGTGTTCGACGTGTTCTCTCGATATGCATCAGTTGTATTTGAATGCATAGGAAATACGCTGGTGAAGTGGTGGTTTGTTCCATTCTTACGATAGATTATTGCAAATTGTTTGTACGAGTTTTACTGTGTATTATTTCAAGTTTATTGTGCATATATTGGTATGCTTTTAAAAAACACGCGCAACTATGTTTTTTCTTCCAAACTTGCATTTATGTTATTCAAAACGATAATTATTCATAATTATCATTATTACTGTTTTTATCTGTTCTGGTTTTAAAATGTTTTCATCAATTCATGTGTTTCCAAATACTTTACTATCGGAGATGTGCACGCGTCGATAGCCAAACCAAAAATTCACTCAAGTGTAACGAGGGCAATTGGGTATATATCGTTACAATAAGACAAGGTATCTGAAAGAAATATGGCGGAATAGTTGGTATGAAACAAGTCGTACATTGATGCAAATGTTGCATTTTTAAGAATTCATGTCAGCTTTAATTTTTCCCAAAGTGATTTTGTGCAATAATCTATTTTTCTAGCAATGATCTGTTTTCTTCCCCAGTACCTGTACTTCATTTTTCAGTTGATAATTTTAGAAACAAAAGCATTTAACAAATAAAAAAAAAATGTGTTTTATCATCAATTCTGCCATATATGTGTAATTCTCAGGATAAAAAGTCTTGAGGTGACAAAGTTTAATTATCAGTGCAGCTCTATAATTGATAAGAGACTTCATTTATGTTTCCATGGACATGAGTTTCACTGCTGCTTTGTTGAGCTCATTAGTAAATTGTATGAACTAGAAAGCAATTGCTATATACATTATCCTTGAAAGTGCAAGAGCACTGAAAAGGGTAAAAAAAACTTCTTTTTTTATTTTTTTTTATTTTTTTATTTTTATTTTTTTTTTGCTGTCCCAGTGTCAGCTTGCTGATTAACAGTCTAAATTATCTTTTCTAAAGCTTTTACTTCAAAGATTTTTTTTAAAAGGTACAAAAAAGTTTTTTTTCTATGTATTTGGTGTAACAATATAGAAGCACATTGCATAAACATTGAAATTAGAGCAAAAAATATATATACTCATGAAATGTTCTAGCTTTTGTCATGGAAGAATACATTTTTATATATTGGGACTACATTTCTCAAAATGGGCACATTTGGTTTATGTACATTGAATTATTTGAATTGAGAACTGTATGCATGGCAAATAAAATAAAAATAGCTTTCATGTACAAAGTAAGATAACTCAAATACAGATATTTTGAACAGAGGTGAATGTCCATAGTTACAAGAGAAGTGCTTTCAACTATTAAATTAATTAAGGTAATAAGAACAAAATGAACTGATAAATTTGGAGATCCAACAAATAAAATACCACTGTGATAAAAATAATTAAAAAATCCTGAAAATGTGCTGTCAATTTGGATCCAAATATACTCATTGATAATGCCCCTCTGATTTCAATTGCAATGTATGCATGTAATTCATAACTACTCTTTATGTAGCTGAATCCTTCTCAACAGTTTTCAAATGTTTTTCATTACATACAGTTATTGTTAACATTATATATTTCTGTAACAACAAGTAACATTGAAAATAAATTAACTAACACAAAATTTCTAATTATGCATATAAATTCTATACGTAATTGTTCATCAGCTCAAGTTAAACCATTTAAAACCATTTCATTAAAAAAAAGAGTAAAAATCTTTGATGACAACTTGATCTACAGAACAAACTTAAATTCTTTTTTTTTTTTTTTAAAAATCATAAAATCATTTTTGAATCTAAAAAAAAATAGAGTTAAACAATTCATTTGGTGATTCTTAATCAAGACCCATACGCATAAAAAGAAAAACAATTAAAAAGCCAAAATGAAAAATAAATTGAGACTAAATAAAACTAATGAAAACAATAAATTGGCACCATTGTATGCTATAAAACTTGAGCAGGAACTGTTTCTTTGTCCTCATCATCTGGAGTTTCCTCTGTCACCAAGTTTTTTGAACTCTTGGATTCTGAGATTGTCTTAGATGTGTGTGTAGATGAGTCACTTGAAGCTTTGAAACTTTCCCGAAATTTCAGAGGTTTGGGGTTTGTATTATTGTCTACTGCGTCACATACCCTCTGAATCAGTTTGTTAAACGGGTCTGGTTTATCGGCGTAGACATGATGACCTGCTCCACGTACAACCTATAAAAAATAATAATCTTTTCTAACTTGTATAAATACATCTCATCTTATAATTAAAATCTTAATCTGTACAAAAAATTAAAGCTAAGATGCTGAAAGTATTAAAATGATCTTTATTGAAATTTTACAAAACCCTTAAGAACAGTAAGCAATGCCTGTAATGTCTCTGAGTTTATGTGAACTTTGACCAATAAGGTAATATACAATAAATCACTCACAGCCACTTCTACAAAGCTTTCATTCCTGAGGTACTTGATGTGGTAGCCTGTGTTACTGTCCACCCAGGATTTGGACCCATACACCAGAGTGACCGGTACATCCTTCTTCAGGTCAGGTAAACGATTGATCATTGGGTTTTTAGCCCAACCAAACGAGGTATTCAAGTTTTTGAAAGCTGTCTCACCACTATAAAGAGTAAGTATAATTAATCTTATGGACTGCACTGAATTATATACAAGATGCACAGGCACCTGACATTACTTATTTTTCTTTTAATAAAAAAAACATACCCCCTACCTAATAATAAATAGGTAGGGGGTATATTTTTTTATTAAAAGAAAAAAAGTAACATCAGGTGCCTGTGACAAGATGTATCTTGAATACCAGTATTATTAATCTTAAATATGAGTGTTCACTTAATTAGTACTGCACTACTGGGTAGCAATACTGTATTTAACAAGCTTATATTAAGTAAACACACTTATAATGAATGGACTCTTACAGCCAAGTAATTTTCATTACCCATGGCTTTAAAATATATTGTGAACTGAAATGGATATAATGAATTACATTTATAATGAAGCAGAAACATCCATCTCTGGCACTTTGTCTTAAACAATAAAATGCTTTCTTTGGTTGTTAGTACGAGAATTAATGTCGCAGCTGTTGCAGAAAAAATACATAACCCGCATAAATTAACAAAGAAAGACATTTTATTGTTTATATAAATATCTGTACGTGTATAAAAAAAAAAACATTCAAAGTAAAATCAAAAATGTATTAGAGATGTATATGTCATTGTAAGCATAATTGGTAGAACAGCCGTTGCTCAAGAAATCTATGTAGGTGGCTTGCTTAGTGTCATTTACTGACTGATAAACAGCAATGGTTTTCATAAGAAATAATGGAAATAATATTCAGTGGATGTAAATTCATAAGCATATTTTACAGAATATATTTTCATTTTCTGCCTTATCCTAATTGTAATTGGATAGATAATTTTACCTTGGTGACTGTGCGTTACAGTGATAAATGTAATCAAATATTGTATCATCTTCCAGGGTGTCTGAAAACTTGTCCTGTAAGTCTGGTCTAAATCGTCTCACTAGTCCTGGCCCTAGAATATACAAATCTATAAACTTAAAATACTAAATGCTAAATGTTATCATTAAACAATGCATATGTCAATAATAGAAATCAAGGGGAATAACTCTCAAACAAGAGCATTATTTTTGAGTTAGATAATATTATATATATATATATATCTGGACAGTATTCACATTCACACGTTTTTTATCGATTTGTTTTTATTACATGAATGGAGACTGTCCCTCTGCTCGATTAAATATGGAATGCATGTATTTCTGAAACAGTGCATGTTGATTAAGATGGCGACAAAAATGAAACGCAAGCAATTATGTACGCTATGCAGGGCAAAATTTGAGACATATTATAGGTGATGAAAATCTCATAAGAGAAACAATAATTTTACAATTTTTGAGGATATGCTTTTAGCAGAGGGTCAGTCCTCCATAATGCAATATACAATATCAATATACAAACCAAATGGTCCTGCCACACGTAGAACAGCCAGTGGATTGAAAGGTTTTATAATAGTGGCTATAACCTTAATCCACATGGGTATTGGCCTCTGTTGGTCTTCAGGAGGTTTCTCTGGAAACCCCCAGGCATCCACCAGTACAAGATGCTTGACCCGGTCTGGGTACTTTAAACTGTATGCCCCCGAGATGTATGCTCCCAAGCTATGCCCCAGTAAAATCATTTCTTGGATATTCATTTCTTTTCTCCATTCTTCTATAGATTCCACAAACTGCTGTTCAGTTTTTTCAGGTTTTGAACTAAAATGTGGTCTTGAGCTTCGTCCAAATCCCAACACATCAAAAGCATACAATGGACGGTTTTCACTGAGGGGACCAAGGTTTTGGGCCCACAGTCCAATTCCTCCTCCCATTCCATGGACCATGACAAGAGGAACTTTTTTCTGATTGGTCTCATTGTCTTTGTGGTCCACTGTCAATGTCCACAGTCTATGATGGGTCTTCGGTAATGTCACATACTTTGTATCATATGTTGTTTTCCTCAAAAATGCTGTACAGTAAAATAATAGAAGTACATTTGTATTTGTTTAGTGTGACATGTACAGAATTTGTAGACTGTCTGAAAAGTTGAGCAATATGAAACTTTAATAAAAACTCTAAATACTAGTAACAAGGTCAGGTACTGCTGAAGACTGTAGTGTAGAATATCACTGTTACCATGGTTACTAATTAATTAATAACCTTAACAATCTAATCTTTATTTGGGACTTCTAACCTTGCAGAATTTTTCTTTCAGCTTGTGCAAGCTTAGCCATTGAGGTAGGCCTCCACGAAAACCAGCTTGATGGGTAAACTGCACTACAACTGAAATGTCAAAAATTAAAAATACACATTAAATATCATATAAGCAGCATTCTTAGTGAAGATTTAATTTTGACATTCTTAGTGATGGTGTTAAAATCCCTAAAATTTAATATCGCTAACATTTTATTCCATATTGGTGGTAATATCAGCATTATAAACTGACTAAAATTTACTTCTTAAAATAAGTACCACATTTTGAGGATTAATAGCTTAATTTGTATCCTGCTAAAAATTCCACATAGGGTAATTTTAGTACCGGTAATAGAAAAATAATTTGTGAATAATAAGTACTTAACCAGTACTTTTACTTAGTTGATTGAAGATGTTTGGAACCATCCCTCTCCCTCCCATCCCATGGGCTGTTTGATTTGTTATTAATCTTTATAATAAGTATGCCTACATTCCTATTGTTTTATTGGGTCAAATTCTGGGGCTTCATTGGCCATGTTGACAGAGGTTTGATATCACTGTGACCTGGTGAACATTTTCCTTTTAAAGAAAGCCTGCAAAATTCTGTGTAAATTTAAAAAAAAACTTGGAAAGTTAAAGTGAAATTAAAAGTATATTTCTTTTGATAATAAAGAACACACGTAGTAATGACAAAGTCTCAAAACAAGAAAACTTATTTGGGTCACTGTGCCATGACATTCTGACCCCAACAAGTTATATACTGCCTTATCCCTCTGCTATGTCAAACGCTTTGTAACTATAATGTTGCTGGGCAGGACAGTGTGTGTCGATACAACGGAGAAAGTACCAACTTAAAATACTTACAAAATTATCCCAAATACATGCAACAACGCCCTGAAATAGCCTTTTAAATAAGAAATTACATCCATGTAAAGAACCCCATTGATGAAAGAATCTACGTAAATAAATCCGAGGATATCCGAATGGATATGGGGGAATTCTCGAGTTAAAAATAAATACACAAGACGGAAAAGACCTTCTTTTACCTATAAAACAAAGTTTACATTTTGTTGGAACTATGTTAATGTAAAACAAATATAACACATATAACAACATACGATAAATGTATATATTTTACCTCTGAACGTCGGTTACTTCACTGTTCTTCTCCACCATGGCCGTTCAGCTATCAATTGTTCCGATGGTTTGCTAGTGTCACGTGACTCGAGGGCCTAAAGAAAGGGGTCTGGCTAAATTAACTTCGAGCAAATCTAGAATTTGATGGAATATTCTATTCCCTTCTAGCAAAACACTACAAATTTGGGAAGAAGTAAAGTAATGCCACTGTTTTCAATATCCACACGATCGCCATCATTGTTCACCAAAAAGAACCCCCTAACAGACCTCTGCGTAATGTTGGGAAATGATGTCCAATTGCATAAGTCCCGATGTTCCGTATTGTGAACTATTTTACTCGCAGTCATTCAAATAAGTCATGTTTAATTTTTACCTTCAAATATTTTTTTCTAAATCAAAGATGAAAAAGTTTGTACATGTCACAAGCCACTGTTTCCACATACAATTTAAATCAGTTAATCACATGCGGAATTTGCACTCTTATTAAAAATCTCTATTAGTACAATTTTGTGTTATATAAGCCCACCCGACTTCTGGCTACAACTAGATTCTGCTTATATCATTATTAATGCCTGCTTGATTGTTCATGCATCACCAAACAAGATAAAATATTGCACATTGACTATGCCTGAATTGTTTAGCAATAATTAAAACAATTCACTAAATAATAAAGAAAACATGGTTATTTTTAAATGCCTTTATTTTTTTCAAATTTTTTTGTGTTTTTTCTTTCATACAAAAATGATGACAAATTTAACATTGTGAAATAAAACATATCAACAATAATTATAACTGAAAAATGGCACAGATCTTTTCTATGCACAAAAATTATAAACTTGAGAATCACATGAAGCCGAAGGCATTTTCATTTCACATAAAAACAGAAAACTAAAATTATTATTTTATCCCTTCCCCCCAGAACTGAAATGCTAATTTCACACCTGATGTTCATCAATACAAGAAACATATATTTATTTGAATTAAACTGCTGCCACAATATGAACTTAATTCCCTAGAGTACCATGTCTGGAATTCTACATGTACTTAAATAAACAGCTGGGTATAAGAAAAATGACTAGAGATTACATAACAGTTACAAATGTACTGGCAGATATGTGTTCCGATAACTTTAGAAATATGAAAAAAATACAGTTAATTGTCACAGTTTTAAATCCAGAGCAAAGGAAGAAAGAACATGAGAGAACGTTTTTTAAAAAAAAGATTTTAAAATATTAAAATCAAATACCACAAATTGGATGTGAATGGTGGAGATTTTTTTTTTCATTATCACCAAAATGGATTGTCTTAATATAATTTTACACTTCATTCATCTTTCACTTTTACACAAGGGTCAATGCCTGTAAACCAAGTTTGACAAAACAGTGAATTAACAATGAACACAAACACTCTATCAACACTTATCTCATAATTAACATGAGACATTATCCTTGCCAATGACCAAATATCTAAAAAGATTACTTAACACTTCATCAGTCTACCCCAGTTTCTCGAGAAATGGATTTCAAGGATCATCTTTAAATTACACCATAGTCATTTCATTAATAGGATACCAATTTGATATAAAATTTATCAACCTAAATTGAGAAGAAAAAAAAAAGAAACACAGACTTAATAACTTCATGTGCTCTGCTACAGTTTGTTCCACATATACACATACATAAAATCACTATGTTAAATATAGGTTCCAAACAAAAATGATGCATTGATTTTTCTTTTCCAATCAATATTATACACTTTTTTTTTTTTTTGATTTTGTACTTTTTTTTTAACCCATGCATGATCTAATGGGTGTCCAATGAACATATAATACATTTAAACAAACAGAACTTTAATCAATTGGTCCTCTTTCTTTTCCACATTCTAATTCTCTAATAACCAGAATAATTGCACAATATTATTAATATCAATACATGTACATGTACCACAAAGGCTTGTATATACACACACATAAAAAAAATGTCAATAGCTGTCATTTCAAAGGATCTGGCTTTCAATTTTGGAAACTACGGGTAAATTGTCTAGGCAAAATAAAAACTTTAAGTATCAACTGTGCTAAAAAATACTAAAGATAGAGAGAAAGACAGAAAATACTAGAGAGAGAGAGAGAGAAATTTAGGATACAAAATAAGAGCAATCTCTTCTTTAATTTGAAAATAGTAAAAATAAAGAACATATTACAACAGATACTTTAAAAGAAAAAAAAAAAAAAAAAAGAATAGCCATACAGAATGGACAGCACTATTTCCTGATTGCTGGCACAGTAAGCGGTAAGTTTTTAGGTCTGTTCTGATGTGTATAAAAAGCACCTATTAAATTTTTACAGTAGTTCATTCATGAAAAGGCACAAAGAGAAATAATTGACACATGATCTGTGTAGAAAACGGACTTTTTTTTTGAAAGTCTGTGTTCAACACGACTCTCAAACAACACAACTTGTTTAAAATACAGCTTTAAAACAAGCCGAAATACATATTAAAACAGTATTTAAAAACAACACAACATTGTTTGAAAATAAAATGACATGATAAAAAGTGAATCAAGACCTTTGCATATTTTATATTGTGCTTTTAATTATAGAGATTCTTTTGAATCCAACATTATTATTTCTCATAAAAACAATGTACATTATGAACAATAACTATCATGTCCAACGTCTTTTCAGTTTTTCATGCAATGTTTTTACACACTGAATCCATTAAAATATACAATGCTATGGTATATTTTTAACCAAAAAAAAAAGAGTAGGGGTGAAACGATACACCTCCTTCACGGTTCGATACGTATTGTATAATTTTGTCTCGGTTCGGTTATTTTCGATACGATACATTTTGATAGAAAGAAACAAATTCAACATTGTTTTATGCTTTGTTTTTCCAAATCTAGTCACATATTTTACAAATTTTATTTGCAAATTGACTAGAAGAAATTGATTAAAATTATTTGACTGTCAAAAATTATTTACAAGCTATCAGTCATCAAAAATTTACGTTTTCTATACTTATTTATACTGAGTAACGTGTTTTGCCTCATGCCAAACCCGACTGAATAACGATCCCGATCGAAAAATGAACCGAACCGAAAATTAGAGATTTTGCACCGAGTATCAAACCGAGAAAAAATACCGCGGTGAATCGATACCGCGGTGAACCGTTTCACTCCTAAAAAAGAGATCAAGAAAAAAAAAAAAAAGGAAAATGATATTTGTTGTCAACATGGTAAGGTGAAGAATGGAAAATATATCACATAAATCATTGATATCACATAATCCGACTGTGATGTGAACAAGAATATCTGCCCATTTAATAGATATATATACTTTTTACCCAATTTTACGCCTTTGAAGAACAATTCATACATAAATTACCATATTTCTTATTAAAGTGAATGACTTGGATTGTTGAAATACATTTGGTATTTGAAAAAAAAAAAGGTTTCAACATACATGTACAGAAAAAATTGAATCTCCAAAATAAATCTTATTCACATCATTTTACAACATAATATCTTGAGACATGTATACCAATTACAGATTTGTCCAATGTTCATAAACACACACAAAAAGATTTTTCTATCCATATTCATTTTTATGCCTCCTGAACTCATATATGAGGCACCAAGTAATAGACAAGCACACACGTAACACAAAACACACACAAAGATCTCCTCTTACACTTGAAGGGCACCATTGATTACTGCCACTCCGGGCCTAAGTAGGGGTTACCTGTGGCCTGCAGTGGCACTTGGATAACTGTCCCTCTTGTTATAACCATACCCATTTCCTGTGTTTTTCTTCTTCTTGTTACTACTGTTCGTCCTTGTGTAAACGCGACCACTTTCATAGCTGTTTTTGTTTTGAGCACTTCCTCCGTGATATGCTTTTCGTGGCGGTCCGCTGTCATAGTGGCCAGAGTTTCTATTGCTGTTTCCACGGTTCTCGTAACTGTTATTATAACCTCTGTGGCCATTGTTTACATTAGTTCTGTTGGAACCTGCTGAATGAGTGGAGGACACACTACTACAACTAGTGTCTCGACTTTTGGATGAACCTGTCCTTTGTTTACTGTTGCTATGTGCCCTGTCTCTACTACGTGTGTACTCCTGACTGACAACAGCTGTCTTTTTCTCCACTTTGACTGGAGTTGTGGGTGTTGATTTTGTCACTTCTATTTCAGTCTGTTGTTGAGGATCAGGTTCCGAGTCCTACAATGAGAATAATCTTTTTTACTTCCCTGCTTTCTTCCCTATTCCACAAACTTCCCATTTCTATAAAGAACACCTATAAGATCTTTTTTTTTCACTTTTAAACAATCACTTACACATCTCTTCAAAATCATTAAGGAACAGTTCAAAACAGCATATTTTCACTATACTCACTTCAACCAAATTATTCTCTGTCTCTTTTAATGAAGATCTAGGAAAAATAACTTTCTTTCCTTCTAAAGAATTTCACAAACTGTAGCTCTACTCTGTTAATTAATATACCAAGCTGCACTACTTACTGTGTCGCTGGTAAGACTAGAAGTGGAGCTACTGCTAGCTGAGCTGCTGCTGGATTTGTACACAGAACTCGAGTCGGACTGTTCACTCTCCGGATTGCATGGCTTTGATCCATCCTCATTACACCTATAATCACAAATACTGTTCATTACTTGTACTAAACAGTTATTATCAATATACAACACTTACAACTTATCTTTATTTTTGTCAGAATGAAAAATGCAGTGTTTATGCTAACATTCCCTCAACTCATTCCTCTTTTTACCAACAAAATCAACTGTTCTGAGATCTTGACCTATGAGACTTAGTACAATGTATTGATCGTCATGTCTTTTTTCACCCCTAGGCTTAATGTATTTCCAGTACATAAGACTTCCTATAAAACTGGCAAATGCAACGGTAACTATTGAATCACTGTATCATTAAGATATTACCATCATTTTATTCACATTTCTAAAAATTCAAAGTTATGTTAGATTTCTTTAAAGTTCTTAAATATTTTTCATTTTATGACTGAATGCCCAATAGGAGCAAAACTGAGATTTGAAAAATGAAGGATGAAGACAACTTTCACTTTTGGATTTACAGATCCTCCACCTACCTCTTGCTGCTTTCATTACTGACATCACTTTTAGATTCCACAGCTTTGCTGCCATTGGCAACACTAGCATAGCTCCTGCTTCTGGAATCCATCATGTTGTTTTCTGGGATTTTACGAGGGAATGTTACTTTAATCCAATGTCTGTACTCCACAACTTCATTTGTCACTCTGACTATTCGACCAAGTATGCTGGAGAAAAATAATCACTTTTATCACAAACACTTTGATAAAAAACAAAAATAATAGTTATTCAACTTCTTTTGAACCGATAAATTATTAATCCTAAATGCATAATGATGATTAAGATTTCCAGCTTGGTAAAGCGTATTTGTAACAGTATGCATCTAGATAAAGATATTGAAATATGCTAAGTAATAAGAGATTGCCAATGAAAGTTATACTTTAAAATGAGTAATTCTTATGTGCTCTCATCCATTATTCCTATTCATGTTACCTACTGTGCTGAAAGAGGGGTTCAGGTAGCATTATGCAAGGTGTTTTATGCTTTGATTTTGAAATAATATTTTTATGAAACATTTTTGAAATAAGGGAAAAATGCTCTTAAGTTCAGGATCTAGTATACGATTTTAGATTGTCATTTTGGTGCTAAATCCATTAAGATGTCATAATTGATTTAAACTTAATTTTTCATATATTCTAAGACTGTAACAGAATAATGTAGAAAAGGAAGCATTTCCATGGAATTCAATTTGAAATCATGTCAAAAACAAACCTTGATACCTAATTTTAATTTAATATACATGTAATTTTACATAAAGGTCAAGATATGAAAAAAAGATTTTCTGAGAGACTATGGGCATTTTCTTTTTCTGAGATGGAAAAAAAACTCCAAAATTTATACCTGACTCTCATTTTTCATTGAAAATGACAATTTAAAATATGTTTATTTGTTGTCCAGATACACCTTTTTTTTTAACCAAGTTATATTTGTAAAGGATGATTAAAAAAATTGAGAAATCTGTAGGCACCTTTCATTTACTAGATCTTGACCTTAAAAATTCCTATTTATTTTCCTACCTGTACTTGCAAAACTCAGCTTACTTATATATTTTCACTTGCTATACAAATGTATAATGTAAAATTATATTTGCAATAAAAATTGGTAATTCAAATCTGTTGACACTTTTGAGGTATTATTAGTCTTTTTTTTTTCTAATTTTACTGTAATTATCCTAAAAAATAATCTGGATTGAAGACTTGTTTATTTATAAAGGGAACGTGTACATAGTCTGGGTTAATCTTTTTTTGCATTTAACAATATCTGAAATTTTCCAATACATTCATATAGAGAGTAGATATCACTCAATTTGAATAACAAAAAACAACTTTAAAAAATAATGCAATTTATTCAATTCTCACCTATGCTTTGGCTTTCTTGAATACATATATTGTGGGCCTACTGTGTAACTTAAAACTATGTAGGCATATTCAAAGGCCTGTTTCACTTGCATAGCACCGTATGAACTTCTTCCTATGTCATTTCCTAAAAAAAAATAACAACATTTAAATTTCTACTTCTATAAGCTCGTGAGACAGGATTTTTTTTTTTTAAATATATTTTCACTTGTGCTTCGCACTCATGAAAATATAATAAAAAATTCTGTTCCACTCGTGAAATAACTTCCATATCCAAGAACAAGACATTGAATATCCTCATTTGGTAATTTTGTGAGATTTAAAAATGATCTGCAGAATGACTCAAGTATAATTATGAAAAAAGAATTGTTATTTATATTAATTTTACATAAAATTCTGAAATGTAATAATGCCTCCCGCATAAAATTTATTGGTGATAAAATTAAAAAGGAACATAAAAACTCCCCCCTCAAAAATTGGCCTGAGAACCATAATTTCAATTTTACTTAGCCTTCTAACATTTTGAAATGACATTTCAAAGCAAAAACAGTCATTTATTTTTTGACTTACTTCAACCTTAATACATACAATACTAGCCAGTTTTAATGCATGAATTGCTTCTAAAAATAACTTTTTACACCTAATCCATTTCTTATACCCCTTTGATTCATCTTATTTGCAAATTCAAATCACAACATACCTTTAAGTAATATTTGACCACAATATTTAATATACAATGAAAATACTGAATCTTTGAAGATGGATGAACACATTCATCATTCAAAGATGAACTGATAACAATGATATGACATTTCAAGGGCATGCCTTAATAAAATCCTGCAGGTTTATAAAATTTATTCAGAATTTTAATAAAAAATTATTAATTTTCATTGATGATAAGGACATGGGTAATATGCTCTAACAAACCTTTTGTCAAAGGATCTTCAATACACAACATTGACGATCTATATCCATTTTCCATGCTTCTTTGAATTTCGTCTTTTGGTACATATGACCCTCCATTCTTAATGCGTATTCCTGTCTTCAAGTAATTAAAATTCCTTCCATACAGTTCAAAAAATTCAATCAGCAAAACTCCAAGATTCGCATTTGGCTCCAATGCATCACATCTTGGATGAAGCTATTAAAAAAAGTGCATTATTCTTGAATCACAATTTCGATCTCAATTTTGAAGTGCATGAATGATTAAACTAATAACAATTTACTATGTATTTTTTTTTTTACATTTTATTGTTATTTACTTTCATTTTAAGCCCAATTTTCTGAAAATAAAACCAAACCAAAAATGAAAGTACATATTCTTGGAATCATCAATCCTATTGTTAACCCTATAAATCAATAAGCAAAGATAAATTGAATATAAATCTGATGTAATCTACTTCAAAAGTATAATAGAACTTAAAATGGATGATTGACAATTTTCAAAAGTGCCACATATTTTTAGTATTTCAAATACTAACACTTCCTTAATCCTGCTCATTTGAATTGTTTGTTAGTCAAATAAAAGTATGCTTGTAAATCATCATTGTTCATGGGGGACCAATATTCATGGATTTCTTGAGTCCCCCTAATACACAAGTTTACATCCCTAAGAATCATTAATTTTTCAACATAATAGTTCATTAAATCTTATTTATGTACGAGTTACTCATGAAATTATGTCCCCATGAACCAGTAAAATTTTGATTGCCCACAAACACTGATCCCTGTGAATATGAACAAGCTCCAAAGTACTTGTTCATATTGCCCTATGTTCTATTATATATCCCTACAATCCTTAATGAGACCACAATCAGGGGTTCCATTTTTTAAAAAAAAATTTTGATGCTCAAATCTGGTACTTGAAAGGTGAATTTTAGTCAAGTCCGTGGAAGATATGCCCAACTCTGCATTTATAGAATCATTTTAAAAATATTATTTGTTCTGAATGAATAAAAACAATGTGTTACTGTCTTTCTGCTTTTTTTCTCCCCATACATGTACCATGAACAACTCTGCTTTGATTCATCAGTTATATGGCATGTTTACCAATCAGTTTGAAAATCGCCAGATCTCTTTTCTTTCGACTTTTACTACACCGAGAGCTAACATTTTGAATCAATCATCAAGGTCTCTTATTAACAGTTTGCTGAGCCATAAAACCAAACTTAACCAAGTCCTGACACCCATGTTCTTACAGTCTAACACTAACACTGGGAAATTGAGTAAGAATGAAAAAAAAAAATATTGTATTTTTGAGAACATTTTAACTGTCATTGTACAAAATCATCCACTTTAATGAAAAAATCAAGAGATTTTTTCACTTCTTAAGAGTTAATGATCTATCTTTCAGGTTCTTTGAAATAAACTACAATAATGCCAAGTCCCCCAGACTATGGGTGATTCTAAATACAGAGCCCCAAACAAGAATTACTTAGTCCTGGATGTCAGGCTTGAGTTTTGAACCCTGGCCACAATAAAACATTTCTGCTACCATCTTACCTGAAAAAAGCTGACTGTCATGTAGATGAGGCTGTAGGAACTTATTCCCCCTGTAAACACTTCATTCAGATCTCTTTGTAGAAGGAACTGTTTTAGCACCAAGACCAAATATTTCAAATTTGGGTATTCAGTCATGAATTTCTGTAAGGATAAAAAATATTAATAATGATAAAATTATCCATCTACATTAGTGTGTATATATATATATATATATATATATATATATATATATATATATATATATATATATATATATATATATATTTTCTCAACTCTCAATTTGGATCTTTTTCTGACTGCTTACACTGATTAGCTGAGCACTTTCCACCGAGTTTTGTGTATTAAAGCTTATGTCCACCTTCACATCAGTTTGGAGGTCCACCATTTTGATAATTGGAACCTTGAAAAATATATACATATTCATTATATATATCCTTTACATACATATATATTTTCAGAATCATCTCTACCTAACAGACAAGTCTGGTTCAAGTCCAAAGTTTCTTTGATAAAGATGATGATTAACAAAACTATCTTATTCCAATGAAGGTTTCATTCCTTAATTTAAAATGTGTAGCCATTTAATACTTTTCTTTCTAATTAAAAAGAGTATTGTAATACATACAATTATCCCTCCCACTAGCTGCAGAACTGGTTGAAAAATTCGGACAGATAAACTAGAGTGCTACAGATCCAAACAAAGTACAAACCTACAATTTATGGCGACACCTTTTTGTTGTTCAATTGGGATTTTTTAAATTTTATTTTATGTGTTCCCCCGCTTCAAGAATGGAATCTACACATATCTTACTCCTATTCATAATAATTAATTTACCTTTCAAACAGCCCTTTATGGCCTTTGGAATGTCAGTTCAAAAAATCTGCATTCCGATGTTGGGGGTCATGCCAAAAAAAAAGACTGTCAAAAAACATATATACATGCAGAGAAAATGTAAATAAAAAATTTGGAAGTTCAAATATCATCTATAAAGAAGACATATCATAAGTATATAAAAAGAAATTCAATAAATAAAATTTGGAAATGCTAATTTAGAAACAACGTGGATGTCAGAATGTGAATTTTAAAACTGATACTCCAAGACCATATAGGGCTGTTTGGAACCATTGAAAGGTATAAATAAAGTATCAGGAATAGGATTAAAATATATGGTTAATTAAAGGATACCATGCTTAAAGCTGGGGAACCCATAAAATACAAGAAATAATACTCAAAGCAAGTGACAAAAACAAGCAGCACCATAATTTGAAGGTTTTTACAATGCTTGGATCTATAGCTTTCTGGTTTATCTGTCTGAATTTTCTCAACCAGAGAGCTACAATTTTGCAGCTACCCCCACCCCCTTGTTGCCCCTTCTAATGAGTTTATAACTACAAAATGTACTTACAGAAGCTTTGTCTAGCACTTTCACAGAGGCTGGATCCGCATAACCTCTTTCTCTCAAAGCTCTTTCCAGGGTGAACAGAGGTAGACTGTCCCATTTTCCATACACAACCAAATCAATATCACTGCAAAATATAACATTTGTTATTTTTTGCTTAGTTTTTTCCTCTGCAAATTTACTTCAATTAAAATTCAACAGAAATTTGGAATTAAAAATGATATGAGTGACATTCTAAAACATAAGGGACTTCTGAAAGCTTCATAACATACCTTGTCGGTAAGTACAACCCTGTTTTGAAACTTCCAAATATTTCCACCTAAAAATGCAGAAAAATTTCTTTACACCTTAAAGAATACAACTGATGTTAAAAAAAAACATAATTGTTACAAACTTGAGTGAAAAAGTGCTATCTTTTTTTTTCACTAAACTGCAATTGTAGAATTTAAGGCACAAACCTTTGCCTCTGGCCAAAGCTCTTTGACAACATCTTTAATTCTTTGAACAACCTCATTCCTCATGTTTGCTTCTTCTGCAGTTGGTGACATATATTCATAAAAATCCTTAATCTCTTCATGGAGCCTGAAATTAAAAAAAAAAATCTAGAATAAATTCAATTGGAAAATGAATATAATTACAATATATTCTCTCAAACCATTAGCCCTGATAACCAAGAAAACTGTGTTCTGGTAAACATTTATTTTCTGAAACCATCCAAGATTTTAAACATTCAAGACAATATCGTGAACAGTACTTAAGAAAGGTCACAGATCAATACCAAGTTACATAATCTTTGAAAGGCGGTTGAAAGGTAAAAATGACAAAATGGAGAAACGGCTTGACATATGTTATATAACCTTGAAAAAGTTGAATGATAATCTTTCAGTTGGTTTCATACAATGTTGTTCATTATTCTTTCACATAATTTAAGAAAAGCATTAATATTTTTCATTAGTCACATACTCTTCGATATTTTTTGGTTATTTTTGTAAGTTTGAGCATTCTTTGAGAGAACTGTGAATGACTTGTCATGCGTGGGCGTGATTGTGAATGAATACTATTTCCCTTAAAACAACAGGTCTATTTAGCCGTACTTACCCTATAACATTTGGTGGGTAGTCCTTTCCTTTTCGGATCCATGGTGTTAATCCACCATTTTCATGCAAAAAATGTTTGTAGGACGAATGATTCAGACCGTATGTGCTAGCCTTGTTTTCTCGTTTTCTTTTAAAGCTGTTCTGTTGGTTCTGAATATTGTACTGCTTATTCGTAGGCGCATGTTTCTGTGCTAGATTGTTATTTACACTGAGCGAAATAAAATCTGGTGGCCTCTGGTCCAAATTATGATTTGAATTGTTCAGCGACATATTATCCACGCCTATCTGGGTCTCGATGATCCTCGTCCAAATGTCATGGGCTAATCCTAACTGCTCAGGTGAATACCAAGCTATTCTTGGATCCATTCAAACTTGTATTCGTGAAAAAATAAAAGAAGGAATTATTTCCCTCGTCCCAGTTCACACAATTTCACTTACATTCGGATACAATCTGTACAACTGCTGACTTCGAATCTTGTCGTCGGAGAAGCCGACATGCGCATGCGTAAACATTCATTTAAAAAAATCTGGAAATTTCCACTATCGACAAAACGACAAAATAAGCCAATCATTCATGGTAAAATAGATTGGGAATTAATGCAAAAGGGTATGTGATTTAAATGAAACTAATAAATTTATACCAAAACTTCCAATTACCTTAATCTGACATTTTAGCTATTGCTGACAGATACAATCATCGTTTTTACCCAGATGAATCCTAAATATACTACGGTTCCCCATAAGGAACTTCACTCACGGACAGCATGTGCTACTTTGACAGTTTAAATATGGGGTCCGCAACGGGGTGTTTAACTAGTCAATATCATGTCATTGCACAACAACGTGTCACCTGTAGTGGAAAAAGTGTTTTACAAAAATAGTGTTACCTGTGTAGGTGTAAACAACCAAATATCTTTGGGAACAATAATTAATGTAAATATGATTAACAATCTGCCAACTTGTATGAAGCTGCATGTGCTTGGTTGAAGTACTTAACAGCTATTATTCATATATTTATTCTATGTACATGTACTTTTAAGAGGAAATTATTCTGAAAAGGGATCGTTTGTTTTTTGGGAACCAAGGCTTGCGTTGGAGAAAAAAGGGGGGGGGGTAGTATGGAAAAAAGAAAAAGAGCAGGAGAAAATATTTCCTTGAGTGTGTTGTCTATGAAGAAGGATTAAAGACTCCTACTTAGGTGCGGATTCATTATTTTGTATCAGAAAGTGGGAAGGGGGGGGGGAGCTATATTAGATGACGAGGGGTCTGGAAACTGCTGAGGTTTCCAATGGGTCCGGCCGGGGGTAGATCCCTGGAGGGAGGGTCATCGGAAGCTCAAAATCAAAAATTAGAGAACCTTATGTTAACGAAAATGATATTAATTTTACCATTGTTGTTTGACATTCAAAACTACACATGTACATGTTTAATTTTTAAAGTATGGAAAATAAAATCTAATCAATTTTAAAATGAATATTTTGATAATAAAGATATCGAGCTGTACTTGCTTTTAAATTGAAAAAAATATGTTAAGAAAGCAATGAATAAGAAAATTTGGAAAACATTTATAATACAGCCTTATTTTATACTGTTCTTACGGACGCCAATTTAGGACCTATAAAAAATATTTTTGAATTTGTTATGAGGCATTCGATTATTTGTTATAACATTTTTTAAATTTGTTATTATGTAATTAAATCTGTTATAACAGATTTTATGACTTTGTTGTAAAGAATTCCAAAATTTGTTTTAACAATTTAAATTATTTTAAACGAATTTCTAAATTTGTTATAATGACTCGCTGATAAAATTCGTTTTAACGATTCAATTTTTAATCAATACGGAAGCCAATTTAGGACCTATCAAATAATATTTTTGAATTCGATATAACGAATTGTCGAATTTGTTTAAACGAATTTAATTCGTTATAACAATTTCTTTGAATTCGTTATAACGAATTTAATCTGTTATATCAAATTTGTTGAATTCATTATAACGAATTATCGAATTTGTTATAACGAATTGAATTCGTTTAAACGAATTCTAAATGGCTGTGTGATGCGTACAGTGTGTGTGTCTGTTTGTGTCTGTACTTGTCACTCCCGCTTTCAGCTCCACCCTGGCTAGCAGCTTGCTGTGAAAAATAAGCAAATTATATTTGTAAGTCTTATCTGCCAGGTATAGCCTCTCCACAGTTGGACCTATATGGCCCAGATATGGGATCCTTCTCGAGGTAGCAGATGGGAATTGGGTACCTTACGGCCCCAAGCAGAACCACAAGGTCTTGGAGGATACTAGGCCCCTAAATGCACGGTACGCTTGGCCCACCGGTGAGTGGATATGCCTTGGTGCCTGCAATCCTAGTTCCCAGCAATGGGTAAATTGCGATGAACTACTGCCTTGTAGAGACCTTTTGGAGAAGGAAAGGTTAAGGAGTAAACCCTACAGAAATCCAGAGTAAATGCCATAAGGTTGTTGGAGTAGCCACACTTCTGACAACTCTGTCCGTGCCACGGAAAATGGCCGTCCAGATGGTGGCGTTAGCCCGGTAACGCAATTACCTAGGAGAAAATAAACTCTTACTTAAAAATCACGGGCAGATCTAGACTCGTCATCCATGTAAAGCCATAGATCTAGTGGAAGGAAACCATAAACAAATTACCCTGGTCCTCCAGGTTGGGGATTGGGCTCAGGGCTAACAACCCTGTCCTGTAGAAGGAGAAAGTTACGGAAACAGCAACAAGAATAACCTTCACTTCAGCGTGTGAAAGGCCTTCCGAGTTCAATGAGACTCGTATGAATGCTGGCAATCAAAGCCATAAGGACGTTACCAGCAAAATGAGGGATGACCTGAACACCACCAAAACCAAGCTCAGACTAGGGCATTGGAATGTGAGGACAATGTATGAGATAGGCAAGCTGTCACAGGTAACATCTGAGATGAGACAGTTTAATCTCCACGTCCTAGGAGTGAGTGAGAGCAGATGGACTGGATCTGGAAAGATGAAAACAACTACCGGACAAACTGTCCTCTACTCTGGGAGAGATGACAACCTACACCATGAAGGAGTAGCCATCATACTCAGGAAAGGTGTAGAACGGTGCCTGTTGGAATGGAAGCCCATAAATAATAGATTAATTAGCGCAAGATTGAAGGGCAAGCACATCAACACCAAATTAATACAATGCTACGCACCAACTAATGACAGTAGCGATGAAGCCAAGGACAACTTCTATAGTCAACTACAGGCAGAGATAGAGAAAACCCCACGGCACGACCTCTTTGTCATCATGGGGGACCTCAATGCTAAGGTCGGAAAGAAGAACACCGACTATGAAAGAGTCATGGGAAAGCATGGGGTTGGGACCAGGAACGATAATGGCGAAAGACTGGTGGAGTTCTGTGCTATGAATAACCTAGTGATAGGAGGAACCCTCTTCACACATCGTGATATCCACAAGCTGACCTCGAACTCACCAGATGGAAGGGACAAGAACCAGATTGACCTCCTGATGATCAATGGCATGTGGAGACGCTCTCTAATAGATGTTAGGGTCAAGCGGAGTGCAGATGTAGGCAGCGACCACCACCTGGTGACAGCACTCATTAAGATCAAATTGAAGAAAACTGAGGTAAGGCCTATAACACTCAAGCACGTTTCGACATTCAGAGACTGAGGGAAAACACCATGAAAGCTGCCTTCATCAACGATTTAAGAAACATTCCAAAATCTTGCAAGACATAGCAGATGAAGGTGGGGAGACCAATGTGGACAACACATGGAAGCAAGTGGCCCAATTGTACACTGAAAGCAGCAAAAAGAAACTAGGCCTTCGCAAGAGAAACACCAACAAAGACTGGATCCAGCAGGAAACTCTGATTGCTATAGAGGAGAGAAAGGAAATCAAGAAAAAGATGCTGCAGATAAAGTCCCCACGACTGCATGAGAGGCAAGAGGAGCTGTACAGTGAGGCCAGCAAGAGAGTCAAGAAGCTTGCACGCCGTGACAAGAGAGAAGCCATGGACCAACTTGCAGCTGAGGCAGAGGAAGCGGCAGTAAGGGGAGAGCAAGGGAGAGTATATAAGATCACAAAACGAGTTTGTGGTAAATTTAGAGGAAACGCAGGAGGACCTATCAAGGACAAACACGGAACACTGCTGACAACAGAAAAAGAACAAGAAGAGAGATAGGCTGAACAGTTCCGCGAAGTACTTAATCGACCATCACCTGACGAAACAGTTGCCATACCAGAAGCCACAGAGGATCTGGACATCGACACTGACCCACCAACTAAAGATGAGATAATGGATGCAGTCAAAACCCTTAAGAATGGGAGGTCACCAGGGCGTGACAATCTTGATGCAGAGCTATTTAAAGCAGACCCTGGAATAGCAGCCACCATCCTCCAACCACTGTTCACAGCTGTGTGGGATGGAGAGAAAGTACCTGATGACTGGTGCAAAGGGGTGATTGTCAAGATCCCAAAGAAAGGAACCCTGAGCGATTGCAACAACTGGAGGGGAATCACTCTATTGTCCGTGCCAAGTAAGATCCTGGCCAAGATAATCATCAAAAGAATGTCAGACGCTGTTGATGCTGTATTGAGGAAAGATCAAGCAGGATTTAGGAAACATCGAGGATGTACTGACCAGATCTTTGCACTCCGCAACATCATAAAGCAGTGCACAGAGTGGCAGAGACAACTGTATGTAAACTTGGTGGACTTTGAAAAGGCATTTGACAGCATACATCGAGATAGCCTTTGGAGCATCCTACGTCATTATGGTATTCCATCCAAACTGGTCCACCTGATCAAGAGTTTTTATAACAACTTCAGATGCTCAGTAGGACACAATAACACCCTCTTCAATGTTAAAACCGGAGTCAGACAGGGATGCGTAGTGTCTGCAGTATTATTCAACTTGGTCATCGATTGGGTCATGCGAAAGACAACAGAAGATTCTCCAAGGGGGATCCGCTGGGGCCTGTTCTCAACATTAGAGGATCTGAACTTTGCGGATGACCTTGCGCTAATGTCTCACACACACCAGCATATCCTAGAGAAGACCAACAGGCTGCAAATCTAAGGACAACAGGTGGGGCTACGCATTAGTATGAAAAAGACGGAGACAATGTCACTTAATGTGGAAATACCTGCTCCTGTTAAGATCAATGGTGAAGAACTACGCCAGACGGATAATTTTATTTACCTGGGTAGCATCATTAAACCAGAGGGCGGCACAAAGGAGGATATCCACAGCAGACTGGGCAAGGCCAGGAGAGTATTTAGAGAAATGAATAACATCTGGAGGTCTGCACAGTACAGCACCAGCACCAAGCTGAAGCTTTACCAGAGCTGTGTTGTATCAACTCTCCTATATGGATCGGAATGCTGGAGAATAACAGAGACAGATCTTAGCAAATTACGATCCTTCCATACCACATGCCTCCGCCGAATACTCAAGATTTTCTGGCCCGAGAAGATTACAAATGAAGACCTGACGAGCAGATGCAAACAAGAGGACATGAGTACCATCATTACCAAACGCCGATGGAGATGGATTGGACATGTTCTCCGAAAAGACCCCCAGTCAACAACAAGAACAGCACTGCATTGGACCCCAGATGGCAAAAGAAAGAGGGGAGGCCTAGAACATCATGGCGAAGGACAGTTGAAAGCGAGATGAAAGCTATGCACCAGACTTGGGGATCATTGACGAGGCTGGCCAAGGATAGACAAGAGTGGAGGAAGTTTGTTGCTGCCCTACACACCACAGGGTGTAAAGGACAATGATGATGGTGAAACGAATTCTAAAATTTGTTATAACAAATTAAATTCGTTTAAACAAGTTCTAAGATTTGTTAAAAGGAATAAATATGTTTAATCAAATTCAACATTCAGGGCCTACAGATGAAATATATATAAATTCGATATAAAGATTTGTCGAATTCATTTTAACGAATTTAATTCGTTATAACAAATTGAGTTCGTTTAAACGAATCTAATTCGTAATAACAATTTTAAGAATTCGTTTATAACGAATTTAATTCGTTATAACAAAGTTTTGAATTCGTTATAACTAATTCAACAAATTTGTTATAACAGATTAAATTTCATTATAACGAATTCAAAGAAAATGTTATGACGAATTAAATTCGTTACAACAAATTCGACAATTCGTTATATCGAATTCAAAAATATTTTTGGTGGGTCCTAAATGGGTTTCCTTAATTCACGAATTTAATTCGTTTTATCGAATTCGAATGCAACAATTTGACAGAGTTCGACCATATGCAACAAAATGTGCAGGGGCCAAGCAGCCAATAAATGATTTTTTTTAAATATTTTAACTACAGCAAGACTATTCTCCTGAAAAATGGGGGTGCCCCCTCTCGTACTACTGCCCTGAAAAGGCGTTATAGCGAAAAATGGAAAGGCGTTATTTATGTTTATAATTATATGAATTATTTTATCAAAGTCATCTTTATTCATGCAATATTTAAAATATTTTCTATACTCCTGTACATTTCGCAGACAACTGTATGCACGAGTAATAAATTATAGAAGTCAACACTTTACTTGTGAAAATCCAGGATTAGGCAGGTGTAGCTTGGGACTTTGCTGGTCATAGATTAAAATTCATTTAAAATTTGAAAATCTTTTTTCTCCCCTTTTGGAATAAAGCAGACAAACTATTTAAATGGGTATAATGAGCAATTAGCTTTCAACCAAAACCGTCTGGCATCAAAGAAGGACTAAGTTGGTTTTAACATTGAAAATATATTATACGGAAGCCCATTTAGGACCTATCAAAAATATTTTTGAATTCGATATAACGAATTGTTGAATTTGTTATAACGAATTTAGTTCATTATAACAATTTTCTGAATTCGTTATAACGAATTTAATCTGTTACAACAAATTTGTTGAATTCGTTATAACGAATTCAAAAAATTGTTATAACGAAATAAATTTGTTATAACGAATTCTAAAACTTGTTATACCGCTTAAAATTCGTTAAAACGATTTCTTTAATTTGTTATAACGAATTAAATTCGTTAAAACGAATTCGACAAATTGTTGTATCGAATTCATATACAATTTATATTTTTCTATAGGCCCCGATTGTTGAATTTGATTTTACGAATTTAATTCGTTAAAACAAATTTTAGAATTTGTTTAAACGAATTTAATTCATATTAACAAATTTTTGAATTCATTTAAACGAATATAATTCGTTATAACATTTTTTAATTCGTTATAACGAATTCAATTAATTTGTTATAACAAATTAAATTCGTTATAACGAATTCAAAGAAATTGTTATCACGAATTAAAATCGTTATAATAAATTTGACAATTCGTTATATCGAATTCATAAATATTTTTGATAGGTCCTAAATGGGCTTCCATAATATTATGCAACGCAATTAAAAATCTTTTTCCATGGATATCTAACATTATTTGTTGAAAAATGAGCCCTATACTAGGGAAGCCCAATGAGGAACTGCCAAAAATATTTTTGAATTCAATATTACGAATTGTCGAATTTGTTATAATGAATTTAATTCGTTGTAACAATTTCTTTAAATTCGTTATAACGAATTTAATCTGATATAACAGATTTGTTGAATTCATTATAACGAATTCAAAACTTTGTTATAATGAATTAAATTCGTTTAAACGTATTCTGAAATTTGTTATAACGAATTAAATTTGTTTATTCAAATTCAACAATCAGAGCCTATAGAAAAATATATATGAATTCGATATAACGATTTGTCGAACTCGTTTTAACGAATTTTATTCGTAATAACAAGTTTTAGAATTCTTTATAACAAATTTCATTCATTATAACAAATTTGTTATAACAGATAACAATTCGTTGTAACGAATTCAAAGAAATTATTATCACAAATTAAATTCGTTATTACAAATTCGACAATTCGTTATATCGAATTCAAAAATATTTTTTGATAGGTCCTATATGGGCTTCCGTACTATACCTTATTGTGAAAATCGTGTCCCGAGGATCAGCAAAACAGCCCCAGGGGTAGGCTAAGTTAGTGATGTATTGAAAACAAAAGGCGTAAAAAGTCTTTTGGAAAGACATAATAACGCCTTTTGAAAATGCGTATTTAATGCTTTTTGAAAAAGCGTAATAATGGCTTTTGGAAAGGAGTAAAAACGCCTTTTTTAAAAGGGGTAAAACGCCTTTTAGAAAGGCGTTATAAAACCTTCATTTGCGTTAATACGCCTTTTCCCGCGTAATAACAACGCCTTTTCAGAAAGCGTTATTATGCCTTTTTCATTGTTTTTTGTGTTATAACGCCTTTTCAATTTTTCCCGTAGTTTGATCCTTAAAGTCTTTCGTACAAAAGAGACTGAATACGTTTTCGATTCGATACGCTTGCATTTCCTGATGAAACCAACATAAAAAAATCAGCACAAAATTATTATTGAATTACATATTATGTCATTTGCACGAATTTTTGCATTTTTTTTCTTCAATTTTGCACTTATAATACATAAAATTGACCAAAGGCTAAGGTGTTTATAAGTTGACTTCAGTATATGGCTGAGGGAAGAGTTTGACAATTCTATTCATGTGCTTTTAACAGCAGTTGTCCAGTTGTAAATAGAATGAATTAGTCTTCGAAAAACAAAAGGACAATTGCATCATTACTTTTATGAATTACATATACACGTAAACGTTCAATTAGTTAGACGGTTTATTCCCCAAACGCCTACTCGCTAAATCAACAATATAATTATCAAACTCAATTAAGAGGCTTTCTAAGGGGCACAGATAGCGTTTACCTGTGTTAGCTTGATTTAACAGTCTAAATTAAATACATTTATTTTTCTGATAATTTTTTTTACTAAAGCACAGTTTATTTGATGAAATATGGAGATAACGAACAGTATTCAAGCTCAGAGTCCATTAAAACGATACAAATCGAGTGTAGAACAAACACGGACCTCCAAAAACATCAGAGGTGGGATTGGGTGCCATGGAGGAGTGAGCATCCCCAGCCGACCGGTCACACCCGCTCTGTGCTCCTTGTCATGATCAGGAAATCAGCCATATACTGAAGTCAACTTATAAACACCTTAGCCTTTGGTCAGTTTTATGTATTATCAGTGCAAAATTGAAGAAAACAAAATGCAAAAACTCGTGCAAATGACATAATATGTCATGTGAACGAGATACCTCATGTTTCTCGTTCGATCGACAAATCTCGTGCGAACAAGATAATAAGGTGTTCTAACGACATAATATCTCACGAGTGCGAACGACATAATAACTCTTGCAGCTATAATAATTCATTTTCAAACTTTTATTATGATGCATATCTTGGGACACTGAAGCCTAGGATCGTCTAACTTTGTCAGTTGATGTATCTTTCAATTGGGATCTCAGGGTCTGGCAATTCATCTTCAAAACAGTTTAGCTTAAAATTTTGGATACTAAGAATCTTAGAATCAGCAATCTTTGTCAGTTAATCTTATAAGAACCTCGGAATATCTTGATCCCAAAGTAGGTCAGTGTGTCATAATTTTGCATTTCTTCACTATTCATTGTCAAATCTTTATATCATTGATACTAAGAGGCCTAGGATCATCTAACCTTGTCAGTTGATGCATCTTAGGACCTCAGGATATGTTAAACCAAAAGTAGGTCACAATGACCCATACTTTATGAGTTCCTACTACCCCCACCCCACTCCATGTAATTTTTCTCTTTTATCTCGCCGGCGATGATTTATGAATTCATGAGAAGAGTAAAGAAAATGCATCTTCAAGTCTATTGAAGTCCAAGGTACGGTGGAGGAGGGGGAAAGGTGGTAGGAAATTATAATTATATATCAAATCTTTATATCATCATACTTTGTCATTTGATGCACTTGAGGCCTCATAGTGTGTCACAATGACCTATGGGATTCTACACTATTCATTAAAATATCTGGGATACGAAGAGGCATAGAATATCAAACCATGGCAGTTGATGCAGTTTGGTGCCGTAGAGCCCCAAGATTTGCCAGTTTAGAGGTTCAGAGTGACATGGTTCTGTTTATCCAAAGAGCGATTTTAAGCCTATATCTTGATGCCGTAGAGCCCCAGATCTGCCATTTTAGAAGTACAAAACTGTAGGTTCAGAGTGACACGGTCGTGTTTATAAGTCCCCTACCGGTGAAACCGGAGGGGACTATAGGTTTCCTCTGAGTCTGTCCGTCCGTCTGTCAGTCTGTCCCACTTGGTTTTCCGCATTTTTCTTCTAAACGCTTGCAGATATTGAGCTGATTTTTGATATGTGAGTGTATCTTGATGATTCTTCAATGATTTTTGACGGAATTACGACCTTTTCAAATTTTCAGGGTTTTCCACAATTTTTTTTCTAAACGCTTGCAGATATTGATCTGATTTTTGGTATGTGTCTTTACCTCGATGAGTTATAGATCAAGTTTGCATTTCGTTCCGCTTCATTCATTTTTGACGGAATTATGGCATTTTCAATTCTTAAAGGGAACCAGATTACACTTGCCGGTAGGAGACTAGTATTGCTAATGCAATACTCTCAGAATGCTTGTTAAAAGAGCAATTTTTGGCCCTTGGACCTTTTGCTTAAGGAATTTTTTCATCTACTGGTGCTCATCAGGAATTTTCTAAAAATGGTTAGGAACTATCGTGATTTTCAAATTTTTCACTTAATGAACAAATATTCTCAGACAGACAGAGGGACAGACAGACAGACAGACGGACGGACAGACTCAGAGGAAACCTATAGTCCCCACCGGTTTCACCGGTAGGGGACTGATGATAATCTACATCAATGGTCTTTGATTGCTGGCCAAGATAAAATATACTGCTCTTCTTAAAACAATGTTTCCGCAATATTTGCAGAATCATATGATTTGTGAGCTGTGGGCCATGTTAAAGTCATGTACGGAGGAGGGCTAGTTTCACAAGCTTTCTGAGAGTATTGCATTAGCAATACTTGTCCCCTACCGGCAAGTGTAATCTGGTTCCCCTAAAAAATTGAAAATGCCATTATTCCGTCAAAAATTAATGAAGTGGAAGGAAATGCAAATTTAATCTATAATTCATCAAGGTAAAGTCACATACCAAAAATCAGCTCAATATCTACAAGCGTTTAGAAAAAAATTGCGGAAAACCCTGAAAAATTGAAAAGGTCGTAATTCCGACAAAATCATTGAAGCGGAACGAAATGCAAACTTGTCTGTCTGTCCCTCTGTCTGTCTGTCAGTCTGTCCCACTTGGTTTTCCGCACTTTTTTCCTAAATGCTTGCAGATATTGAGCTGATTTTTGGTATGTGATTGTATCGTGATGAGTTACAGATCAAATTTGCATTTCGTTCCACTTCATTGATTTTTGACAGAATTATGTCATTTTCAATTTTTAAGGGTTTTCCGGAATTTTCTTCTAAACGCTTTCAGATATTGAGCTGATTTTTGGTATGTGACTTTACCTTGATTAGTTATAGATCAAGTTTGCATTTCGTTCCGCTTCATTCATTTTTGACGGAATTATGACACTTTCAATTCTTAATGGGAACCAGATTACACTTGCCGGTAGGAGACTAGTATTGATAATGCAATACTCTCAGAATGCTTGTTACCTAAGGATCTGCATTGTACTGGACGTTGTGTTTTTATGTATTTTTTTTTAAAGGATTCTTTCTTTGCATTCACTATCTTTGTTGGTATTAGACCAGCTTCATTGTGATTTGTGCCTTTATCAGATGGAAATAATGAATCAACCAATTCTCCTGAATCATACAATATAAAACACTACACAATATTAAAGAATGCAATTTTAATAGAAAAAGAATACATTATCAACAATGATTTTATCATGCAGGTATTTAAAAAATCAATATACTATCAAAGTAAACCAATCAATTGGCAATAAATATGAAAATAATACTAAAATAATAGCTCTTCTCTTCTTATATAAAATGTTGGATCCATTATCATGGTTAAATTAGTGAATTAAGCCATATGATAAAAAAATAAAACAAAAAAAAATAATCTATCGAAAGTCTTTTTAAAAATATCACAGAAGCTTTAATGAAAGACTGTGGTTGTAGTTCACTAATATAATGTTCCTTAACTAAATGTCCACACTCAGAAGTCTCTATTGTCCAGTTAGAAGAAAGGCACAGACACCACAAAGCAGTAAGTGTCAGAAGTGACAAGAATCTCTGGTCCATAGAAATTGTCTGCTTCCAACAGAGTAAAACTGTCAGGTGACAAGTCATCTAGTAACAGGGCTGTGTTAACCACTGGTCTGTAGTCCTCTGGGAGTGTCTGTCAAACATATTTCATAATGTTTGTTAATCTAAGATGAAATTTGAAATAGCAGTTTAAATGTAATAATCATAAAATGATAACAAATAATGCCCATGCAAAATATGCAATAGTATTTTGGACAATTAATCATAAACATTTGTATACAGTTAAGTGTTTTTAGGTCAAATATACTTTCACAACTCTTATCTACAATTTCATTTCAATAAAATATGTAAGCCTTCTAATACCTTTCTGATAAACATTGGCTCTTTATGGGACCCAGAGTTCAACTGGCTACATTTCTCATTGACCTTCTGGACAACACTACCAGACAAGGGCTTATCCTAAAATTATTTTACAAATTTTGCTAACTTTCATTCAAAATATTTGAAATATATTACTAATGTCAGATTTTGTTATATGTATAAAAGTGTTACTGTTAAGATAAAATAGCTACCTTTTGTTCCAGTGCAGACTGCTTTGATGGCAATGAAGTACTTTGTGGTTCCTTATGTTTAAGGGCTGAGTCCACAATGTTTATTGCTTTTTTGTCAGCAGAAGTAGCTTGTCTAGGACTAGAATCAGTTTTGCCTTTCACATCTTTTCCAGCAGTGGTCATTTGTTTAGTAGGGGAATCCTCACTTTCCTTTTTATCATCAGTAGATTCCAACTGACCCTAAAAGCATCCATCAATTTAAACTTGTGCTTTTAAAATATTCTGAATTATTCTTCTTAATGACTTCTAATAAGTAAGGTATTTATTACACCTACCTGTTTTTGTCTGTTTAGGATCCTCATAATTCTGGCAACATATGGAGGATATTCTACTGGGTCTGTTTGAACTTTGGGTGGAACAACAATGCGCTTGATTCCCTTCTGTTAAAATAACAATTTCATGAAGTCAATCTTGTAAAAATCAGGTAAATTCTAATCAATGCTAAAGATAACAATTTCAAATTCATAAATAAATTTTATAAGAATCATTCAAGTTCAATGTATCCAGTATTTATCTGATGATGTTCTAAATTACCTTGCCATCTTTCTGAGTTGTAGAAGAGGGGCCAGAATTCTGACTCTGAGTCTGATGCAGTGTTGCCTCCATTTGTTTCCCAGTGGTCTGCTGCATGGGTCTCACATCCATTTTTGCCAAATTTCTACTCCCTTTAGCCACTGAGCTTTTGGAAGTTGAATGTTTGCCAAAGTCTGCATTTGCATATTGTCCCTTAGAGACATTTGTAGGAGTCTTTTTCCTTGACTTTTTTGTTTTGGTCTTTGTTTGTGCCTCCATTGGTGCCACAAATGTGGGTACACTCTGTGGGCTCAAACTCCATGATTTCTGATTGGGAATAATATTATGTACTTTTTTGTCAACTAATTATGTACATGTACTAACTTTCAGCACAAAATATACACTTACGAGATTAACAAAACTGTACAAATATCAAAAACTTACAAGCTGATCATCTGAACACCTCTGGAGATAGTCAGCTGATAGTCCAGTTGTTGCCACATAAGGTGTGGGTGTCACCACAGGCGAGTATGCACCCTCGTAGTAAGAGTTACTACTGACTCCATGAACTGTCACGACCGCTATAAAATCTTAATAATCGAATGTTATCAACAAAATTTTATATACTAATACCTCTGTTTATTTTGACTTTTGCCTTATATAATTATGCAGTACTTTCGAAAATATTAAATTAAACAAAGCTGGGTCTCGTATATTGCCGCACGGCAAGAATGTACCGACATCGTTATGACATTTCCCTTCGTCCTCATTTTCAGCTTATCCGTAACTATGATATACTCAAAAGAAATGAATTTAGAAAAAAAAATTGGACAATATTCAAATAATTTTAATACAACAACTCAAAACAAGGCGCAGAATGACAGTAAAGATTATTAAATAGAAGCACATGAGATGTTTCATAAGATAATATGCGGAAGAACTGAAAATTAGTGCTGAAAAGTAACGTTATAGCGACGTCGGTAATATTCTTGCCGTGCGGCGATGACAAAATGTATCATGTAAGTATAGTGTATAAGAATTATGTAAAGTATAGAATTAGTTTTTAAAATTTTGTTGATAACATTTAATTGTTTAAGATTTTATAGCAATTGTGAAAATATTATTGGATCAACCCTAGTACAAGAAGTATTATCAGCAGATCAAGCTAAGTCTGGTAATGAATTTATGTCCCCTGTCTAAAGACAAAACCCTACAAAATGAGATAATTGGAAGGAAAAAGAATGATTGATCTTGACTTTCACCTTTTGGCCTCAAATCAAAAGTGTTTTGTTTGTTTGTTTGTTTGTTGTTTTTTTTTTTTTGCTTGTCAGTTTTATTTTATTTTTTAGTTTTCTTAGGTAAGTTGTCAATTTCTTCTGGCTGCCCCTTTCAAAAACGATACTACGTTCCTGAAATTTCATTGCAAAAGCTTAGAGAGAAGTAAAGTTTATATGGAAACCATTTCTGCAACGTATGAACATTTGCCTTGACCCTCTAGCCTCGAAATTAACCAAAAAATTGTTTAAATCATTGAAAGTTCTATTATAATTTTTTTTTGCAAAAATTCAAAGAACAAAGTAACTTTTATAAGCAATCTCTGTGCCAAGTATGAGTTTTAAATATTTCTCTAATGTTTCTCTATTACAAAGTTGAGGCCCTCACATGATTCCAAGGACTATTGAACAGACAGACAGCTAGACTGAATTGTGATTTCTATATACTCCCCCCTTCAAACCTCGTTTGTGAGGGGTACAATAAAATGAACAGAAAAAAAGCACATAAAGAGATTATAACAAAATTATGGTTTTATCTAGACTTTGTCAACATACCTGTTGTTGTATCCTTGTCCTTGGTTGAGAAGGATACACGGTACAATTGGTGACATTAAGGTTAACTGCTTCAGTGCTGGTGACTGAGCGACCATTAGGAAGAACTGTTGAGGTTATGAATTGTTGTATTTGTTCATTGCTCAACAAAGATTTTGCCACCTGAAAAAAGTGCAGATATAAGTCTTAACATGAATTTATCTCTTAAATCTTATGTATGAACAATTCTCTGTATTAGCGTTTGTCTATTGCAAGCTTAGTAAACTCCCTTGACATTACCTTTTTAAAATTAAAAATTCATTTAAAAGGTTGTTAATTATATGTAAATGTTGTACTAGAAATTAACAACACCATTTGATGTAACTTACTCCATTTGGCCCCACTCTCCCAGCTGTAGGAGTGGACCCTATGTTATGAAATACTGCTTGACTGGCAGCTTGAATATAACGCTTTCTTGGTGGCTCAACCTGTTAATAAAATGAAGATACATGTAAATATGTATACTAATTTGCTTAAGTTACATAAATTCAGTCGAAATCGATTTAAAAATTATAAAAAAGAATTGCATAGATAATGGTAAATGGTTTAAATATAAAAAAATAATAATAATGAAGAATGATAAGGTTGAAGAACAAGAAGAAGGGAATATAAAAAGACAATTCGGAAAAGAAATGGATTTATATTACAAATAACTTACTTCTTTTTTTACACCAATGTATTTTATATATATAACAAAACTGAGACCTCCTCAAATTTCCCGGAAGTGTTGGATGTGGTCAAGATGTCCACGCCCAGCCTCTCGTAAATACTCGAGGCAGCTTCCGGGATGGGATGCTGTACATCCACTCTTTTCTGAAATGACAAAATAAATCAATCAATCAATCAATTAATCAACCAACCAATCAATCAATCAATCAATAAAATGTTTATTCTGTTCCTTCAAGAGTAAAATTAAAACCTTCTAGGAAAAGTTTTGTTTGATCTAAAACTTAGCAGTGATATCACTAATTTCTCCTATAAGTTTGATTTGGCTTTGATTTGAAAGCCAACATGCATTACATAGAAGTATCAAATAAACAAATGAACATTTCTTTTATTTTTTCCAATATATGTAGGGTATATTAATTAGTTTCTAGATAGATGTTGTCCATCCGGGCCTCCAAATATATGTCAATGCAGCTATTGAAAATATTGTTGATTCAAAACTCGTGGGAATTTTCAAACAAAATAAAACAGTGGTGGATCCAGGATTCTTTAGGGGTGGGGGGGGGGCAGGTGGGTTGGGGGGTGGGCAGGGGGTAAAGCCGCCTTAATCTCTCATGTTTTATGGGGATTTTGGAACGGTTTTTTGACTTATTTCCGCTATACTTTACATATAATTAAAAGAAAATGCAATATCCCTCATCTGCAGAACTGTAAGTTATGGTCAAAGACTAAAATATAAAACCATAACGCTACAGTTCTTCGGCTAATCTTATGTACATGTACTATATTTTTGGTCACAAAAAGAGGGGGGGGGGCTCTTTTAAATCCGCCATTGTACAAGTACTTAACGCTTACATTTTATAATTAAATCAAGTCTTGCTTTTAGAATGACCTTTTGGTCTCTTATACGTCTCTGGTCTGATAATGTTGATTATCCCGCGTTTCCTCGGATAACTAACATGAAATTAGGCCCTATGTTACTCCAAAGATCTAAAGCAAATTACTTCGGCTTTATGTAACTCAGATAAATATTTCATATTAATTAAAAGATGAACAAAAACCTTAAAATTTCATTGTTTTGAATACAATTATTGTGTGAACTTCTAAATCTCATTGCAATTTTTATAAGGAAATCTATAAACAGGATGCTACACTTACAATCAAACTAGGCCCAATCATTAATAGTAATTTTGTTTTGTTTTGTTTTTTTAAAGTTTTTGAATGCTCATAAATTTAAATAATTATAAGAGATAATGTCTTCATGATTAATATATTCCGTTCAGTCTTTTGCCTCATGTTTGAGATTTAAAATATGCCTCCTTAGCAACATGCAAGAGATTGAGTTTATCTTCTCCCCCCAGACGCAAACACATACATATATATCCATTACCCTCTTATAGCTCTGACTGTTCATTTCTGTAACTGTATCAACTGTATGTTATCAGATATTTCAGAAAATCTTCGCTCAGCGAAAATCACGTCTTATCTCAACAACTGATGCTGAAACAATGAGCTGTAACCAAAACACATCACACAGCCTAGCAATCGTGACGTCATCACCAAGACGACAATCAATGGAAAACGACAAGACTTAATTTTACATTCGGCAAACCTCGGCTGCTTCCGTCACCTTCATCAAAGGTACGAATCGGCCGAGGTGTGCCGAGTGTCTAATCGGAATTTCCTAGGAAGTAGTTCCCTTCAAAAAAAAAATTGTCGATTCTTATAGGTAGTAAAGATATTCTTAATACCGGTACATCTTCACAAATTCCAAGTCATAAGATTTCTCTATTTCAAACTACTTTCAATCAGTAAATAAGATGTTCCCGTTTTTAATTCAACTTCCATTGTTATTTTTCTATAAACATTTGAGCATGATTTCCTGAGATTTTTCCGGATCTCGTTTGTTGTCTGCTTTCTGTTGTGTACCAAGGGGAATTACTGTACATGTAAATGGGGCTTACATAATGAACGTGAATACTGAGTTATCCTTCCTGCGTTGGATGCTGTCTGCCGCTGCTGCGGTCGATCTATTTGTGGTTGTGTTAGAAAATGAGACTTAGGCCTACTAGTTCGGTAAAATAATTCGTTAATGAAAACATGTATAAAATCATGAGTAAGATATTTTAAAAACTCGCTTTAAACTAAGTTTTAATTGTTGTTATGTTTCAATTTTAAGTTCATTTCTCATTATATTTCATTTCATTTCATATATTGCCAATACTATCATACATTGGCATATAGTCATGAATACAACAAACAATTAACATACATCAAACTAGTTCTATTAGTAACGAGAACCGTTACAGATGTTCCCCAAACGTTCTTCTGCTCCACTTTGGGCCCCATTCCCTACAAGCTTCATTAAATTAGGCAATTCTTTTGTTTAATAAATCTACACCTGCGGCCTTGGGCAACATTTTTATATTCAGGTCCATGTTGCCCTCATACAAAGTCAATAACTGTATATTGTACTATATATAAATCAAAGTAAGGGGGTTATATTTTTTCCTGTCGCGATTTCATAACGTCAAGTACCTTAGGCTGTAGTTTTTTCTTAATGAAAATATTAATATTTAGAACTGTTTGTCAATAGGATAGGCCGGTGCGCCCATGGACAACCTTCACTCCTCCGAATTTTCTGATAAAATTAATAAAATAGACACGAAGAAATAACTTTTCAAAAATACATGAATGCCTAGCATATCATACCTACATTCTGATATAAAGAACAACGCACGCTAACTCTCGATTCCTGCCTACATTTTACACCCATTTAATTCAATACTTATGGCAAATTGCCATAAGTATTGAATTAAATGGGTAATAAAATCTTTGTTTAATGCAAAGAAGAGTTCAATGGTAATTGATTAATAATTTTGATACCAGTGTTAAATAGTTAATAATCTTAATTCTTAATTCCAGCTCTTTTTATAAGTTGGGTAGACGATATTTTCCATTGAAATCGGGCTTGAAAGCATCAGCATATTTTAAAATATTCTTAAATATGGATAAATGTTCCTGAAAACTTTTCTTATGTTTATATTTTTATGCATATAAAATTAGTCATATGTAATTGATAAAATACAAGTTGTAAACCCCTTCAAAATTTGTGGAAAAATTGAGCATTTTTGTCGGTTTTTGACTATAAACATATGCCCCTCCCCCCCCCCCCACCCCACCCCCGTGAAACGCAAAAAGCTTTGGTATGAATTTGTGAAATAACAATCCATATTAACTGTAAAAAGGAAATTTTGTTTCACGGAGGGGGGGGGGGTGTTTTAAAAATATTTTCCGTTGGTTTCTATAGTGAAAACACAAGTTTTGCCAAAAATATAGAGTTATCTCTCTTTGTTTTCCCAAATAATTAATGTTTTATGAAATTTCATATAAATATCAATATAAATGTGAAAAATCATTCAAATACATGTATGTTAACTTTTTTATATCATATACCTAGTAGTGTATCAACCCTGATACAAGCTTATTGGACTAGATGAGGCAGCATCTTTGCGGATATTCAGTAAGATTATAAGTAGATAAAACTGTGATATCATCATGTATAAATCCATGTTGTTTGCTGCAAATGTCCTCTAAAATTGAATATATATATAAACTTGTCAGGAAGACCTCTTTTAGAGGGAGCGATGATCCATGCAACAAAGTCGCCCGAGAAAAACAGTTAACGGACGTCTATTTCCGATTTAATAAGTAGAACATTGAAAAGACTTTCGCAGATATCGGATCTTGTCTTTGTGGGAAGGTTCTGAGCATTTTTACATTTAAAATGTTGAAAAACATTCAGGCGTTGGTAATCAGTTGTAGAAAGGTTGTTCCATAGCTCACAACCGTGGGGGCAGTACAACTGACTTTCAAAGATGTGATAAGGTGAGCGGATTAAGGTAGATTCATCCAATATCGTAAAGTGCGTAATATGATTTTTGCATTTTACGACATGCTGACAGAATTTTATCCGAAAGGTTGAGTTTGTTGTCGACAATGATCCCTAGGTGATTATATGTTTTGGAGCAAGGAATTGTGGTGTCGCCGAGTTTCCAATCGCAATCGAGATCTATTTTGGAACCTTTGGTACGGATTTGTAGTATGTACGCGAGTTTGAGCATTGAAGGAAAAGCTCCAATACATGCAATACCATCTGCTGGTGTGGGGCAATTACTAGTTGCGCCAAATATGCCGGTATTTATGTTAAATTTTTCGAGATTGACAACAAGTTCATTAATATACGCACGATATATAAGATGTATGACAAAACTCCACTTGTCGTACTCCTTGTAGAACTGGAAACCATGGCCAATTAGATTGTTTTTGATTAACAACGATTGCACGAGATGCATACGTATGACAATCTTTTTTCAGACTGTAATAACAAAAAGTTGTTTATTTAATATTTATTTATGATAGTAAATATTATCGCGAAACCTTTTTTTCGTTTTTGTTTGGTAATTTTTATTGCATAGGTGGGTTTTTTTTATTATTACCTTTTTAAATTCTAGTTTCTTTGTTCATTGTTTTGTTTTTTTTATACGAAAGCCTATTAGGATCAAACTACGGTAAAAAAAATATAAAAGGCGTAATAACGCCTTTTGGAAAGGCGTAATAACGCCTTTTTTCGCGTTATAACGCCTTTTGGAAAGGCGTAATTACGCCTTTATTTGCGTTATTACGCCTTTTTCCGCGTTATAACGCCTTTTGAAAAGGCGTTATAACGCCTTTTAAATTTTTTTTACCGTAGTTTGGTCCTAATAGGCTTTCGTACTTTTAAGGGTTTTTAATCATAATTTTTTATGTGGATGAGCGTACATACCTACACAGATCGATACACGTATTGTATATCAATACAATACTTTATTATACTGTATTGTATAGAAAACTGAAAGAAAGATATTATAACGTTTCAACTTTTTGGATTATCATGTCTGCACGTGCTCTTCACTTCCTAGCTATTATACCTAAATTAACAGTCTCACTGTAGTTTCACTGAAGTGTCGACCGTGATGCGTTCAGGGTCGTAGCAGCTAGTCTACCTGCTACGCTAGGTATCTTGAACGCACAGTATGAATTAATGCTTATTATGGCTATAGACTACCATACCGTTTATGATCTTATCTCTGAGTAGAGTTACGCAGTGGCATAAACAGGATTCTGAATGGGGGGGGGGGGGTTGGGGATCGGGATGGCGCCCAGTGGTGAAGCCGCTTAAAGCTGTCAGGGTTTTTTTTTTGTTTTTGTTTTTGTTTTTGTTTTTTTTGAAGAACAATTTGTATACTTATCTTAGCTACATTTTAAGTAAAACTAATGCAATATCCCACACCAAATTTTTTGTTATTAATCATGTATATTTTTGGTCTTTAAAAAAGGGGGGGTCACCAGCCCCCTCTAAATCCGTCAGTGCTTCAATCTTAAACGTATCCCAGAGCTACTGAGAACTTCTGTAGGGTAATATAGTATGATGAACACCGAAAAAAAAAGGCTCCATAAAACTGGCAGAGTGAAGAAGGTAGACTAGCAAACCAAAAAATCAGCTCAAAGTACCTCATACAAGCGGTATTAAAGAAAGTCCGGATAACCACGTAGGACAGACTGACTGAACATTGGGGGATTGATGGAGATGATACCTAGACCTCTTGTTTCACTCAATTGTTGGAAAATAATGAGACTAAAAATCTTTAAAAAGATAATTGTCTTTATCGTCCTCACGAGGGCTCATTTCTTGAAGTAAGATGATTTTTTTTTATTAAAGTGAGCCATTTCAAACTCGATACTGTTGCTATAGACAGGTGAAGTGTGGAAAACGTACATACCTTCCTCCTCCCCCCACACACGTACAACTGCCAAAATATATCGAACTTATAATTTCTGATACATATGCGATTTCCCAGTCAATCACTTCAATATTTCATTCTGTGTGAATAGTTTTTAGCTCATCTGAGCTGAAAGCTCAAGTGAACTTTTCCGATCACCTATTGTCTGTCATCCGTCTGTCTGTCCGTCTGTAAACTTTTCACATTTTCAACTTCTTCTCAAGAACCACTGGGCCAATTTTAACCAAAGTTGGTACAAAGCATCCTTGAGTGAAGGGGAGTTTAATTTTTTTAAATTAAAGGGCCAAACCCCCTTCTAAGGGGAGATAATCAAGAAAAGACAAAAATAGGGTGGGTCATTAAAAAATCTTCTTCTCAAGAACCACTGGGCCAGAGAAGCTGAAACATATATGGAAGCATTCTGAGGTAGTGTAGATTTTAAATTGTTCAAATCATGACCCCCGAGCGTAGGTAGGGGCCACAATGGGGAATCAAAGTTTTACATTGAAATATATAGGTAAAATCTTTAAAAATCTTCTTCTAAAGAACCACTGGACCAGAGAAGCTGAAACTTATAAGAAAGCATCTTGGGGTAGTGTAGATTCTAAATTGTTCACATCATGACCCCTGGAGGTAGGATGGGGCACAATACTTATTACAAGGTAGAAAATCTGGTGAAGAACAGTAAGACCAAAGATACTCAGGTGAGTTTTGTGGCCCATGGGCCTCTTGTTTACATTTTTAAAGTGAAGAGATTTTTCACTGTACAGTTTAATTATATATATACAAAATATTTTTTATCAAAATGTACATGGCTTATCTGTAATTGTATAAATAAAGTGCAAACTATTTGCACAAAAGAACATATATACTGTAGATGAGATCGGAGATATTTGAGAAAAATGTATGCTTGTACATATTTTGGTAGTCTAATTCAGATACCCGTGAATTAAAATTTTCGTTATCCGGGATGATACACATATAATCCCATATTCTGGTTAATATCCTTTGATTTTGGGTATATAGTGACGTGCTTGTTTGTGGGTGAGTGCGTGCGTCAAACGTATCTTTTTTTCCAAGCATAACTTTTTACTATTGAATACATGCCTGGTAAAAGACCTATATGTAGCATAAGCTACAAATTAGTTATTCATGGTTAATTTTATTTTAGCTGGCACATTTGGATAGGAGTAGATGACACTGTTTTGTTTAATGTTTATTGTGCATTTGCGTGTTTCCTTACTTTTATTATATTCTATATTCATTTTATGTCAGAGGTTGAATCGAAAATACCCCTAATTACCGAACAAGTTATATCAAACTTTGCAAATGAACTTGATTTATGTAATAAAGTTGAGTTAAACACCTCTTCAAAACGGAAAATTCTTATATTTCATATACATGTGTAGTTTTCCGTTAAAGAGAAAAAACGTAATTGAATGTTTCAAGAGTTTTCGTTCTATTTGTCTTTTTTTTTTTTTTTTTTTTATCTATTTGTCTCCCTTTGCCATTAGAGGTTTCTGGGGAATATCGTTATGTCTTATGGAAATTCTTCTTTGTCCACCAGCAAAAATGACCTTGGATACCATGCAGTCACCAGAGATGGCATATTAATTTACGTGGATACATGAAGCGACACCTCATTGGTTAACGGAGGTATGTATTAGTAGTTCACAAACCCAATTGTAAGTCTTTCAATTCACTGGAAACCACTATACATTTTCTCTTCTCATTTCAATGGAGATTTGTTAGTTGGGATGAAAAAGTTCATAGTGGACCATTTCAACTTCGACGAGATAAAAATAAAACAAGAGGCCCATGGGCCACATCGCTCACCTGAACACATTGGCTAGAAGAAAAAAAAAGCAGAAAACAGTTCATTACTGAAAAGTTTACGGCAGGGGGTGGGGGAGGACTTGAATTTACACTACTTCAGGATGCTTCTATATCAATATTACCAATCATGGCTTTGCTGATCTATGTATTCCTTTGTAAAACTCTGATCGCTCATTGTGGCCCAACCCTACCCACCCTAGATGTAAATAAATGAATTTACATTACCTGAGGATGCTTCTATAATAATATGACTAATCATGGCTTTGCTGTTCTTGGGCAGATTTTTCAAGATGATTCCTATATATTCTTATGTAAAAATTTGACCCTCTGTTGTGCCCCTAGCCCAACCCCTGGGGGTCATAATTTGAACAAATTTGATTCTACAACGCCTAAGGTTGCTTCTATATGTATTGTATATATTATATATGACTAATTATGGATTAGTTGTTCTTAAGAAGAAGATTTTTAAAAGTATTTCCTAAATATTCCCATGAAAAACTTTAACCCACTGTTGTGGCCCTGTCCTATACCCCTAGGGGTCATGATTTGAACAAACTTAGATCTACACTACCTGAGGATAGTTCTGTATTAATATAACTAAAAATGGCTCAGCTGTTCTTGAGAACAGAATTTTTAGAGATATTTTCTATATATTCCAATGTAAAACTTTGGCACCCTGTTATGTTTGCGCCCAACCTCCAGGGGTCATGAATCGAAAAAAACTTGAATCTACACTACCTGAGGACACTTTTATATTAACATGACTAATAATGGCTTAGCTGTTCTTGAGAAGAAGATTTTTAAAGATATTTTTTATATATTACTATGATAAACTTTGAACCCCTGTTGTGTCCCTGCCCTACCCCAAGGGGCCATGATTGGAACAAACTTGAATCAACACTAACTGAGGATGCTTCTATAATAATATGAATAATCATGGCTTTGTTGTTCTCAAAAAGTAGATTTTTAAAGACATTCCCTATATATACCCATGTAAAAATTTGACCCCTTCTTCTGGCCCCGCCCTACCCTTGAGGGTTATGATATGCACAAACTTGAAACTAGAGTTTGTAATGAAGCTTTTACACAGGTTTCGTCTTTTCTTGCCCAGTGGTTCTTGAGAAGAAGATTTTTAAAAGATGCCACCAAATTTTCAAAAATTCTTGATTATCTCTCCCTGAAAGAAGGCGTGGCAGTTCCTGTGAAGAAACTTAAATTTCCTTCACCCAAGGATGCTTTTTGGAAAGTTTGGTTGAAATTGGCCCAGTGGTTCTGGAGAAGAAGATAAAAATGTCAAGTTTCCGACAACGACAGACAACGGACAAATTTTGATCAAACAAGAGGCCAAAGGGCCTTGAATCGCTCTTCTGATAAACTGTACAATCTATCACTTCTATACTATTTGAAGCCTCTAAGTATCCTGTATATTTAGATAAACCCTTGAAATTCCAAAGGTAGGTCATCATGACCTACATTTTAGATGAAACACTCTGAGAACCCAAGATGATTCTAAACCAATTAGTGCCTGAGAGTAGATCACGGTGACCTACTTATCACTTGTCATTCTCTGAGGACCCAAGATGCATCAACTAAGTTTGATGATTCTAAACCAATTGATACATAAAATATTTTTAAAATTATAACCATAAAATTTCAAAAGTAGGTCAAAGTGACCTACTTTTCAAATGACATACTTTGAGGACCCAAGATGCATCAACTGACAAAGTTTGATGATTCTAAGCCAATAAGTACCTGATATATTTAAATAAAGCCATAAAATTTCAAAAATAGACCACAGTGACCTCCTTTTCAGTCGACTAACTCTGCGGACCCAAGATGCATCAACTGACAAAGTTTGATGATTCTAAGCCAATTAGTACCCGAAATATTTAATTATAGAAAAGTAGGTCACGGTGACCTTCTTTTCAGTTGACCTACTCCAAGGACCCAAGATGAATCAACTGACAAATTTTGATGATTCTAAGCCAAATAGTACCCGAAAATATTAAATACAGCCAGAAAATTTCAAAAGTAGGTCACAGTGACCTACTTTTCAGTTGTTGTACTCCAAGGACTCAAGATGCATCAACTGACAAAGTTTGATGATTCTAAGTCATTTAGTACCTAAAATATTTAATTATAGTCATATAAATTGAAAAGTAGGTCACGGTGACCTAATTTTCAGTTGACGTTTTTCGAGGACCCAAGATGCATTAACTTACAAAGTTTTATGATCATAGGCCTTAAAATATCCAAATTATGCCTCTAAAACGCTTTGAAATCGAATGCCTACAAAGTTCAAAAAGTAGGTCACTGTGACCTACTTTTTAATAAATATGTTTTATGGCCCCAAGATGCATCATCTTACAAGATTTAATGATTCTAAACCTCTCATTGTTCGAATTAATGACCTTAATTGTTTTGAAAAAGATTAGCCATAAAATTCAAAAAGTAGGTCAAGATGACCTACTTTTTAGTTGACGTACTTTAAGGACATATGATACATCAACTGACAAAGTTTGATGATCATAGGCCTTAAATTGTTCAAAATATGCCTCTAAATCATTTTGAAAAAGAATGGCTGCAAAATTTAAAAAGTAGGTCACTGTGACCTACTTTTGAGTCAACATGATATGCGGTCCTTAGATGCATCAATTGACAAGATTTGATGATCCTAGTCTTTATAGTAAGTAAAATATCAACATTTTAATAAAATGTAATTTTTGGTCAACTTTGAAGTGACCTTGAGACCACGCCCTTTGCCCCAGGGTGATGCCTTGAACAATTTTTAATTTACAACATATCCTCATCCTTTTGTATATAAGTTTGGTGATAATCTGCCCAGTGGTTCTTGAGAAGAAGATTTTTTAGCAACTAGTACTTTTGTTTCTATTTTCCTAATTATCTCCCCTTGTTTAAGGGTCACAGAGAGCCCTTGGGCCAAGGATACCCTGTGACAAATTTGACAATAATTGGCCAAGGGGTTCTTGAGTTATGGCCCATATTCTAAAAAGTTTACGCACACCGCACAAATGGCCATAGCATTAGCTCTTTGAGCCTTTGGCTCAGAAGAGCTAAAGAGCTCAGTTTCAAGAGACTTCGGTTCAGGTGAGCTAATAATCAGATAGGGTTAAAATTCAAAAGGTTGGTGAAGAAAACCTATACGAAGCTATATTACAGAAAATGTGCGTTGGATTCAAGTTTATTTAGAGGTAAAGTAGTTGTGGTGACCAGATCAGTATAGATTCTCTTACACTGTATATGATTCTCAGACTACGCTTCATCCCCGTGGAATCTATACCAATCTTCTTGGAAATATTTCAGTGTGTAACAGCTATAATTTCATCGGCATTGTTAATTTCTCCAGTATCCATCTACTGACCGAGGACGGACATGTTCTATATGTTTGCTTCTCACACCGGAACTGTGTCCTCCAGATCCCCGTGCTCTCTATTTTGATGCCGAACACAATATCTTGGTTGGATGTTTGAATTCCTCGCCAGTCATTGTTTACAATACAGTTTTGAGGTATTTATTGGCAATTTACAATTTCCCTTTCATAAATCAAAATTTTTTTATGTTGATATATAAATACTTATAGTATTAAAAGTATCATTTTTAAAACTATTTAGAGTTAATCGCGAAAATAGGTAGCTTGAACAAATAACCTGCTTTACGGTATTTATAAAATCTGACCCAAAAGCTGGCCCAGTGATCATGAAACAGACTAGGACATCTATTAGTTCGTTTGTAAAGTGAAGGTCTAAACATAGTTTTACAGGATAAAGTAACTTTATCGTGGATAGTAAGTCAAGATCAAAGACACTGATGGAAAAATCTTATATTCAGATCCAAGCCATAAAATGTTGTAGAACTAAACTAGATTAAGAGATGTCATCTTCAAGTTCATTCTAGTTTCAGACTGGTTTAATTGTGATTTGTACATTGTCAGAAGTAAATATTGAATCTGCCAAGTTTTCTGAATATTTTTCTTCCGGTGTAAGACAAATCAAAAGCAAGGAATTAATTTTATCAGCAAAAATAATAATAATCCACAAAAGTGATTTTCAAACATGCATTTATTTTTAAAAAATCTAAAAAAATCATGATACTATTAGAGTGACTCGAAATTTACGATTCATTTGGCACATGATAACAAAAAATAAATGGAAAAGCTCCAAAACACAATACACAAATATAAAATCAGCCTAAAAAGTATTTTTCAAAAGTCAAAAGTACTTTCAAAATAAATATCACAGAAGCTTTAATGAAAGACTGTGGTTGTAGTTCACTAATATAATGTTCCTTCACTAAATGTGCACTATCTCCACATTCAGAAGTCTCTATTGTCCAGTTAGAAGAAAGGCACAGACACCACAAAGCAGTGAGAGTCAGAAGTGACAAGAATCTCTGGTCCATAGAAATTGTCTGCTTTAAACAGTGTAAAACTGTCAGGTGACAAGTCATCTAGTAAAAGGGTTGTGTTAACCACTGGTCTGTAGTCCTCTGGAAGTGTCTGTTAAGCATATTTCATAATGTATGTTAATCTAAGATGAAATTTTTTAGAATAATTGATTATTAAATGATAAAGGTAAAGCCAATGCAAAATGTAAGCACATTTGCAGTTAAATCTTTTCTCAGGTCAAATATACTTTCATAACTTGTTTCAATAAAATCCATAAGGCTACCTTATACCTTTTTGATAGACATTGGCTCTTTTTTGGACCCAGATTTCAATTGTTTACATTTCTCATTGAACTTCTGAACAACACTACCAGACGAAGTCTTGTGCTGAAATTATTTAAAACAAATTACTTATTTTCATTCAACATATTTGAAATATTTTATGTTATTTCACACACTGTCAAATTATGTTCTCTATACATTACCTTTTGTTCCAGTGCGGACTGCTTTGATGGGACAGGAGTTTTTGATACAACACTTTGTGGATCCTTTTGTTTAAGACTTGAATCCACAGTGTTTGTTGCCTTTTTGTCAGCAGTAGTAGCTTGTTTAGGAGTAGAATCAGCTCTATCCTTATCATTTCTATCAGAAGGGGCTATTTGCTTGGATGTGGAATCCACACTTTCCCTTTTATTATCATTAGCTTCCATCTGACCCTGAAAGCATCCAACATACGCTTATTTAAAATTCTGATTTTTTTTCTTTTTTTACTATGACCATTATTTATATTAAATATTTCCATTGTTTTAGGTATTTATCACACCTACCTGTTTTTGCCTGTTCAGGATCCTCATAATTCTGGCAACATATGGAGGATATTCCACTGGGTCTGTTTGAACTTTGGATGGAACAACAATGCGTTTGACTCCCTCCTAGAAAATAAAGAGGAAATTACAAATTCATTGAATAAATCTTTTAACAATCAGAAAAATTCTAACCAATTTAAAACAGATTCATTTGTAAATTTTCTTTGTACCTTGCCCTTTTTCTTATTTACAGATGCTGGGGCAGGCCTGGTAGAATTATCACTCTCAGTCTGGTGCAAGGTTGGAACCATTTGCTTTCCAGTGCTCTGCTGTTTTGGTCTCACATCTATTTTAGCCAAATTTCTACTCCCTTTAGTCATTGAGCTGTTGGAAGTTATATGTTGGCCAATGTCTGCATTTGCATATGGTCCTTGAGAAACACTTTTAGGAGTCCTTCTCTTTGACTTGTTTGTTTTGGTCTTTGTTTGTGCCTCCATTGGTGCAACAAATGTAGGTACAATCTGTGGGCCCAGACTCCATGATTTCTGATTAAAAAAAATTAAATTATGTACTTTTTTGTCAAAAAATGTTACCGACTTTCAGCACAAAAAACACTAAAGAGATACACAAAACTAAAACCAGAGACTTACAATCTGATCAGATGGCTGGGAATAATCAGCTGATAGTCCAGTTGTCACATTAGGTTTGTGTGTCACCACAGATGAGCATGTGCCCTCATAGTTACTACTGACTCCATGGATGGTTTGGGTTGGCAGATGAATGGTCTTGTCATACACTCCAGCAACTGATGGAACACTGATAATGTTGGTAGGAACTTGTAGCTCTGTTCTCTTAACCCATTCATCTGGCACAGTGATCGGTGTATAACCTTGGACCTCAAAATTTCTGGGTAAAATCTGTTTATAATGACACAACAACGTTATTCTTTATATCTAAAGTATTTTTTCAAAATTATACATTTTACTAATTTTTATTTTGTACATTTACTTTACTGTAGTTTTACTTTTAAGCCAGACTTTGTATTTAAAGTTGGAGACCTTCAGATAATTGGTCTGTTTTTGGTGGAAATTCAAGATAATTCTTGATAAAATATTTAGAGTAAGTTTTCAATATGATACATTTTTAATGCAGAAGGGAGTGTCATCAGTACTTGTGTAAAGATATAACAAGCTAATTCAGGGAATTTTGGTCCCTTGTTTCAAGACAAGATAAGAGGGTTGAAGTCAAGACCATACAAATCAGATGGAGAGGGAAAAGATTGATTAACCTTGACTTTTTACCTTTTGGCCTCAAAACAACAGAGGTCTTAAATTAGAAAAAAAGTTATAATCTTAGATTTCATTGCAAGAAGTTCAGCATAAGTTATCTGGAAACTGCTTTATGCAATATATGAATTTCTAACCTTGGCCTTTGACATTTGACCTCAAAATTAATAAGGTCCTTCTTTGGACGATAAGGAGCGATGATATTTTGTTGCAAAACCTCAAAGAGATCTAAAATTATTATTTGGAAATCATTTTCTGCAATGTGTGCATTTCTGGCCATGACCTTTCAACCTCAAAATCAAGAGTGATCTTTTTAAGCCATAGATATTTATGATATAATATTTCATCGCAAAAACTCACTGAAAACTTAAGCTATTTTCTGACCCTGACCTTTGACAATTTGACTACGAAATAAGTTTTCCTTCAGTCATGAGGAGTTATGAATATGGTGTACAGTTCCTATCCAAAAGTCCAAAGCTCAAAGAAAACAAAATTTATGATCTGTAAACCATTTCATGCATTATATGAATTTCATATCATGACCCTTGACCTTTTGCCCTCAAAATTGATACATTTTTCAAGTCATATGAGTAATGATATAAAATTTTATAGCAATAGTTTAAGGATGAGATATCAAAAACTAAAGAATTGCACACAGACAGATGAACAGATAGACTGAATTAATACCCCCCACATTTAGTGAAAGTGGGGTCAAAAAGTGTGAGTTAATGAGGAAATTCATTGTACATCAATGTCCAATCAAAACTTTTTATATTTGAAAATGAAATAAACAGAACATCATGTTTCTTGAACATTGGATATAAGTACTTACAAGTTCATTTGCAGAGATTGGCTGTTGTAGCTCTGCCTGTGTCAAAGTCGGGTTTAGAACGTGGACAGCAAAACCATTCTGAGCTGAGGGATGAATGTTTCCCTGGCTGTTTAAGACCAGCTGTTGTACAGTAGACTGATCGTTGTATTCGGTTTGCTTTTGCAGTACAGTCTCCTGAGACTGCTGCTGGATGGACGTCCATGGTAGAGTCTGTCCTGATCTCAGTATATTCAAGGTCAGTTGTGGATGCACATTTGTGCAATCAGTCTACAAATGACGAAATATAAAAAGAAGTCTGTGAGCCAACGCTCACTAGTAATACCCCTGCTCTGATGTGAATATACACTCTGATATGAATAAACACAAGTTCAGTTACGGACAGACACAGAGATATCAGATTCATACTAAAATGAACACCATCATATTGCATGCATGCTTTAATAAAGAGTGTGCTAAAATTTCAAGCATCTGCAATGAGCAGTTGCTGAGAAAACTGTAACGAAAAATTGTTATGTATGGTACGGACAGACGCACTGATAAACAGGAAGTTAACATCGGATTAATACAAAAATGAATCCCACCATATGGCATACTAAACAAGGAGTACGTGTGCTAAAAATTCCAGCATCTGCGATGAGCAGTTGCTGAAAAAAACTGTGACGAAAATTTGTTATGTATGGTACAGACAGACGCACGGATAAAGAGGAAGTTGACATCGGATTCGTACAAAAATGAATCCTACCATATGGCATGCCTAACGATTGGGTCATGGTCAGGAAACATGCTTGGGTCATAACCAATCTTTGTATGAAATGAGCTTTCAACGTTTCTCCATTGCAAAATATGGCTGGAACAGGATATTACAAGCTAAATTGATGCAAAGTATCAAATCGGCCACAAAAATATATGGCATTTTGAAGCAGTTCCACAAGAAAGAGTCCAAAGAAAAAATTCAAGTAGAAAAAGTACATGATACATTTTTTACACTTGCTTTACTTTTCTGTGCATTTTTTTACACTAGTTTTCAGTGATCAATTGTTAAATATTTTATTCAAATAAAAATAAATTCATTAGTATGAAAATCGGACTGCAATAAAGGATAGGAATGTATTATCATCAAATTATTTGATTCAAGCACAAATGCAACAAATAACTAAAATAATTGAATTTGAATGTCTGAATGTTGACAAAAAGGACACAAGCTTCAGGTGCTGATATCCTGGATTTTTGTCACCTTTATAATGCCGATCAGTGATGTGATAGATATGTATGTGAAATGCAGAAAAAAATGTCATTGTCACTTGCAACTGTAGTACAAATTCAAAACAAAATTCAGTTCTTATTCCAATTTATTAATTATTTTAAGCCCTGTAATTCATAACCGGAAACTCAATACGTTTTAGTTTAATATCTCACGCACGCCCATGTTAGGAAGCAGTTTATGAAACAACTTTTTTGTAAAATCATTAAATTAAGAAATATCTGACGAGAAATGAAAAACAAATTGATACAGTATTATAACAAAATATTTATACTTCGTTTTAAGCAATTTTTAAGGCTTTTATGTTTGTTATCAATAAGGAATTATTCCAACGAAGAATAAAAAATAACGTCTCATTTTCCCCCAAGTGCACATTCAAACACAACCACAAATAGATCGGCCGCTGCTGCGGCCGATAACAACAAGTGACCTTGAACTGGACCAAATGACCGCTCGTAGGTCATAAGCAATCTTTGTATAAGCATGAACTTCCAGTGTTTCTTCATTGGACATTATGGACTGGGCACGAATTTTGCATTCTACAAGTGACCTTGAAATGCCTAAATGACCTTTAATAAGGTCATGAGAGATCTTTACATCATAAGCAATCTTGCGTAAATTATTACCCTTACAATTTTTCTACATTAAAAAGTAATGGCCCAGGCAGGATTGCATAGACAGACTGATACACCGATGAACATACGGACATGATATCCCCCTCCCAAACTTCAGTTGGTTTGGAGTATAACAACAGTTACATGTACGGCAGTTTGGATATAATAAAAGTAACTGAAAAAGGCACATAAGAAACTATAAAATAATAATGCCTTAACCTGAACATAAACATACCTGTTGATGTATCCTTGTCCCTGGCTGAGACGGATACACAGTACAATTGGTGACATTAGAGTTGACTGCTTCAGTGCTGGTGACTGAGCGACCATTAGGAAGAACTGTTGAGGTTATGAATTGTTGTATTTGTTCATTGCTCAACAAAGATTTCGCCGCCTGAAAAGAGAATGCAAATATAGGTGTATTTCTTAAATTTAAATTCTTATTAATGAACATTTGTGTCTATATATATTTAAGTAAGTCCCTAAAGATGAGACTTTTTATGACATGTACATGTATTCCACGTAACTTACTCCATTTGGCACCACTCTGCCAGCTGTACGAGTGGACCCTATGTTATAAAATACTGCTTGATTGACAGCTTGAATATAACGCTTTCTTGGTGGCTCAACCTGTTATATAAAAATATTATATACATAACAAATGTATGAGGATCCATTTTTTTGCAAATCAGCCAAAAGTGAATTTAAAAAATACAATAAAAAGTGGAAAATACAATTCTGACAATCTTATGCAAACAGTAAAAGAAATAGAAAGTTGAGAGAAGAGAAAAGAATATTGTAAATGAAATAAATTAAAGAAGATTAATATTCTAAATCAACTTACATTTTTTTACATCAATATATATGACATATAAAACAAAACTGAGACCTCCTCAAGTCTCCCGGAAGTGGTGGGTGTGGTCAAGATGTCCACTCCCAGCCTCTTGTAAATACTCGAGGCAGCTTCCGGCTTGGCATACTGAACATCTACTCTCTTCTAAAATGACAAAAAATATTTTTTTTAGTTATTCTGTTCCATCAAGTGTAAAATTTTAATACTACTTAAGGAAATGAGAAATCTAAACAGTAATAATTCTTATTCTTGTAAAGGTTTGGTCTGATTTGACAAGCTAACTTGCAATGACATATCTAATGGACAATTAAACATTTCCTGTACCTTTTCCTGAGATTCCTATGGTACATTGGGCCGATAGCTAGCTGTTGCCCATTAAGCCCCAGATAAATGTAAAAATATGAAAAGATAGGAGAGGAGAATTCCAATAAAATACTTTACGCAAACACTTTACGATAAATTCATTTTTTTTTTAAAGACTCCAAAAGAGTTAACATGTCCTTCACTAGTTCCTACAAATTTTAAGAATAATGATCACGTCTACAACAACATCAATACGCACTAAAATGATTAATATTTCAGATCAAATAACACATTCACAAAGTACCGAGAGAGCCCCCCCTTTTTTTGGGGGGGGTCCAAGAATATTAATCTTTTGCTATTTACTTTAGTATGGGAATTTTCTTCTAAATTCCGATCCTCCTTTTGTTTTTGCCCCCTCACAATAAGTTTTCGAGGTTGTTTTTTTATGCTTTTCATTTTTTTTTCAGGCATATTACCCCCCCCCCCCCCAAACAAATTCCTAGTTCAAAAACAATGCTACGTCCCTGTTAGTGTTACAGACTATGGATTTTTTGCTTTGAAAAACTATTTTAGAAATGGAAAACATGTACTTGAATATATCATATATATAATAAATATCCAGAGAAACAATGAAGAACACTTCTTTTATCTGCATGGTCAAAGGGGAACAACTCAAATTACTCTCTCTCTAATGACATTTGATGAGCCCCCTTTGCCTTGTAGCTACTTTCCGTTTTACTTCATAAGAAAGACTTTTGTTGGTACATACATTTAAATCTTTAATCATTCCCAAAGATTATTTAGCTACTATAAATGGTTTTGTTTTTACAAGTGAATGATTAGCTTTTTCTGCTTAACAGTATTAATGTAAGAATCACCAGTGAGTATTTTGGTCTGAGTGAATGTTGATTACCCCGCATTTCCTCAGATTATATTGATGTACTCTTAAATTAGCCAAAATAAAAGCAAATCTAAATACTATCGGATATTTGTGCAATTTTTAATTCTGTGTTGTAAAGAGCTCAAAGCCGCAAACTGCAAGTTCGACAAGGACTTAGACAATCTTTCTTCCAAACTTTATTAATTTCATGTTCATTTACCAAGTTTAAATTAATTTTAGCCATTAGGGGCTGGGTTCCAGGATGGTGTATTTAATGTTTTGTGTGTTTATTATGTCTGTCTGAATATAAGAATTTTAAAAAAATCCCTGATATTTGCCGTTTGTTTTTTTAAGCTTACAATGTACTTTTTTTAATCAGCAAATTCTCAAAATAATTGTGGATTTTTTGGGGGTTTTTTTATATTCAGACATACATAGTAAAACACACAAAAAAAATTAAATATATCATCCTGGAAACAAGCCCCTATGACCTTAGCTAGGCTTTAAAGGTCTTTTGCCTCAAGTTCAAACGTTCGATATTTTAGATTCCTCCTTTGGCCTTAGCAACAGACACCCGTTAACTTTTCTTCACAAAAGCAAATAAATATGTCTATTACCCTCTTATAGCTTTGTCCGTTCATTTCTGTAACTGTATCAACTGTATGTTATCAGATATTTCAGAAAATCTTCGCTCAGCGAAAATCACGTCTTATCTCAACAACTGATGCTGAAACAATGAGCTGTATCCAAAACACATCACACAGCCTAGCAATCGTGACGTCATCACCAAAACGACAACCAATGAAAAACGACAAGACTAAAATATGATCATAATTTCAGCGATCGGAATTTCCTCGGAAGTAATTCCCTCCAGGAAGAAAAAAAAAATGAAACCCCGTAAAAAAAGAATTCTAAAAACTTACACATCCCTCCAAAAAAACAACCAAAAAAAAAAAAACAAACAAACAAACAAAAAACAACTCATTTATTTCAAATCAGCAATGTTTTTGCCAATCTAGATCTATCAGATATAACCAAGCTATAACTGGACATCAGATCTGTGAATAAAATGTCCCCTTGTAAAGTCCGCCTATTGTCAACTAAAAAAAAACCTTAACATACGTTTGGACACGGCTTTCCGTAATTTTCTGTCAGTCGGACGTCTGCTTTTTTAAATTAATACTGATACTTCATCAATTGAGTTATCCTTCTTGAGTAGGTAACTGTATGTCAAAGGGAAGTAACTCTGGCAGCCTTGTGTTCATTTGTTTTTCTCATCACTAATGAGGAACCTTTATAATGTGAAAAATTCATCTCTTTACCACCACCACCCCCTCAACCCCGAAAAAAATAAAGTGTGAAAAAAAAGAAAGTGTGAAAATAAATTTAAAAGATTGTATAAAATGGGTTAACGAGCTTTTTAAAAGTCGTCTAATAATTTTAATTGAATCACACAACCATTTACTTCATATAGTTTAAGATCTGATAAATTCCAGACATCGAAATCGGACACATTTCATATTGAGTCGAACACTCACATAATTGGGTACTACATTGTAGTTCACTTTAATACAAGATTTCCGTGATGCACATACGTATGAGCGGATGTAAAGAAGATAGGTCCGGGGCTACTTAAATTCAGTTAATAAATTTATACAATAGAGCAGGCCCGTAGGAAGCGATCTCTCACTTGGGGGAGGGGAGGGGGGGGGGGGTTAACAGAAATTATTGACAAGCAAAACATACTCACAGCTGTAAATTAGCTTTGTTTTCTAATAAAATATATATTGGCAAAAATGGTGGGGGGGGGGGGAGGGGGGGAGAAACATCGGTTCCTAGGGGTCTGGAAGTCACCAAAAGATATCCTTGGAACCCTCACATCAGAGGAAACATAGACCTTCTTAAGTTGGTAAAAGTCATTAGTGTGAATGAAACTGACTTGTTCTTGAGAAAAGTCTAACGCCATCCCCAACCCCACCCCCTTCACGAAAAAGGCTTTTGCGTATGAATAAGGTATCTAATTTTTTATTGATTATTTTTTTTATGTGAACACAATTGGGATTCCATCAAAATCATATTTAATGATACTTTATTCTGTTATAATTTAAAGTTTCAATCATGGCCTACATCAAAGCATGAATGTCAGTCACAATCTAGCTGTGGGGATTACAATCCTCCACCCTCCCGGTAACCCCTTTTTGTATAATTAGTTTAAATTTTAAAGTACAATGAGTTTTATATATATATATATATATATATATATATATATATATATATATATATATATATATATATATATATATATATATATATATATATATATACTGCTCTCTAGAATTTATGTACAATATATCTGGTTTTACACTTTGAAAAATGACATTGTTATATACATGTGCGTGAGTTGATTAAGTAGAAAAGTAAGTCTAAAGAGGAAGTTAAAAACATCGTAAAATGCCAGTTAAGAAAAGGAAGGTTAGTTGGAGGATAAGGTGACAGAAGGAGAGAGAGTGAGAGAGATTATAGTTAATTTGCTAGGAGTTAGTTAGCTAACATCTATTTTAATTTGACTGAGAACACACAGCCGATTCTGAACGCATAAATACATTCCATCATTTAAAACAAAACAAATGTGATTACGTTTGTGCATGTATATACGATGCGCTTCTCTCTGCTATGGTCACTGAGTTTTTCCGCCCTTTTCCTTTTAAGTTCTGTGCTTGTCTTTTTTTTAACCTAAAATTTCATCCGCAGTGAGAACAGAATATCTGTTGTTTCTTTTCTTCGTTGATTTTATCGTTACAAGTCTAGGGATCGGGAAAATTTCATTTGCAACAACCTTTTGCGGGTGAAACGTTATCGTCAAATTCAGTAGATGGTATTATTGACAGCTGCTGGTCATCTATGGTCTCCGGCTGCAGTACTATGTACACCACCGGCTGAATCCAGTTGTGTGTACTGTTTCCAACTAGCTTTGGAATAAGGGATTTTGTTCAACTTTGGTTTTTCTTCCCTAAAATGAGAGCAGCCTGAAACATTTTTTGTCATTGGTTGATGTACCCTCTATGATAGCAAACGGTTGTATTGTTCCTCTTTGGCATCCGCATTTTTTTTTCTTTCTCTCTTTTTTCTTTTTTGGTAAGACTTCCTTACATACAATGTATACAAATCTAAGAGACCTTAATTTACGTTTATATTCAGGTAAATTAGGCCTATGAGATTATTATACATTGTGTACAGGTGCCGATCCAGGAATTTTTTCCAGGGTGTGTGTGTGTGTATATATATATATATATATATATATATATATATATATATATATATATATATATATATATATATATATATATATATATATATATATATATATATATATATATATATATATGTGTGTGTGTGTGTGTGTGCACCCCGCACCCAGTCAAAGACATATTTCCACCCAAAAAATTCTTCAAAAAAAAAAATTAATTCCCTTCCATTACGTATTAAACCCAGAAAATGTCTTGACAAGCCAAAAAAAAAAACAAAAACAAAAACAAACAAACAAACAAACAAACAAACAAAACAAAACCTAAAAGTGGTAAAACCCATTTCCCAAACGTGAAGAAAAAACCTATTTCGTGGTGGTGATAGTGGGGTCCACGTTTTCTCGGGGGTCCATAGTCATTTCTTCATTTGCTTCAATATATACTTTTAATAACTCTGCAAATTCCAGGGGATCCGGACTTCCTATCCCCGACCCCCCCCCCCCCTCTAGATCCATGCATGGTGTATACATGCACGGAACCAAAAAAATGCGGATTATCAAAGAGGAACAACTCTAAAACTAAGGATATGCCAGTTACATGTTTCCCTCCCTTAGATGAGATATTCCCTCTGGCTGTTTTCTTCAACAAATTCGTAAGTATGTTTACAGTGAGCTAGATTTAATACAACTGAAAATTATGATCACGAGGCCTACAAAACGAGATTTCTTGTCTCACTTCTCGATATAGACTGTCACTTGCAAACCTAGCCGACTTACGGGCATGTTTCAGTTCGCATTTCCTCGTATTTCAAATTTCTGGTGCATGGTGTACTTGAAATCCTGTATTATATTGACTTGAATTAACATTACAAATATTGCATGCGCCCGCCATCCGTGGAGACATTAAAGATATTAATGCAAATCTAAATATTTCTTTGTTGCCCACCAATCTGGCACATTTCCCTCAAGTTTTTCATTTTAGAAATTATTGATAACTCCCAAATACATAGTCACACAGTTTTTTGGGGGGGCTCAACCAAGTAAATATTTGACAAGGCAACAAAAAGACAATCGTGGCTAAGTAGCAATAGGAGCTTTATCCTATATTCTCGAGATTTACTATTCTGTCCAAAAACGCGGGATGGGGCAAAGAGATACAATAATACTCCCCCCCCCCCAATCAAAAGGTGCACTATAACTGCTCCACATGCGACTATGCCTATGACATTGTGAAATGCTAATGGTGGAGAGAGAAAAAAGTATAAAATTCGACCAACTATAATTTCGAGCCGAATCTGGTTTAAAACCAAATCGATTTTTTTTCTCTGAGGTGGGCCTAAGTCTCGTTCACACTTATTTTAAAATATTAATGTGGCAATATCATTCATTGCAATGTCTTTTCCTTTTTATAAACATTGAAAATCTTATAAAATTATTAATTGAAATAAGAAACATACATGTATTAAACAAAACTTTGGTTGCTATGGGAAACTTCACCAAATTCAGAATTTCAGCTACTTTGCACTTTTATATACATGTAGAGCTCTAAAAATTAAGACCGAGAAAACCAAATTGATTGTTCACTTACACAAAACTTTACAACTCAATGTTGCCCCTTTCGCTTTCGCCGACAGAAATTATTTGAAATGTATCATTTGGCATACAATTTATTTGCTGGAAAAGCCTCAATATTTCAAGAGTATATATACAAATTAAAATTTGAATTAAAATATTTGAGATCACATAAATGCTATAGAAATATACATGTATTTGTAAATAATAAATAGGCTTGATTGACTTTTATTTGCACTCTCCAAGAAAAGAGTAGTGTCATTAATGTATACCTTTATTTGGTACTGGGGCTTGCCCCTTACCTTGTAACTGTATGGTTTGCTTTATGCTCACGGAATGTAAATCTGGATATATTTATGTTATATTCGGAAGGGGTAATAGCTATAAAATGTACGTTGTAAGCTTGTAAAAAGTAAAGAAAAAAGGAATGCGCATTGAGAGTAACCTTTTCCTTTCATTAAATGTTTCTGTGCCATGTCTTTAAAGTTTGCAAACCAGCATCGTCGGATACCCACGGGTGATCTCGTCTTTTTTTCATCACCGGGTGAGTAGTATTATGCCCCCGGATCGAAAGATCCCGGGGGTATATTGTTTTTGTCCTGTCTGTCTGTTTGTCTGTTTATCTGTTTGTTTGTCTGTTTGTCTGTCTGTCTGTTGTCAACTTTAACCTTGCCCATAACTTTTGATTGGTTGGAGCTATGACTTTCATATTTCACATGTGTATTCCTTGTGACAAGACCTTTCTTTGGGTACCATCATATTTGACCTTTTGACCTTGACCTTGGAGTTTGACCCACTTTTGCAAAATTTTATGAGACTTTAACCTTGGCCATAACTTCTGAACAGTTGGAGCTTGGGGTTTCAAACTTCACATGTGTATTCTTTGTGACAAGGCCTTCTTTTGGATACCAACAACTTTGACCTTTTGACCTTGACCTTGGACTTTGACCTACTTTTGAAAAACTTTAACCTTGGCCATAACTTTTGAACAGCTGGTGCTTAGGGTTTCAAACTTCACATGTGTATTCCTTGTGACAAGACCTTCCTCTGGATATCAACCACTTTGACCCTTTTGACCTTGACCTAGGAGTTTGACCTACTTTTGAAAAACTTTAACCTTGGCCATAACTTTTGAACAGTTGGTGCTAGGGTTTTCATACTTCACATATTAAATCCTTGTGACAAGACCTTCCTTTGAATACCAACGACTTTGACCTTTTGACCTTGACCTAGGAGTTTGACCTACATTTGAAAACTTTAACCTTGGCCATAACTTTTGAATGGTTGATGCTAGGGCTTTCATACTTCACATATGTAATCCTTGTGACAAGACCTTCCTTTGGATACCAACCACTTTTACCCTTTGACCTTTACCTAGGAGTTTGACCTACTTTTGAAAAACTTTAACCTTGGCCATAACTTTTGAATGGTTGATGCTAGGGCTTTCATACTTCACATATGTAATCCTTGTGACAAGATCTTCCTTTGGATACCAACCACTTTGACCTTGACCTTGACGTTTGACTTTTATTTAAAAAACTTTAACCTTCACCATCACTTTTGAACAGTTGTATCTAGGTCTTTCAAATTTCACAGGTGTTTTCCTCAAGACAAGATCTTTCTTTGGGTATCAACAATTTTTATCTTTTGGCCTGGATTTTGACTTGCATTTGAGAAACTTTAACCTTCGACATAAGTTGCCATACGGGGGCATCAGTGTTTCACAAACACATCTTGTTAATTTTAATTCTTATAAACAATACATAAGTATAAATATGTATACACAAAATGTCATCTTATGTGTAAGTATCAGCAGCTGTGATACTCCAAGAAATATATACTAGGACGATGACAGAAAGCAGGGGACATTTGGGGCAGAGGGGAAATCAACAAGGCCGATCGAGGCGAAAAGTTTGAAGAGCACGGGAAAAGCGTGCAGCAGCTGTATACTGTACATTTCAGCTATCAATTTTGCGATCGACAGCGTGCTCGCATGAATTATCTAGTTGTCATGGGATTATTATGATCGCTGTAACAGGAAGGGACATTGGAATTAGTTTCAAAGATCTAATCATGCAATTAATTATTCAGTAAAACACTGAAACTTGCGATAGTAAAGGTAATTTAAAAAAAGATAAACACACAAACCAGTGAAGTCCAAGAGTAACCCGGTAAGTATGAAATTTAGGCTAGTGGCATTCAGATGTGCTCAGGTGCTTACTCAGGCCCGTAGAACGCGGGGGGTCGCCCCCCCCCCCCCCACTTTTTGATGTTGTAAGGTCGAGTACTGGCAATTCCAGGATGTGGACAGTAAATAAGCTTTTTTTTTTGGTTTTTTTTTTTTTTTTTTTGCTTGTCAGATAATTTTGGGAAGTTGTCCCCTCCCTCACTTTTGGTCAGTTTAAGTTTTTTTTTTTTTACTTGTCAGATTTTTTTTTTTGGAAGCCCCCCCCCCCCCACTTTTGAAACCGTTGCTACGGGCCTGTTACAGGATTTTGTTGAATACAGTGTGTCTTTGTTTAGGTTCTGTTGAATCGATAGAAAAATGTTTCTCTGGAAATCGGGAATTTTTTTTAATTGTCTTAAGGGTTATTGTAATTATGAGCTTCCCAAAGTACACAGAAGTTATCATTACATGTATAATTATTTCAATTGAAAGATGGGATTTCAGCCTAATTATATAAATTCTCTCTCTCTCTCTCTCTCTCTCTCCGATTCATCACTACTTTAAAAAATATATCATTGAAGAAAAGATCAAAATTACATTATGTTGAGATAAGATTGACTGCAGATTTTGATTTTTATTATCAGAATATAAAAGAGTACATTTTTACGCACTTCCGGCTCCGTGAACAGTATTCAAGAGTGTAATGGCGGGCAGTCCTTTTCCAGATAATTCCACTGAATCTAAAGATTGCAAGACACGAATTATTTATAAAGAGGAGAGATTATAGATAGTTTTTGTGAGTATTTATGTATGTGATGTGAAAGATATTACTGTTGCTTAGTTTTGCCCATGGGTTTAACTTAACGGTAAAGTTAAAGGAACAGTGGCCAGTGGAAATTCGTTAAAAGAAATCAGTGTCTTTGTGTAGTACAGAAAAAGTAAGGAATGAGCTATCAAATGTGTACAATAAATATATATATTATTTTTTAACCAGGATATCACTCCACCCCACACCACCCCCACCCCCCACAAAAAAATTTAACAGTAAGGACATTTTTACACACTTCCAGTATGCTGAACGGTATTCTCGATAAAATGGCGGTCCGTATTTTCCCAGGCATTTATCTGATTTTGAAGATTTCAAGATAAGGATTACTCAAAAGGGGAAAAAATATATTTTATTAAGTTTTTATAATTTAACCTTGTTTTTGCATGTGCAAAGTATCGCAAGACTTTAATGGATTTGCCAGTGGGCTTAACGGTAAAGTAAAACGAACAATCCTATACCAGTGACCATTTTGTTTAAAAAGACTGTTTAAATGGTAAAGTGTAAAGTACCGGGCTTATTCAGACCATTAAATGAAAACTTTAATTAAATAATAATTAACAGGTTCAGTACAATCATTGCATTTAGATATGTGACTTGAATTACATATGTAGATTTATTAAGGTACTCGAAGTACATGTAGCTTGATTAAGCTACATGTATTTTATGCAAGTTTGTCACAAGTCTGGTTTTTATTCAAAATTGGCAAACATTTGCAAGTATTTCACTACTTATTTGTACTATGGACTATAGCAATAGTTTAAATGTTGCTTCTTTAGTTTTAAGGAAAAAAATGTATTTCACATTGTTTGAATAACTGTACACATCTGGTGTGTGGTGAGGTATGGATATAAGTATACATGTAATTAATTCACATTGTGATGAATTGTTATCAATCATCTTGTTAACCAGCATTGGTCTTCAGGGTTATTTCAATCAAGATTAAAAAAGTAACTGTTATATATAGGCCTAAAACATAGAGAACTCTGCATGATATTCCCCTGCTTTCTCAAAAGCGAGGAGACATTAAATCTCATTCATCTGTTAGTCTGTCACAAACATTTTAATCTTGGTTACAACATTCAAATGAGAAAAGATAGGGCTTTCATATTTCACATGTGGCCATGTACATTACTTGTGACAAGACCTTTCCAAATACACCATGAGTGACAAGACCTTTTCAAATATACTATGACTTATGACTCTGTGACCCTGAAGTTTAACCTACTAATCAAAAATTTTAACAATACTTTTACATGTACCTTGGCCATAAGTTTTGAATGAGAAGAAATGGGGCTTTCATATTTTACATGTACATTACCTGTGACAAGACCTTTCCAAATATACTACAATTTCTGACCCCATAACCATGACCTTGACATTTGACTTATTTTTCAAAAATTTTAATATTGGTTATAACTTTTGAAGGAGAGGAGATAGGGCATTCATATTTGAAATGTGCTTTACCTGTGACAAGACAGTTTTGAACATGCTATGATTTGACCCCATGAGCATGACCTTGAAGTTTGACCTATTTTTTCAAAAAGTTTAACATTTATTTTTAAGTTTTAACACGTGTATTACCTGTTTCAAGACCTTTCTGAATGTACTCTGGTTTTTTGACATTGTGATCTTAACTTTAAAGTTTAATCTACAGTCTTTTTTCATTTTTTTTTTTTACATTGGTTATAACTTTTGAATGAAAGAAGATAGGGCTGTCATATATTTCATGTACATTACCTATGACAACACCTTTCAGAAAGGTGTATCATTTTGACTCATGACATTAACATTGGACCTATTTATCAATAATCTTTTAACTTAAATGGCCATTACTTTTGCTCCAGAAGAGACAGTTAGAGCTTTCTTTTTTTTTCACATGTGCATTACTTCTGACAAGGCCTTTTGGATTTTATTATGATTTTTGACCTCAGGACGTTGATCTTGAAATTTGAAACAATTTTGAAAAACTTAAATGTTTGCCATAACTTTTATTAATTCAATAATAATTTTTTTTTGTATGATGGACAGACAAAACAAGACACACAAAAAAGACAGTTACAGTATGCTGTAAATAATTGCATGCTATCCACTAAGACACTGAAAGGGGGGGGGGGGCAATTCTTTGAATTTGTTGCATGCATTTGCTTTCACAGAGACACATCTTGGAAAGCAATTTTTTTCATGCATTTTTCCAGAACAGTTCAAAGTTGAAAACTTTCAATGCATTAAATGTGATTTTATTTTACACACTTAAAAAAATGCTCATTTAAGAAATAAGTTTGATTTAGGAGCTAATTAAAGCTATGTAGGTAATTCAACTTATGTATATATAGCTGTAAGTGATTGTATGGGACTTGATAATATAAAGTGGATAAATGATGTTTATAGTGAAGCCACGCTTCTGTTGGCTTTCGGTCGGTAAAGCAGCTGGAATTTTAAGTCAGAATCTTGCAGGTTCAAGCCAAATTATGGTTAAAATTCTGTGATTTCACAAGAGTTGTTGGGTTACTTTAAATAAGTTTTTTTTTTGTTCATCTTAAATATAAGTATAGCTACTTAAAAAAGTTTCCTCACCAAAAATTGAGGTACCTTACCAGGCATTAATTTGGCCAAGATACCAGAGGGTGATATTCCTTATATAATCCTTATGGGTAATCTTTTGAATTAATTGCCAGTGTCACAATTTTTGTTTACTTATATTTTTAAAACATACTCAAAAAAAAAATTTAGATATCACAAGTGAATATGAATATTTTTTTTATATAATACCAAGGTATACAAAACATATATTTGAGGAGTGTGTTGTCTGACCTTAAAATAAAAACTAAGAAATATTAATATTACATGTGCATAGCCCTGTCTTCATTTTTGACAATGTATTATTATCAGGGATATCTTTTGTTCAGAAACAAATGCTACTCATTTTTCTGAAAAGAAATAGAATGTTTGGTGTATTTTATGTTTATTTGTTTAACATTCCTTCAAGAAATTTTCACTTGTATTGAGATACCATCACTTGCCAGTGGAGGGCTGCATGCAAATTTAGACATGTACTCAGCACTTATGGCAATTAAGCATTGAGAGATCTTTTTCGTGCGGGCACTTACTGTGACACGGAACCTCAGTTTATACAGTCTCATCCGAAGAACATGTCTCTGATCACACAGTGGATTCAAACCCGGGACTTAAGGATCAACTCCTTACTACTAACTCTTAGACCAAATGTCCAAACACTTAGCCACGCTGGTGACTAGTATATTTTAGATTAAACACTACAATAAAACACTCCAATAAAAAAAAACTAGAAACATGCATCTACAAAGCAATATCCTTTCTTCTATATCCACTGTATAGAGGAGGAAACGTGACGAATAATAATAAATATATTTTGTTAATTATGAGGTAAGCAATTAGACATACCATTAACCAGAGGTAATTTCCACAAAGAATGACCATCTCTGTGTTCATGTTACCGTGATGTCTTGGTTTTGCTTTGTTGGCAGAGGAGGAGATGAAGGCTGAGCAGCATCCCACAGTGAGAGAGAGTGTCTTCAGTGCAACTGCAGCTGTCACCGGAAGATGCGGTAAGATTAAGACTCTACTTCTTGCACCCTTTGATGACCTTTCAATTTCCAATGGAAAGTTGACCTTGTCAGGCCTTGACCTCTTGACTTCCAATTGACAGGATGCAGGGAAGCAGGGCCCATCACCAGTAGAAGGAAGAGGAGCTCATTCCGCTACCAGGAAGCCTAATAGAGAAGCTTTTCTGCATTTCTTCCTCTCTGTCTCTTCTGTCTCCTATCCCCTCCCTACTCTAACAAAACTAACCTTCCCCCCTCCTCCCCCACCCTTTCCCCTCTTATGCCCTTTCCTGACCTAACTGTCTTCATCAGCTAAACTTATTTTTCTACTACTTTTTAATGCTTGTGTTTACATGAAATTCTGTGATTTGTCGCATTGTTTTGAATTTTTACTAATCTTCTGTCAGTTGTATATTTTCAGGGACGACGCAGGAGGACCAGGGCCGAGCAAGAGAAGATGGGGTGTCCATTGCCCAGCTGTGTCCAGCCGCCAACATTGGCCAAAGCGGTAAGTAACAAGCTGCCTTTTTGTTGCGCTTTTGATACCCAAGATTGACGGTGAGCTGTGAAATGTGTACATCTTGCACTCGTCTGTCGACTTTGGTTACTCCTTGATGAGGAAGCCTTACTTTTGATTTGACCTGTAGACATCCCTGTTAACAGGTACAGGGTAAGACTGCTGTGGTTCCGCAGAAGGAGCAGACCGTAACCTGCCGACCGGAGTTCAACGATGGACTGCGGCCAATCCAAGACGCGAGGGTAAGACGCAGCTGCACCTCTGTGCTTTTTCTGTGTCCGTGTCAAAAGAATCTCTGCAAGTTACTGAGCATTTGACTGTTTCTGACAACAGGTGGAAGCTTAGGCTGTGCCGGATGTAGAGGTGAAGAGGAAAGCATCAGACAGAAGAAGAGTCCACTGCGGGCAACCCCCTGAAGTGAGGGTAAGATTGAAACTTGACTTGCTCTTTGCACGTGCACTCTGTATGCACTTGTATGACTGTCACTTAGTATGAAGTGTACATGTTACCTTGACGCCTTGGTTTTGCTTTGTTGGCAGAGGAGGAGATGAAGGCTGAGCAGCATCCCACAGTGAGAGAGAGTGTCTTCAGTGCAACTGCAGCTGTCACCGGAAGATGCGGTAAGATTAAGACTCTACTTCTTGCACCCTTTGATGACCTTTCAATTTCCAATGGAAAGTTGACCTTGTCAGGCCTTGACCTCTTGACTTCCAATTGACAGGATGCAGGGAAGCAGGGCCCATCACCAGTAGAAGGAAGAGGAGCTCATTCCGCTACCAGGAAGCCTAATAGAGAAGCTTTTCTGCATTTCTTCCTCTCTGTCTCTTCTGTCTCCTATCCCCTCCCTACTCTAACATAACTAACCTTCCCCCCTCCTCCCCCACCCTTTCCCCTCTTATGCCCTTTCCTGACCTAACTGTCTTCATCAGCTAAACTTATTTTTCTACTACTTTTTAATGCTTGTGTTTACATGAAATTCTGTGATTTGTCGCATTGTTTTGAATTTTTACTAATCTTCTGTCAGTTGTATATTTTCAGGGACGACGCAGGAGGACCAGGGCCGAGCAAGAGAAGATGGGGTGTCCATTGCCCAGCTGTGTCCAGCCGCCAACATTGGCCAAAGCGGTAAGTAACAAGCTGCCTTTTTGTTGCGCTTTTGATACCCAAGATTGACGGTGAGCTGTGAAATGTGTACATCTTGCACTCGTCTGTCGACTTTGGTTACTCCTTGATGAGGAAGCCTTACTTTTGATTTGACCTGTAGACATCCCTGTTAACAGGTACAGGGTAAGACTGCTGTGGTTCCGCAGAAGGAGCAGACCGTAACCTGCCGACCGGAGTTCAACGATGGACTGCGGCCAATCCAAGACGCGAGGGTAAGACGCAGCTGCACCTCTGTGCTTTTTCTGTGTCCGTGTCAAAAGAATCTCTGCAAGTTACTGAGCATTTGACTGTTTCTGACAACAGGTGGAAGCTTAGGCTGTGCCGGATGTAGAGGTGAAGAGGAAAGCATCAGACAGAAGAAGAGTCCACTGCGGGCAACCCCCTGAAGTGAGGGTAAGATTGAAACTTGACTTGCTCTTTGCACGTGCACTCTGTATGCACTTGTATGACTGTCACTTAGTATGAAGTGTACATGTTACCTTGACGCCTTGGTTTTGCTTTGTTGGCAGAGGAGGAGATGAAGGCTGAGCAGCATCCCACAGTGAGAGAGAGTGTCTTCAGTGCAACTGCAGCTGTCACCGGAAGATGCGGTAAGATTAAGACTCTACTTCTTGCACCCTTTGATGACCTTTCAATTTCCAATGGAAAGTTGACCTTGTCAGGCCTTGACCTCTTGACTTCCAATTGACAGGATGCAGGGAAGCAGGGCCCATCACCAGTAGAAGGAAGAGGAGCTCATTCCGCTACCAGGAAGCCTAATAGAGAAGCTTTTCTGCATTTCTTCCTCTCTGTCTCTTCTGTCTCCTATCCCCTCCCTACTCTAACATAACTAACCTTCCCCCCTCCTCCCCCACCCTTTCCCCTCTTATGCCCTTTCCTGACCTAACTGTCTTCATCAGCTAAACTTATTTTTCTACTACTTTTTAATGCTTGTGTTTACATGAAATTCTGTGATTTGTCGCATTGTTTTGAATTTTTACTAATCTTCTGTCAGTTGTATATTTTCAGGGACGACGCAGGAGGACCAGGGCCGAGCAAGAGAAGATGGGGTGTCCATTGCCCAGCTGTGTCCAGCCGCCAACATTGGCCAAAGCGGTAAGTAACAAGCTGCCTTTTTGTTGCGCTTTTGATACCCAAGATTGACGGTGAGCTGTGAAATGTGTACATCTTGCACTCGTCTGTCGACTTTGGTTACTCCTTGATGAGGAAGCCTTACTTTTGATTTGACCTGTAGACATCCCTGTTAACAGGTACAGGGTAAGACTGCTGTGGTTCCGCAGAAGGAGCAGACCGTAACCTGCCGACCGGAGTTCAACGATGGACTGCGGCCAATCCAAGACGCGAGGGTAAGACGCAGCTGCACCTCTGTGCTTTTTCTGTGTCCGTGTCAAAAGAATCTCTGCAAGTTACTGAGCATTTGACTGTTTCTGACAACAGGTGGAAGCTTAGGCTGTGCCGGATGTAGAGGTGAAGAGGAAAGCATCAGACAGAAGAAGAGTCCACTGCGGGCAACCCCCTGAAGTGAGGGTAAGATTGAAACTTGACTTGCTCTTTGCACGTGCACTCTGTATGCACTTGTATGACTGTCACTTAGTATGAAGTGTACATGTTACCTTGACGCCTTGGTTTTGCTTTGTTGGCAGAGGAGGAGATGAAGGCTGAGCAGCATCCCACAGTGAGAGAGAGTGTCTTCAGTGCAACTGCAGCTGTCACCGGAAGATGCGGTAAGATTAAGACTCTACTTCTTGCACCCTTTGATGACCTTTCAATTTCCAATGGAAAGTTGACCTTGTCAGGCCTTGACCTCTTGACTTCCAATTGACAGGATGCAGGGAAGCAGGGCCCATCACCAGTAGAAGGAAGAGGAGCTCATTCCGCTACCAGGAAGCCTAATAGAGAAGCTTTTCTGCATTTCTTCCTCTCTGTCTCTTCTGTCTCCTATCCCCTCCCTACTCTAACATAACTAACCTTCCCCCCTCCTCCCCCACCCTTTCCCCTCTTATGCCCTTTCCTGACCTAACTGTCTTCATCAGCTAAACTTATTTTTCTACTACTTTTTAATGCTTGTGTTTACATGAAATTCTGTGATTTGTCGCATTGTTTTGAATTTTTACTAATCTTCTGTCAGTTGTATATTTTCAGGGACGACGCAGGAGGACCAGGGCCGAGCAAGAGAAGATGGGGTGTCCATTGCCCAGCTGTGTCCAGCCGCCAACATTGGCCAAAGCGGTAAGTAACAAGCTGCCTTTTTGTTGCGCTTTTGATACCCAAGATTGACGGTGAGCTGTGAAATGTGTACATCTTGCACTCGTCTGTCGACTTTGGTTACTCCTTGATGAGGAAGCCTTACTTTTGATTTGACCTGTAGACATCCCTGTTAACAGGTACAGGGTAAGACTGCTGTGGTTCCGCAGAAGGAGCAGACCGTAACCTGCCGACCGGAGTTCAACGATGGACTGCGGCCAATCCAAGACGCGAGGGTAAGACGCAGCTGCACCTCTGTGCTTTTTCTGTGTCCGTGTCAAAAGAATCTCTGCAAGTTACTGAGCATTTGACTGTTTCTGACAACAGGTGGAAGCTTAGGCTGTGCCGGATGTAGAGGTGAAGAGGAAAGCATCAGACAGAAGAAGAGTCCACTGCGGGCAACCCCCTGAAGTGAGGGTAAGATTGAAACTTGACTTGCTCTTTGCACGTGCACTCTGTATGCACTTGTATGACTGTCACTTAGTATGAAGTGTACATGTTACCTTGACGCCTTGGTTTTGCTTTGTTGGCAGAGGAGGAGATGAAGGCTGAGCAGCATCCCACAGTGAGAGAGAGTGTCTTCAGTGCAACTGCAGCTGTCACCGGAAGATGCGGTAAGATTAAGACTCTACTTCTTGCACCCTTTGATGACCTTTCAATTTCCAATGGAAAGTTGACCTTGTCAGGCCTTGACCTCTTGACTTCCAATTGACAGGATGCAGGGAAGCAGGGCCCATCACCAGTAGAAGGAAGAGGAGCTCATTCCGCTACCAGGAAGCCTAATAGAGAAGCTTTTCTGCATTTCTTCCTCTCTGTCTCTTCTGTCTCCTATCCCCTCCCTACTCTAACATAACTAACCTTCCCCCCTCCTCCCCCACCCTTTCCCCTCTTATGCCCTTTCCTGACCTAACTGTCTTCATCAGCTAAACTTATTTTTCTACTACTTTTTAATGCTTGTGTTTACATGAAATTCTGTGATTTGTCGCATTGTTTTGAATTTTTACTAATCTTCTGTCAGTTGTATATTTTCAGGGACGACGCAGGAGGACCAGGGCCGAGCAAGAGAAGATGGGGTGTCCATTGCCCAGCTGTGTCCAGCCGCCAACATTGGCCAAAGCGGTAAGTAACAAGCTGCCTTTTTGTTGCGCTTTTGATACCCAAGATTGACGGTGAGCTGTGAAATGTGTACATCTTGCACTCGTCTGTCGACTTTGGTTACTCCTTGATGAGGAAGCCTTACTTTTGATTTGACCTGTAGACATCCCTGTTAACAGGTACAGGGTAAGACTGCTGTGGTTCCGCAGAAGGAGCAGACCGTAACCTGCCGACCGGAGTTCAACGATGGACTGCGGCCAATCCAAGACGCGAGGGTAAGACGCAGCTGCACCTCTGTGCTTTTTCTGTGTCCGTGTCAAAAGAATCTCTGCAAGTTACTGAGCATTTGACTGTTTCTGACAACAGGTGGAAGCTTAGGCTGTGCCGGATGTAGAGGTGAAGAGGAAAGCATCAGACAGAAGAAGAGTCCACTGCGGGCAACCCCCTGAAGTGAGGGTAAGATTGAAACTTGACTTGCTCTTTGCACGTGCACTCTGTATGCACTTGTATGACTGTCACTTAGTATGAAGTGTACATGTTACCTTGACGCCTTGGTTTTGCTTTGTTGGCAGAGGAGGAGATGAAGGCTGAGCAGCATCCCACAGTGAGAGAGAGTGTCTTCAGTGCAACTGCAGCTGTCACCGGAAGATGCGGTAAGATTAAGACTCTACTTCTTGCACCCTTTGATGACCTTTCAATTTCCAATGGAAAGTTGACCTTGTCAGGCCTTGACCTCTTGACTTCCAATTGACAGGATGCAGGGAAGCAGGGCCCATCACCAGTAGAAGGAAGAGGAGCTCATTCCGCTACCAGGAAGCCTAATAGAGAAGCTTTTCTGCATTTCTTCCTCTCTGTCTCTTCTGTCTCCTATCCCCTCCCTACTCTAACATAACTAACCTTCCCCCCTCCTCCCCCACCCTTTCCCCTCTTATGCCCTTTCCTGACCTAACTGTCTTCATCAGCTAAACTTATTTTTCTACTACTTTTTAATGCTTGTGTTTACATGAAATTCTGTGATTTGTCGCATTGTTTTGAATTTTTACTAATCTTCTGTCAGTTGTATATTTTCAGGGACGACGCAGGAGGACCAGGGCCGAGCAAGAGAAGATGGGGTGTCCATTGCCCAGCTGTGTCCAGCCGCCAACATTGGCCAAAGCGGTAAGTAACAAGCTGCCTTTTTGTTGCGCTTTTGATACCCAAGATTGACGGTGAGCTGTGAAATGTGTACATCTTGCACTCGTCTGTCGACTTTGGTTACTCCTTGATGAGGAAGCCTTACTTTTGATTTGACCTGTAGACATCCCTGTTAACAGGTACAGGGTAAGACTGCTGTGGTTCCGCAGAAGGAGCAGACCGTAACCTGCCGACCGGAGTTCAACGATGGACTGCGGCCAATCCAAGACGCGAGGGTAAGACGCAGCTGCACCTCTGTGCTTTTTCTGTGTCCGTGTCAAAAGAATCTCTGCAAGTTACTGAGCATTTGACTGTTTCTGACAACAGGTGGAAGCTTAGGCTGTGCCGGATGTAGAGGTGAAGAGGAAAGCATCAGACAGAAGAAGAGTCCACTGCGGGCAACCCCCTGAAGTGAGGGTAAGATTGAAACTTGACTTGCTCTTTGCACGTGCACTCTGTATGCACTTGTATGACTGTCACTTAGTATGAAGTGTACATGTTACCTTGACGCCTTGGTTTTGCTTTGTTGGCAGAGGAGGAGATGAAGGCTGAGCAGCATCCCACAGTGAGAGAGAGTGTCTTCAGTGCAACTGCAGCTGTCACCGGAAGATGCGGTAAGATTAAGACTCTACTTCTTGCACCCTTTGATGACCTTTCAATTTCCAATGGAAAGTTGACCTTGTCAGGCCTTGACCTCTTGACTTCCAATTGACAGGATGCAGGGAAGCAGGGCCCATCACCAGTAGAAGGAAGAGGAGCTCATTCCGCTACCAGGAAGCCTAATAGAGAAGCTTTTCTGCATTTCTTCCTCTCTGTCTCTTCTGTCTCCTATCCCCTCCCTACTCTAACATAACTAACCTTCCCCCCTCCTCCCCCACCCTTTCCCCTCTTATGCCCTTTCCTGACCTAACTGTCTTCATCAGCTAAACTTATTTTTCTACTACTTTTTAATGCTTGTGTTTACATGAAATTCTGTGATTTGTCGCATTGTTTTGAATTTTTACTAATCTTCTGTCAGTTGTATATTTTCAGGGACGACGCAGGAGGACCAGGGCCGAGCAAGAGAAGATGGGGTGTCCATTGCCCAGCTGTGTCCAGCCGCCAACATTGGCCAAAGCGGTAAGTAACAAGCTGCCTTTTTGTTGCGCTTTTGATACCCAAGATTGACGGTGAGCTGTGAAATATGTACATCTTGCACTCGTCTGTCGACTTTGGTTACTCCTTGATGAGGAAGCCTTACTTTTGATTTGACCTGTAGACATCCCTAATAACAGGTACAGGGTTAGACTGCTGTGGTTCCGCAGAAGGAGCAGACCGTAACCTGCCGACCGGAGTTCAACGATGGACTGCGGCCAATCCAAGACGCGAGGGTAAGACGCAGCTGCACCTCTGTGCTTTTTCTGTGTCCGTGTCAAAAGAATCTCTGCAAGTTACTGAGCATTTGACTGTTTCTGACAACAGGTGGAAGCTTAGGCTGTGCCGGATGTAGAGGTGAAGAGGAAAGCATCAGACAGAAGAAGAGTCCACTGCGGGCAACCCCCTGAAGTGAGGGTAAGATTGAAACTTGACTTGCTCTTTGCACGTGCACTCTGTATGCACTTGTATGACTGTCACTTAGTATGAAGTGTACATGTTACCTTGACGCCTTGGTTTTGCTTTGTTGGCAGAGGAGGAGATGAAGGCTGAGCAGCATCCCACAGTGAGAGAGAGTGTCTTCAGTGCAACTGCAGCTGTCACCGGAAGATGCGGTAAGATCAAGACTCTACTTCTTGCACCCTTTGATGACCTTTCAATTTCCAATGGAAAGTTGACCTTGTCAGGCCTTGACCTCTTGACTTCCAATTGACAGGATGCAGGGAAGCAGGGCCCATCACCAGTAGAAGGAAGAGGAGCTCATTCCGCTACCAGGAAGCCTAATAGAGAAGCTTTTCTGCATTTCTTCCTCTCTGTCTCTTCTGTCTCCTATCCCCTCCCTACTCTAACATAACTAACCTTCCCCCCTCCTCCCCCACCCTTTCCCCTCTTATGCCCTTTCCTGACCTAACTGTCTTCATCAGCTAAACTTATTTTTCTACTACTTTTTAATGCTTGTGTTTACATGAAATTCTGTGATTTGTCGCATTGTTTTGAATTTTTACTAATCTTCTGTCAGTTGTATATTTTCAGGGACGACGCAGGAGGACCAGGGCCGAGCAAGAGAAGATGGGGTGTCCATTGCCCAGCTGTGTCCAGCCGCCAACATTGGCCAAAGCGGTAAGTAACAAGCTGCCTTTTTGTTGCGCTTTTGATACCCAAGATTGACGGTGAGCTGTGAAATGTGTACATCTTGCACTCGTCTGTCGACTTTGGTTACTCCTTGATGAGGAAGCCTTACTTTTGATTTGACCTGTAGACATCCCTGTTAACAGGTACAGGGTAAGACTGCTGTGGTTCCGCAGAAGGAGCAGACCGTAACCTGCCGACCGGAGTTCAACGATGGACTGCGGCCAATCCAAGACGCGAGGGTAAGACGCAGCTGCACCTCTGTGCTTTTTCTGTGTCCGTGTCAAAAGAATCTCTGCAAGTTACTGAGCATTTGACTGTTTCTGACAACAGGTGGAAGCTTAGGCTGTGCCGGATGTAGAGGTGAAGAGGAAAGCATCAGACAGAAGAAGAGTCCACTGCGGGCAACCCCCTGAAGTGAGGGTAAGATTGAAACTTGACTTGCTCTTTGCACGTGCACTCTGTATGCACTTGTATGACTGTCACTTAGTATGAAGTGTACATGTTACCTTGACGCCTTGGTTTTGCTTTGTTGGCAGAGGAGGAGATGAAGGCTGAGCAGCATCCCACAGTGAGAGAGAGTGTCTTCAGTGCAACTGCAGCTGTCACCGGAAGATGCGGTAAGATCAAGACTCTACTTCTTGCACCCTTTGATGACCTTTCAATTTCCAATGGAAAGTTGACCTTGTCAGGCCTTGACCTCTTGACTTCCAATTGACAGGATGCAGGGAAGCAGGGCCCATCACCAGTAGAAGGAAGAGGAGCTCATTCCGCTACCAGGAAGCCTAATAGAGAAGCTTTTCTGCATTTCTTCCTCTCTGTCTCTTCTGTCTCCTATCCCCTCCCTACTCTAACATAACTAACCTTCCCCCCTCCTCCCCCACCCTTTCCCCTCTTATGCCCTTTCCTGACCTAACTGTCTTCATCAGCTAAACTTATTTTTCTACTACTTTTTAATGCTTGTGTTTACATGAAATTCTGTGATTTGTCGCATTGTTTTGAATTTTTACTAATCTTCTGTCAGTTGTATATTTTCAGGGACGACGCAGGAGGACCAGGGCCGAGCAAGAGAAGATGGGGTGTCCATTGCCCAGCTGTGTCCAGCCGCCAACATTGGCCAAAGCGGTAAGTAACAAGCTGCCTTTTTGTTGCGCTTTTGATACCCAAGATTGACGGTGAGCTGTGAAATGTGTACATCTTGCACTCGTCTGTCGACTTTGGTTACTCCTTGATGAGGAAGCCTTACTTTTGATTTGACCTGTAGACATCCCTGTTAACAGGTACAGGGTAAGACTGCTGTGGTTCCGCAGAAGGAGCAGACCGTAACCTGCCGACCGGAGTTCAACGATGGACTGCGGCCAATCCAAGACGCGAGGGTAAGACGCAGCTGCACCTCTGTGCTTTTTCTGTGTCCGTGTCAAAAGAATCTCTGCAAGTTACTGAGCATTTGACTGTTTCTGACAACAGGTGGAAGCTTAGGCTGTGCCGGATGTAGAGGTGAAGAGGAAAGCATCAGACAGAAGAAGAGTCCACTGCGGGCAACCCCCTGAAGTGAGGGTAAGATTGAAACTTGACTTGCTCTTTGCACGTGCACTCTGTATGCACTTGTATGACTGTCACTTAGTATGAAGTGTACATGTTACCTTGACGCCTTGGTTTTGCTTTGTTGGCAGAGGAGGAGATGAAGGCTGAGCAGCATCCCACAGTGAGAGAGAGTGTCTTCAGTGCAACTGCAGCTGTCACCGGAAGATGCGGTAAGATTAAGACTCTACTTCTTGCACCCTTTGATGACCTTTCAATTTCCAATGGAAAGTTGACCTTGTCAGGCCTTGACCTCTTGACTTCCAATTGACAGGATGCAGGGAAGCAGGGCCCATCACCAGTAGAAGGAAGAGGAGCTCATTCCGCTACCAGGAAGCCTAATAGAGAAGCTTTTCTGCATTTCTTCCTCTCTGTCTCTTCTGTCTCCTATCCCCTCCCTACTCTAACATAACTAACCTTCCCCCCTCCTCCCCCACCCTTTCCCCTCTTATGCCCTTTCCTGACCTAACTGTCTTCATCAGCTAAACTTATTTTTCTACTACTTTTTAATGCTTGTGTTTACATGAAATTCTGTGATTTGTCGCATTGTTTTGAATTTTTACTAATCTTCTGTCAGTTGTATATTTTCAGGGACGACGCAGGAGGACCAGGGCCGAGCAAGAGAAGATGGGGTGTCCATTGCCCAGCTGTGTCCAGCCGCCAACATTGGCCAAAGCGGTAAGTAACAAGCTGCCTTTTTGTTGCGCTTTTGATACCCAAGATTGACGGTGAGCTGTGAAATGTGTACATCTTGCACTCGTCTGTCGACTTTGGTTACTCCTTGATGAGGAAGCCTTACTTTTGATTTGACCTGTAGACATCCCTGTTAACAGGTACAGGGTAAGACTGCTGTGGTTCCGCAGAAGGAGCAGACCGTAACCTGCCGACCGGAGTTCAACGATGGACTGCGGCCAATCCAAGACGCGAGGGTAAGACGCAGCTGCACCTCTGTGCTTTTTCTGTGTCCGTGTCAAAAGAATCTCTGCAAGTTACTGAGCATTTGACTGTTTCTGACAACAGGTGGAAGCTTAGGCTGTGCCGGATGTAGAGGTGAAGAGGAAAGCATCAGACAGAAGAAGAGTCCACTGCGGGCAACCCCCTGAAGTGAGGGTAAGATTGAAACTTGACTTGCTCTTTGCACGTGCACTCTGTATGCACTTGTATGACTGTCACTTAGTATGAAGTGTACATGTTACCTTGACGCCTTGGTTTTGCTTTGTTGGCAGAGGAGGAGATGAAGGCTGAGCAGCATCCCACAGTGAGAGAGAGTGTCTTCAGTGCAACTGCAGCTGTCACCGGAAGATGCGGTAAGATTAAGACTCTACTTCTTGCACCCTTTGATGACCTTTCAATTTCCAATGGAAAGTTGACCTTGTCAGGCCTTGACCTCTTGACTTCCAATTGACAGGATGCAGGGAACTATTGCCAATTTCACTTATTTAGGATTGCAATCATTTTGATCACTTGTATTTCTGTCCTTTAGAAAGCGATTAAAACAGGGATCACTTGGGGATGTGCCTTTGCACACCATTTGTAAATGACTTACTGAAATTGAGATTGGGGGTCTGTCTGGCACATGTTTTAATGCCACGTATTATTTCATGTATTAGTGTGGGCCCCAAATTTTATTTATATGACCAATCATAATATAAATAAACTCCATCAGGAACGATTGGTATCAAAATTTTATATTCCTTCAACAATGTCTTATTCATCCAGACTCTTCTTGTCATGTAATATTTGATACAGCAGAGCATCTGGTTGAGTGCAACTGATATATTTTGATTACATGAAGAACATCTGTGTACTGCTTGTGTAAACAAATGTGGCTTGATTATCTTGTGAAGGAGATGGGCGAACATAGTGTGCAGAAAGCCTATAGCTTCAAATATATAAAAATCATGTTCAGTTTGTGAATTCAGTATTTAGAGTAAAGTTCTCATTATTGAAATGTGCGAAATTATGATAAATAAAACTTTTCTGAGGAAAATTTTCTTGGAAAATTTATTCTTACCGGTAAATTAAAAAAATGTGATATTCATGGGGGTTCGAACCCTAATAAAAATCCTGAGTATCATTTTCTTTCGAGACTAGCATGCTAACCACTAGACTACGCAAGATCTGATGAATAGTGGCATTTAAATCATGTTTGTGATATGATCCTTGACTTAATGGACTTCAAGTATTTCTCAAAAAGATGCGAATGATATGTCATAAAAGTATATTTTTAAGGTATAGTGGGTCTTTGCTCCATATTTTAGGAAACCAAAAAATGTATATTTTTATGCAAACTTCGAGGATTAACTTTCAAAAAAATGGAGCGAAGACCCACTCATATCGAAAAATAGTGTTATAGAATGAGAAAATGACTCTTTTTGCCCTTTTTAGTGTGTGTACAATATTTCATAAGCAAATAATTTCAATCTTTGTGAGATTTTTGCAAATTGTAGAGATTTTACATAAAGTATATTTTAATGTTAGATTATATATCAAGGAAAATTTTGATCTAATTGAGATTTAATTTTTCACCTTAATGTTTGTCACACTAAAGGCTTTTTGCTCGTCATGTTCACCCATCTTCTTTCACTCAGAATTGACAATCGAAAGGGTTAGTTATATGCTTCAATGCACATGACACCAGTGACTTCAATATCTTGTAATAATTTATGACATATAATTTACTCAATTTACTTGATTTGGGATGCAAATACATGGTTGTTGAAACTAACCAAACAATATGATAATGATATTGAAGACTCAAGTGAGTTATTCTGATCAAAATTTTTTGTTGTCTGTCATCCTTGTTGTCGTCCTTGTGTAAACTTTTCACATTGCCATGCATCTTCTTCTTAAGAACCCCTGGGCCAATTTCAACCAAACTTGCCACAAAGAATCCTTGGATTAAGGGAATTCAAGTTTGTTCAAATGAAGGGCCATGCCTTCTTTCAAGCTGAGAGAATTACGAATTAGTTAAAAATTAATGACATCATTTCAAAAAATCTTCTCAAGAACCACTGTGCTTGAAAATATGAAACTTATATGGAATCGTCCTCAGGCTGTGTAGATTCAAATTTGTTCAAGTCATGACCCCTGGGGGTAGGTTGGGTCCACAGTGGGCGATCAATGTTTTTCATAGGAATACACGGGGAAAATTTTTTCTTCTCAAGAACAGCAAGGCCATGATTGATCATAATAAAATTAAAGCATCCTCAGGTAATGTAGATTTAAATTTGTTCAAATGATGACCCCCAGGAGTACAGAGGGGCCATAACAGGGGATCATAGTTATACAAAGGAATATAAAGGATATATCAATAAAAATTCTGTCTTAAGAACAGCAAAGCCATTATTAGTCATATTAATTCAAAAACAGGTGGTGTAGATTCAAGTTCGTTCAAATCATAACCCCCAATCAGAAACCACTTTTATATTTTATATTTAAACTTTTCAATACTGAACTGCTTTTTCCTAGCCAAAGTGCTCAGGTGAGCGATGTGGCCCATGGGCCTCTTGTTTATTTTTTTCTGACCTACTTAAAATTAAGATTTTTAATAATTTATGAACTAATAACTGAGTTGGATAAAATGACATGATGTAATAACAAAATGTTTTTACACATAAAGTGTGTATATTAATCGTTTGATTTTCTTCAAAATCTTTATTGACATGTTCTGAAGATTTTAAGAATGTCCTACAGATTTTGAAATTAATTGACAAAATTTGTAAAACATGCTTACCAGTTGATTTTTTTGCTCTTTCACCAACTCTGCAAAAGAGTTAAAAATTGAGTAAATGCTATTCTGTTCATCAAATTGTTGTCATCTGTATTTAAATTTTTTTTTCTTCAGTGACATTTTTATTTCTGTGTAGAATGTCCTTGAAAGGGAAAAATTAAGACTTTCATTTTACACTTAATCTTGAAAAACTGAAATTGACTTTGCAGAAAAAGCAGTAACAACCCTAAGATACTGAGCAATTGAAATTGGTCATAAAGTAGCAAAATATGACTTATGATTCTGGGAGGGCTTTGCCCCCCCCCCCCCTCCCATACCCTCAGTATCTGGCCCATGGATTTTAACAATGATGATGGGCCATATGTCCATCAACATTTAAGTCCAGAATGAACCCTGAAAAGTCAGTCGTCCATTCCCTGGCCTAAAAAAAACTGTTCTGAGTGCGAGAGTGCTTATTGTTCTGGAATCCAGTGCAACCAAACTGAGGAGTGATGGTAGATGCAATATGAATGTCTTACTTCCACCATTTTTTCTCACTTTATAGTCTGAGCACTTCTTTGACCTCTTGACATTCTTTTAGAACAGATCAGGGTTAGACTGGTTTGGATCCTGATGAAGTGCAGATTGTCACCCACCAGAAATTGTGCAAAGAGTTCAGGCATCAACTGTGGTGAATCCAAGACTTGACGGTAAGGTGTACATTCTGTTCATGTATGTCTTGCACTTCATCAAATTTTATTGCTCTTTCTCTCTCAAAGAAGTTCTACTCTTTCTTAGACCTCTTCACATTCTTTTTTAACAGGTACAGGGTCAGGTTGGTCTCAATGCCCAGAAGAAGAGCATGACCATCACTTGCCTTTGAAAGTTAAGGGATCAATTTCACCAATATAAGTTGTGACAGTATGACAAAGTGAGCTTACAGTACCAACCAGACCCAACCTGACACAAAGCAGTCCCAGAGCAGTCCCGGGGACTGCTTTCTGGGACTGCTCTGGGACTGCTAAAGCAGTCCCATAGCAGTCCCACAGCGGTCCCAGAGCAGTCCCAGCGGTCCCAGAAAGCAGTCCCAGCAGTCCCAGTGGGCGGAGTTAATTAATTTAATGGGCGGAGCTTACTCAGAAATGAGATTACCAATAAACAATGTAACTATAAAAGGCAGTTGAAATTGATGATCCATTTCTTTCTGAGCAGTATCAATTCTCATGCGACAGTCATTTTTTAACTGTTAAGAAAATCACACTACGCGTATAGAAACAAATAATAAATATTGAACAAAGAAGACGTTCACACCTATAAATAACATGAATATTTAAACACAGTTTTGTGGTATATTAATTTTTCACCAAAATAAATCAATTTCTAAATTACTGTGATTGATATTGGTTTCCATATTTATTTATTTTTTTATTTTTAATAGATAATTAAGCTTGAGTTATTTATTTTCTATCAAAACTAGCTTTAAATAGGCCTTATAATTATACAGCAAGGCCGATTTCCATACTATACTCTGAATGCAGTTTTCTTAAGTACTGGAGCTTTTGAAACATTCTTTGTGTATTATATTTCAGTCATGATTATTTTCATTGACTTGCCAATTTAATTATCATTAAATTATCTATGTAACAGAAAACAATAATACTTTTATTATATAAACGTTTGAGTGTACATCTGTAAATCACGCGAATGGAACCCTCAGATTATGTTCAAAATTAATTAATCCCAAAATTAATTTATACACATTTATTGAAACGAAGATTTTTTGCAGTACATAGATTGAAATTAGTGTCATTGTTGACCAGCATGTTCAGTGATGTGTAACACTGATACCCAAATAACATGCATTCATGCCCGAAGGCGATTGAAACTTCAGGTGTTGACACCATTTTATACATTTGTATTGCTTTTTATTAATCGGCCAGGAAAACACAAACAAAACAAATAAAAAATAAGTCACAATTCCCAATATTTTAAAATGTTAATAAATTTACTCTTTTAATTACTTGTTTATAAATCAAAAACAAATTCATAAATAAATCCCCCAATAATTGTTCACAAATATAATTTTTTAAATGACTGAAGAATGGTAGAATAATTTTATTTCATGGTCATTTAATAAATTATTAGGTTGAGGGCGGTAAAAAATAGCATGGAATGCTCTTTTTTAGCATGCATATGGTTTTAGCTTTTTCAATTAAAAAAAAATCCAGTACAGTACGTCCCTCTGAATGTCTTATTGTAATGACAAGTTTGTTTGTTTTTTGTTTGTTTGTTTGTTTTTAAATAGTGCTAATGCAAACTTTGAGTACATTCCGTAACATGACAGCATTAATTAATTAAATAGGCCTCGATATTTTTTTTTTCAAACACCTGTATTAAAGTTTTAATTAGCATTAATTAATTAAATAGGCCTAGATATACTTTTTTCAAACACCTGTATTAAAGTTTAATTTAAAGGATAAAAGTCATCTCCTGACTTCCCTTTTAACTACTTTCATTTTTTAAAATTAATTCTAGACTACAATTGTGTAAATTTACAGCCCCTGAAGACATTTAGTAATTACATGTATATCTATCTCTACTTATTATAATTTTGTAAAAAATCCTTGTTTTTTTTTTATTCTTTATCTTAAACACCTCTCTGCTGAAAGTAAACAAAACAACAACAGGGAGCCTGCAAATTCAGAATACACAAGGGGCGGAGCTATCATGTCACTCAGAACCTTTTTCATGCATGAGTGAACAAAGCAGTCCCAGAAAGCAGTCCCAGGGACTGCTGGGTCTGCTTTCTAGAGAAGTCCCAGAGCAGTCCCACAGCGGTCCCATAGCAGTCCCACAGCAGTCCCAGAGCGGTCCCAAAGCAGTCCCGGGGACTGCTTTCTGGGACTGCTTAGGTGTCAGGTTGGGTCTGGTTGGTACTGTATCTTGCACTCTGTTGAATCATATTACTGTCTGCGCTGAAGAAGCCTTAATAATTATTGAATGCTTGACTTTTTTTGTCAACAGATGGAGGGTTAGGTTAACGTTGATTTGAAGGGAAACATGAAATAGTAGAAGTAGAGTCCAAAATGAAGAGATCTAATCAAGTCACCTCTTGGAGTACAGTAAGATATACAATCTGTACACATAAATCTTGCACCCTGACCATTTTTGGGACTCTCACTGTGTCCAGGAAGTCTTAATTTTCCTATGAACTCTAAAGATTCTTTGGTTTCAGGTACAAGGTTAAGAAAAAGCAAACCATGATCTGCTAGGAAGAGTTCTGAGATAGGCTGTGGCCAATCCAATACCTGATAGTAGAACACAATGTTCACATCTTGCTCTCTCTCAACCTTTGATTAGAATGGAGGATTGGACTGTGACCAATTCCTGAAGTGACTGTAAGATACAATCTTTATTTGCTCTTTGCACTCTGTGAATTTTTAATACTCTGTCTTACTTGAATGTCTTTGACTTTTGATTTCCTTTATTAGATGGAGGAGAGTTAGGCAGATTGGGATCCCGTGCTGAAGAAGATTTCACCTCCCATTCACCTGCAGCCATTATTGGAAGATGCAGTAAGAATTGGGTATTCCTTTCTGCATAATTTCCTTGAACTTCTTGTAAATTGAAGTTGTTTGGATCAGAATTTGACTTGTTGACTTCTAATTGAAAGGACACAGAGCAGCAGGACACATGAAGAAGAGGACCAAGGTAGACTAGCAGATGAAGAGGAGTCTTTACCCAGCTATGTCCAGCAGTCAACATTGGCCAAAGTGGTAAGTAATGTACTGCTTTTTGGCACATATGAATCCCTGATTTCTATTATATTTTGACCAAAGCAGCTAGAGTACTCCTTTATCTCTGATTTTCTGTATCAACAGGAGTATGGCTAAGGCAAGCTTTGACCCCCCTGTGGGGTATGACTAGTATGACTCCATTTTTTTGTTAACAGGAGTACAGAGAGCAGGGATGGACTACAGCCAACCATTGAAGTAATATTAATGGTAAGATTCATATTTTTTATGACTTATTTTTAAGAAAGATTGCAAATTTTAAAAATTTCTTTCTATTTTATAAAAGCAGGATAAGGAATTCCTGTATTTAAGAAATGAATGTAATATTTTTTTCTTTGACCGAAGTATCAAAGAAAAATTTGGACGGAAAATGTCATCAATGCGCGTAGTGCATTGATGAAAACGTTTTCCGTCCAAATTTTTCTTTGATACTTCAGTCAAAGAAAAAAATATTGCTTTCATTTCTTATCATTTAATTATGATTTAAAAATAATAAAATGAAACTTTCTTTCACTTTAATATTTAATTTACACATCAAAGACTGTGCATAGGTATACAACACAACAACGTTTCTGAAATTCAAAATTGCTGAATGTATAGATCTACACGCATTGATGGAATTTTTCTTTCAAGTTTCTTTGAAACATCGAGCAAATAAAAAATTATAAGATTTATATCTTATCATTTAATATTTATCTTTCAATGATGAATTTTACCTGAGAACGAATGACTGTCCAACATACAGGCCTACCTTAGTTAGGCTACCTAAATTTTCAGATGCATAGTAATACATAACGAAGAAACAACGTTCTCAAATATTGTTGTGTCATATACCAGCACTGTCTAACAATAACAGTTTAACACAAAAAACTTACCTGTTGTGTTATTAATTTTTGCTATATCCCAGTGGGTATATTTTCCCCGGTAAGCTGATATATCTTTAGGTTCGTAAATGCAAAGGGAAACTACTCAAAGAGAACCCTAACAACTCTTTCTAGGTCACAGAAATTTTGGATTTCATTTGCGCATCTCTTCATCTCAAACCGAACAAATAAATACGTATCACAACCTGTCCATGCATAACACAACATGCTGTAAAATCTTGAAGAGTCTGTTGTCGACTGTGAACATTGAAAGAATTCCGTGCTTGCTCAGTGGCATTTCCCCGCTTTGGTAGCATAAAAACATTTTTTCACAGTTGTATTATTCATACCAGTTATCACAAAGATAAACATTAAACATACATATGATGATTTCTTTCCTTCTTTTCCGCAACTGCATTGTTGTCATGCAGACGATCTGAATTGTTTAGCAAAGGGGGGTAATTCGAAAAGAAACGAAAGTAGAAAATAACTCAGGAACGTAACGGATAAGTTTTGAAATTCAGGAAAAGAGAGTAAATGCATTTTATTTTTCTTTCATAAAGTAATCTAGAAGTGGGAAATATACATGAAAAGCCAGCCAAAGTAGTTCCGGCTGCTAAGTGCAAGTGAACTCCTAATTCTATTGATGCAGTAATCAAAAGAATTTTTTATCCAATCAGAATCAATTATTTTATAGAAATTAAATGATTTCAGGTTGAATGGGAGACCATCACCTTCAAGGAAGTGAATCAAGAGAGAGGTTCAACTTGTCCAGTTTGTGAAGTAACAGTAAGAAGGAATTCCTCAAAATCTGCAATCATCTAAAATTAATTATTCTTTATATATTATTAATATTAATAAAATAAAATTAATATTAACATATTCTTTGGATTATTGACATACATTAAGACTGGCTTCAATTCCAGAGTGAAGATGAGACCATCATCAGCAAGTAAAAGAAAGGTAAAAGACAATTTCTCAACCCTGCACTCTGCCACCCCACTCTCACCCCCATGTCTTTGCTTCATGATGCCTTTACCTCATTTTAGCTTATGTAATACCCTCAGCATCAGCATCAAAGGTTAAAGTTTTTGGTGAAGTTTTATTTTCAAGTACATCTGTGCCCTTTATTAATCAGAGATGCATGGAGGATGCTTCTAGTATGTTTCATTGTACCAGTCAAGGTTTCAAATGCTGCAATTTCAGCTGAGGAATGACCAGGTTAATGTTTTTGGAACAGGTTAAAGTTCTTAGAGCAGGTTAAAGTTTTTGAAGAAGGTCTCATTTGCAAGTAACTATAAGCCCTGTATTAACGAAACTTGCATGGATGTTACATCTAAAGATGCACACTACTGGACTTGCTTCGGATGCTGGATCTGACCTACATTTTCCAGATGAGTGACCACGTTAAAGTTTTTAGAGCAGATCTCATTTCCAAGTAACTTAAAGCCCTATATTGACCAAACTTGCATGGATGATACACCTAAAGATGCACACTACCGGCTTGCTTCGGATGCTGTATCTGACTGAAATTTTCCAGATGAGTGACCAGGTTAAAGTAAACTTTAAGGGCTATCTGAACCAAACTTGCATGGATAATGCATCACAGGATGAACACTCTCAAACTTGCTTCAGATGCTGAATATGACTTACATTTTCTGGATGAGTGACTAGTTTAAAGGTTTTAGGTAAGCCCATTCCCAAGTAACTGTGAGCCCTATTGGAGCAAAACTGCATAAATTTTACATCTATGGATGCACACTACTAGGTTATTAGTTTGGTACTTTGCCTTACTTAAGTGTTATAGTTTAAAATTATTAGAGTGATACGTAGGAAATATACTGGGTATGTTATCTTTTAAACTCTTCTTTTCAAGAACTACAATGCTACAAATTGTCCATTATTTGTAATTTATTCATTTGGTAAAGAATTGAGTTTATTGACATCATGGCTACCACAACAGAAATGGGGTCTATTATTTTCCCAAGAATATGAAGGGAAAAAACTTTTCTCTTTAGACATTGTCAAATTCAAATGCAGTCAGTATTGTGTACTTCATAATCAAATCAGAAAGAGAGGGACCGGAGGGTGTGTAAGTCTGTATAATATTGTCTTATAAAGGAATTCTGTTAAAATCTTCTCCATACATATATGACCAAATTGTCAGATCATTACAGAAATTTCCTTATGTTATGTAAATTTGACTTTGTCTAAATCATAGCCGTTTGGAGCCAAAAAATGATACCGATTAGAAATATACAGGTTAAAAGTAGATAAAAAAGAACACATATTGTGGCTCAGAAACTGGTGACTGTGAAGGCCTATGGGTTTCTTATTTCAATGTTAAAATCTAAATGTTTGTTTTTATTTCGTTTGAACTCGGTATAGCTTACCTTATTTCCTAGTTATTTCAGATCCTAATCAATACTGGTAGTAAACTGACAATTTTTCACTTTTTTATAGAACACATCGAAATAAATCATCTGAGCTGTCTCAGTAGGAAGCTTTGCAACACATCAAAATCAGTTTACTAGTATGTTATGGATCAAAAGAATTTTATGTGGAGAGACATTGAGACATTTATTGCTGGAGGATATGTATAACTTGTGTGAAGGATGTGTGAATGATCTGTGACCTTTTGTGTAAAGGATATGTGACCTTTTGTGTGAAGGATCTGTGACCTTTTGTGTGAAGGATCTGGGAACTTTTATGTAAAGGATCAGGGACCTTTTGTGTGAAAGATCTCAGGGATGTTTTATATGAAGGAACTAGGACCTTTTGTGTGAAGGATCTGGGATCTTGTGTAAAGGATCTGTGACCTTAAATTAAGGATTTGTGAACTTGTATAAAGGATCTGTGACCTTGTGTGAAGCATCTGGGACCTTTTGTGTGAAGGAACTGGGATCTTGTGTGAAGGAACTGTGACCTTGAGTTAAGGATTTGTGAACTTGTATAAAGGATCTTTGACCTTGTGTTAAGGATCAAACACAATTATAATGTTACCTTCAATGTCTGTTTTGTTGTCTATTTGTTTTAATACCAATTTTCTTTTATAGATGTACTTGCAATAAATGATGTTTGCTTCTTTTAGTTTTTCTGAGATATGTATAGTTGATTTCAAATATTCTTTTCAGTATGATATCCAGTAAACAATAACGTGTAAATCTTCACAATTTGACATACACAAAAAGAATGTAAATCTGTGTACTTTTTATTGCAGTCATCTTATTAAGTGAGCGTCTCAGAGAAAACCATGCAAAATGGCAAAAGTGGTCCACAAGCTTACATCTCAGATATTTTAAAACTGGTATAAAACTGGAAGAACCTCCCATGAAAGTCCAAATTTTGAATTCAATTGCCCCTCAATGTTGTTCTATTTTTAGCTTTGACCTACTCTAAGTATTGGTCCAAATATCCTTTGAAAATTGTAAAAAAGATACCAAAAATGATACATTTTGAGTACCAAAATACAAAAATAAGAGAACAATTCATACAAACTTTTTACTCAGATATAAGTTAGCTATGTCTTATATTTTCAGTAAAACAAAGTTGAATTAATAGTACTGCTTTTATAAAGATCAGGCAGAATTTAGAAAACTGGCATATCGATACCACTGCCAGATATTAAAGAAAATGCTAACTTTGAGTAAGGTATAAATATACCTGTAAACGCTTGCATCTTGTCTATTTCACATGATTATAGAAGTAGAAGACCTAAATGGAAACTGAAAGAAAATCCATCTTTGGACTCTCAAAGTTTACTGCACAATTGATAAAAATTGATATATACATATATGAAATGACATATTCTAAGTCATTCTTGAATTTATTCATATTTTAGACATCGAGACCTTAAAATGCTTTTTAAATTTTGAATTAATTTTAAAAATATATTTTCTGGTCATAAATACTTGTTAGATCAATATCTTCCATGTCTAAATCATGTAGATAAGTTTTGTTTCTATGGAAAATTATTTATAAGATTTACCTCCCCTTAAATGCAATCTCCAGGCAGAGGAGGTAGAAAAGAGAAGAGAAGTCAAATGGAGGTCAAAACATGGTTTATCAGAATGGACTTGATGCAACTTTTTTGATCTATGTGGTCTGATCTTTTTAATCAAAATGACTTCCAAGATTTTTCTGATTAATTTGATACATTTATAAATGGAAATGGATGTTCATTTACAAGCACTGTCGACCAAATGCCCTACTGTGTGTGACTTTCATAATGGAGAATCTGATTGTAATTTTGCAAACACTTTTTATGTTTATGAATGTGACATAGATATCTTGAGTCATCTATATTCTCTACAAAGTGCGGAAATAATAGACAAGCATGTTTATGATGCTCACGTATGTCCTGAGTATATATTAATATTATATCGAAGTGGGTATTTCACGGTTGATAAAACCGTTCTTTCAACGAGAATATGTATAAAGCACCATGAAGAGTTGGGGGCACGATGGAAAAGACCCAAGAGAACCTGTTCCTAATGGTCATCAGGGAAACATGAAAGCAGACAGAGGAGCCAGTCCAACAATTTGTAAAGAACTCTGGTTAAATACAAGACAAATATTACCAATAGTTTCAGGTTGGTTATAATTATTATGAACCTAGTTAGTAGTTATCATATTTTCAATAAAATGATTATAAAAAAAAAAGTTGCATTGAATTATGTGTATGAAAGAAATATTTATTCCAGTAGAATAAATTTAGATAATAAATTCAAGTTAAGTTTAAAGAGCATATGTATACATGGAGTAATTACTAATTATACTATTTGTTAAGTATACATTAGCTAGCAATTTTCAGATTCAAAATATTGACATTTTGAGGAAAAAATTGAGTATGAGCAAGGACTTTGCAACATGCTTAATAATTTTATTACATATAAGACAAAATTCTTTGTTAGGTGAAAAGCACTTGTACATTTGTTGTAAAACTCGTGAAATTCTGAAACTAAAGTGCTGCATGTAATATCTCTTATGCAATAGTCCATTCTAGTTTAGTGCATTATTGCACATGCAACTTGTGCCATCCCTGACAAATTTAATTTTTATATCAAAAAAGAAGTATTTGTTTAGAAGATCACATTATTTTACTATCAGATTGGTGTGAACAAATTTGTTGGACTCGCCATAGAGACTTGAAAAGAGCTTTAGAAAGCAATCATGGATTGAAAGGAACTAAAGCTTGTGTTGTCTCCATTGACAATGCAGAGGAACCAAAAATAAAATCCCCAATCCTCCAGAATAGCCTTCTGAACAACTTCATATTTAATGTGGATTCAGTAATTATGAGAAAGGCATACCAGGTTGGTTGTGGAAGGCTCATCGAGACAAATCCCTTGAAATATCAACATCTTGATGTTAGAGAAATGAAGGGTTTCCAGGTATTTGTTATGATTACAAATCTATATAATAAATATACAATCACTTTTTTGTATGGATAAACAAATTTTTTTTAAATAGTTGTTTTTTTTTTTAAATTCTACAATATACAGTAGAATTTCTATTATTTTAGTTAAATATTACTAATGCATTATGGATTTTTCTGGTATAGGTTTTAGAAGAATTTCCGTCCCATGCAGTTGATACTGGACAAGTTCGTATGAGAAAAAGAAACTTTAACAACAGAAATGAAGCTGTCAGTGAGCAGGACCTGGATCAGAGACAACTGTACGATGAATTGTATTCATGTCCAGATCCCTCTTGTCAGAAACAGTATGTAAGGTCTGCCAATCTCGAGAAACATCTCACTCTGGGAAACCACCTTTACAGAAAAGCAGAGGAAACGGCGATTGATTATGGCATTAAAATCTGAAAATGTGTTAAATGTTGTAAATACGTAATTTTGTGTATCCATGGCAACCTATTTGATAAACATGTAGGTGTGAAAAGTTTATTTTCTGCAATTTTATTCTAATTGTTAAAGATATTTCTAAAGATACAAGTTACAATTCCAGCATTTCATGAAATGCACTTAGCATATGAATATATTAGCATATATGTATTTCTAATTTAAACACTTGATATTTTGCTTTGTTTGGTAACCATGGTAAACATTTTTATGGTAGCTTACATGCTATGTTAGTATAACATGTTCTTTTGTGTCTATTTCATAACACAAATAATAGTCCTTTTTAGTCAGATTATATATGTAATAGCAAAAGTAAAGATTTGAAGATTATCATGGGGAGGGGGGAGGGGATTTCAGAAAAATTGAAAAAAAAATGTAAAATGTATGATGTTTCCATGGCAACATTTACATATTTTTTTTCTGTATCTGTACACCAATGTTTTATTTTAAATGTTTGTAAATATTGGACTTGTTTTCATGATTTTCTGATAGAGGAGTAATAAATTGATTAAAGAAATTTTCATCCTTTTCAAAGAAAATGATAAAACTCCAAGAATATGGTATTTCCATGGCAACATGTTCTTTATATTTAAATGGCAAAAATAAATTTTTTAATATTTTTAAACACTTTGCCTTTTTATATAGAATATTTATTAATACCACACAATAATACTTTTTCCTGTAAAAATAAGTTTAATAAATAACAGCCATTTGATGTTTTTAAAGAAAACATACCAAGATGATATTGTTACCCATGACAACATATATGTTCTGCATTAAAATGTATTTAAGTTCCTTTTATGTAGAATTGTGTTACAGTTGTCCTGTTTGTTTTGAAATATTATAAAGTGACATGCTGAAACATTTCCAGTTAAATTATGATATACTAGATATGAGCTATTTTTACAATGTTTATTATGATTTGCAATACGTCAAAACATAGCACTGTTCGTGACCTCATATCTGCCCTATTTGAAAGAGTCCAAAGATAGATTTTTTATATCTTCCTAATTATGGTCTGTACTTACAGGTGTAATTACAATAAAACAAATCGCAGTGTTTACAGAATCTTTAAAAATACTTTGAAAGTTCATAAATATATGAATTTTTTGGAAATGTGAATTTTGGAAGATTTGTGACCTTTTTGTACTTAAACTGGATAAGTACTGAATAAATTTTACTATCCTGACTGATACTCTAGGCAACATACTTTTATGCCTATCAATTAATTTCAATGCATGAAATGTCATAATTTGTTGAGACTTCCTCAAATATGTCTAGATTCAATGATTTCAAGCTCCTAGTTTGACTACATGTTCTATTTTTAGTAACATGCCTCTAAGTCATGAACTAAGGCAACAATGACGAAAATATTTGTGGCAAATTTAATGGTATATCAATACTATATTGCACACAAAACTTGATATCAATACATAAACCCTGCTTGTGGACTGTTTTGCATGGTTTTCTCCGAGACGCTCACTTAAAGAGTAATGCAAAGAAATGACAGTAGAACTTTATTTAATGCTTCACAATGTGAATCATCTAAACAATAACATATTGAGTAAATCAGCACGATGTGAGATGAAATAAACAAACATATAAATTTGAGTACTTGTTTTATTGCATCCATCTTTGAGAATATTAAGGTGAAATGACAATGAAAGCTTATACTAATCAAATCTGATATATACTTCATAATTCTGTGAATCAAGAACTGAGTGAGTTCTTTCTGGATTGCTGAGCCATTGGAAAGCGTACTATAAGTACAATGACTTTGAACTATATACGTATCGAATCTTACACCTATATTACCTTATATCTCCACTGTGTGTTGTCAAATAAACAATAACATATAAATCTGCATGAGTTGTTTTTTTTTTATACCCCCTCTCCCCCCTCCCCCGCAAACAAAGTTTGGAGGGTATATAGGAATCACCTTGTCCATCTGTCTGTCTAACTCTGTCCATCTGTCTGTGCAAATGCGTCTGGTCCATAACTTTCTTACGGGGAACATTAGAATCTACAACTTCACACAGAGATTGTTCCTGACCTGAGGGTTTGTCATGACCTTGACCCAAGGTCATTTGGGCAAGTTCAAGGTCACTGAAAGAAAAAAGTAATAATTCAGGTCCAGTCTATGTCTTTCTTAAAGATAAACTTGGCGAGTTCCCATTTTACACAAAGATTGTTTATGACCTGAAGGTGTGTCATGACCTTGACTCAAGGTCATTTGTGCAAGTTCAAGGTCACTGTCAGAAAAAAGTTCATAATTCATGTCTGGTTCACAATGTTCTGTCTTCCTGATCAATACATAGGGCTCAAAGCAGTGTGCCCAGTCAACAGGGATGCTTACTCCTCCTTGGCACCTGATCCCGCCTCTGGAATTTCCAGGGGTCAGTGTTCACAGATGTTTGTTTTAGATCAACCACTATTCATTTTCTTAACTTTTTTCAAAGCCTAGCACTTTGATACACTTGGTCCATGCTGCATGATCAGCTTGCTCTATTTTCAGTCGGGGAAAAATATCAAAATTGAAAACAGAATAGGTATTTGTTCTACATGTACTGGACATAGTGTATCAAGCAAACTAAAAAATATTTTGAAATAACTGATTACTGTACATGACGTATGTCTGCAAATTGTCTAGATCTAATGATTATGCATTCTGTTTGTTGTATTACATGTACCTTCAGCTCAATTAATGTATTTTTTAAATTGGAGTTTATCGTTATTTTAAAATTAATTGAAAAATCTGTTTTACATTATAAATTGTTACTAGTATTTACGAGAAATTGTACTGAACTTAATTCTGTGTTTTAATGTTGTAACATTTTTAAAAACCTGGGAAAAAGAATGTATAGAGGTGTCATTTTTAGAATTCAGTCATGCTATCTCTTGTTTCAGACTGGCTTCATTGTGTACCTTGCGATATGGAAATATTGAATCAGCCAAGTTTTGATGAAAGTCTGTCATCCAATAGAAACACTATATTTAAAATATGCAATTTTATTAGCAAATATAATAATTAACAACACAAATGATTTTTTTTAAATATGCAGATATTTTTAAATTCAAGAAATAATAAATCATTTGGCACAATCATTATTAAAAAAGGCATTTTAAAGCTCCTGAATTACAATACACATACTATAATGGCCAATGCATGTGCTCTTAACATGTTGATCCCATATAGAGGTCATATGCCTGAAATCAACTGGGCTCAAAAAGTATATTAAAAAAAAAATCGAAAGACTTTCAAAATAAGTATCACAGAAATGTCAATGAAAGACTGCGGCAGTAGTCCACTAAAAGAATGTTCCAAATTGAATGTCCAAACATTCCACAAATATTCAGAAGTCTGAATTTAGAAGAAAGGCACAGACACCACAAAGCAGTGAGAGCCAGAAGTGACAAGAATCTCTGGTCCATAGAAATTGTCTGCTTCCAACAGAGTAAAACTGTCAGGTGACAAGTCATCTAGTAACAGGGTTGTGTTAACCACTGGTCTGTAGTCCTCTGGAAGTGTCTGTCAAACATATTTCATAACTAATCAGTTTGCTAATCTCAGATGAAAATTGTAATATAATTTTTTTAGTAATAAATAAAAACATAAAAGGCACAATGTATGCAATACATTTGGGACAGTTTTGCACATACATGTATGTAAATTTGCAGTTAAGTAGCAGGGATGGGGTAATTGAGATGAGTAATTGTAATTTACTGTATTTAAATACATTTTTTCATACTATAAATTGAAAGTATTTGTAATTGAGTTTGCTTTCAATTACAAGTACATGTAATTGATTGTATTTAAATACATTCCAAAAATGTCATGTATATTTCAATTACATTTCAAATACTTTATTCTTCAAGTTACATATTAAAAAACATTTTTTATCATGATGCATACCAAGTACTGTTTGGCATGAGTTTGTGTTTATTCAATAATTAAATGCCTAATGTTTATACAACATAAACACACTGCCTTGGGCAACAGGAAAGGTGAAATTTAATAATACTGCTGCTTCAAAATAATCATGTACATCTGTTCTTCAAAATTGTAATAATACTTAATAGGTAGTGTCAGGCTAACTCCTTTTATAAACAATTTTATCTCAGTAAAATGTGTGAGCAAAATTAAAATACCTTTCTGATAGAAATTGGCTCTTCTTTGGACCCAGAGTTCAGTTGGCTACATTTCTCAATGACCTTCTGGACAGTACTCCCAGACAAGGACTTATGCTGAAATTATTTTACACATTATTTATTTGCTTTTTATTCAAGATATTTGAAATATTGTATGTTCTTTCACACACTGTTAATTTATCGTTTCAGTTTTTTACCTTTTGTTCCATTGCAGGCTGCTTTAATGTCACAGGAGTTCTCAATGATACAACACTTTGTGGTTCCTTTTGTTTAGGATTTGAGTTCACAGTGTCCATTGCTTTTTCCTCAGCAGTAGTAGCTTGTTTAGGAGTAGAATTAGCTCTATCCTTATCATTTTTACCAGCAGTGGTTATTTGTCTAGGTGTGGAATCAACACTTTCCTTGTTATCATCAGTAGATTCCCCGTGACCCTGAAAACAATCACACCATGCGATATCAAACTTGCTTTTTCAATTCTGAATTTTACTTCTTGACCTTTATTGCATTGATTTCAGATACATGTATTTATTACACCTACCTGTTTTTGTCTGTTGAGGATCCTCATAATTCTGGCAACATAGGGAGGGTATTCCACTGGGTCTGTTTGAACTTTGGGTGGAACAACAATGCGTTTGACTCTCTTCTAGAAAATACAAGAAGACATTGCAAATTCAAACAATGAATTTTGCAAGATTCAATCAATTCAGATACTTTATTTGATAAAGTTTTAAATTACCTTGCCACCTTTCTGAGTTACAGAAGTTGGGGCAGAATTCTTACTCTGAGTCTGGTGCAGTGTTGCTTCCATTTGTTTCCCAGTGGTCTGCTGCATGGGTCTTCCATCCATTTTAGCCAGATTTCTACTACCTTTAGCCATTGAGCTGTTAGAAGCTTGTTTGCTCTTATCTGCATTTGCATATTGTTTTTGAGAGACATCTGTAGGAGTCTTTTTCCTTGACTTTTTTGTTTTGGTCTTTGTTTGTGCCTCCATTGGTGCCACACATGTGGGTACACTCTGTGGGCTCAAACTCCATGATTCCTGATTCAAAAAATATTTCGTATTTCTCTTATTGAAAATGTTTACTGATTTACAGCTCAGCAAAAACACTTAATTAAAACATTAACAAAAATTAAAATAGAAAAACTTACAAGCTGAGCAGCAGAACACCTCTGGGAATAGCCAGCTGATAGTCCAGTTGTTGCCACATTACAAGTGGGTGTCTCTACAGGTGAGTAATTACCGTCCCCATAGATTGTTTGGGTTGGCAGATAAATGGTCTGATCATACACTCCAGCAACTGATGGAACACTGATGATGTTGGTAGGAACTTGTAGTTCTGTTCTCTTAACCCATTCATGTGGCACAATGGTTGGAGTATAGCCTTGAACCTCAACATTTGTAGGTAAAATCTGCTTATTTAAAAAAAAAAAAACAAAGTTAAGGGTTATTCTCAAATAATTTTACATTTTGTGTTTCAATTTTTCAATATGATACTTGGTGTTTTTTTAGTACAAGAAAATATTATCAGTATTTGTGTAAAAATATAACAAGGTAATTCAGAGAAGTTATATCCACTGCTTAAGGACCAAGTAAAAGGACTGAAGACCTAAAATATCAGATGGAGAAGGAAAAAAAGAATTGACCTTGACCTTTCACTTTTTGTCCTAAAATCAATAGGGGTCTTTTTTAAGTTAGAAAATCATCACCTTAGGTATCATTGCTAAAGCTCAAACAGATCTACAGCTTTCATCTGGAAACTACTTAATGCAATACTAGTATATGACTTTGTGACTTGGACTGTGACCTTAAAACCAATATGAGTCTTCTTTAAGTCAACAGCAGTAATGATATAAAATTTCACTGCAGCTTTCATCTGGAAACTACTTAATGCAATACTAGTATATGACTTTGTGACTTGGACTATGACCTTAAAACAATATGAGTCTTCTTTAAGTCAACAGTAGTAATGATATAAACCTCAAAGAGAACTTAAGTTATCATCTGAAAACATGAATTTCTGATCTTGACCTCTTACCATTTTACCTCAAAACCAGAAGAGAACTTGTTTAAATCATAGAAAATTCTGATGTAAATTTTCACAAGATTGCAAAAGAACAAAGAAAACTTATCATCTGAAAATCATTTATACAGTGTATGACTTATGACCTCAAAATCAATAGGGTCTCCTTGAGTCAAAGGTAGATGTTTTCAGTGCACGCATCATTCAGAACTTTCCATATTTGAAAATCAAATAAAAATGATCTCTTGTAAATACATGTTTCTTAAACATGGGATGCAAGTACTTACAAGTTCATTTGCAGAGATTGGCTGTTGTGGCCCTGCCTTTGTCAAAGTTGGATTTAGAATGTGGACAGCAAAAGCATTCTGAGCTGAGGGATGGATATTTCCCTGGCTGTTTAAGACCAGCTGTTGTACAGTAGACTGATCGTTGTATTCGGTTTGCTTTTGCAGTACAGTCTCCTGAGATTGCTGCTGGATGGACATCCATGGTAGGGTCTGTCCTGATCTCAGTACATTCAAGGTCAGTTGTGGATGCACATTTGTGCAATCAGTCTACAGAAAAAGAAAATCACAATTGTATTAAAAACTACAGGTACTTTGGACAACCTCACAAATTTATGCTCCCTACTACATTTTTAAGTGCCTGAGAACATGCTTTAAAAGTGACCTTGAACTTGCCAATGACCTAGGTTAAGGAAATGACACATCCTCTGGCCAAGAATAATCTTTTCTTGGAATATGAACTTTTAAAGTTTCACCATTAGAAAGTTTTGGGTGAGATAAAATTTTACACTTTTTCTGACAGTGACCTTGAATTTATCTAAATGACCTAAAGTCAAGATCACAGCATACCCTGTGTCATAGTAAACCTTTGTGTAAAGTATCAACTTTAAATTTGTCTCCATTAAAAGAGCTAGGTACATTTTTTCCTGCTAGTGGCATTGAACTTGGCAAAACAGCATTGGGTCATGGTCATTACACACTCTTTGGTCATAAGCAATCTTGTGTTAAAATAGCTTTCAATTTCAAGATACACATGCATCAGAATGACTGGAATTACATAATTTTCTAAAAGACCTTGAACTTGACCAAATGACCTTGGGTAAAGAACATGACACATCCTTGGGTCACAAGCTAACTATTTGTATGTAAGACATGAATTTCCAATATCTCAAATCTAGAAAGTTTACACCTTTTCTGTCAGTGACCTTGAACTTAAGATTACATTGAATAAATCATGACATATCCTCATGTTATATGCAATCCATGTGTCATGTATGAATTTTACAAAGTTATGGCCCAGACATGATTGCAAAGACAAATGGACAGATAGACAGACAGATAGACAGACAATGGTGATTTCTATATGCCCCCCCCCCCCATCTTTGTTTGTTTTGGGTATAATTAAAAAAGCACATAATGAGACTAAAAGTTTATCATGCATTAGGCCATCTTTAAAAACTTGCTTGGTTGCCCTCTCTCGACCGACTTACTAAAAATGACCCTGACTCAAAACGTTTTTTTCCAGGTAACCATTATTTTTTTTATGCATTCCGGAAAATAAATATTGAAAATTTGGCATTGGTGTTGAAATTTTCTGGGGAAAAAAATTTCCCACCTACCTCACCCATTTTTTTCATCCTGAGTTGGCAAAAGGCAAACAAACATTATTTGAAAGTTGGCCTTAGTCTAAGTTTTGTCTACATACCTGTTGATCTATCCTTGTCCCTGGTTGAGAAGGATCAGGGTTGACTGCCTCAGTGCTGGTGACTGAGCGACCATTAGGAAGAACTGTTGAAGTTATGAATTGTTGTATTTGTTCATTGCTCAACAGAGGTTTTGCCACCTGAAAACAATGCAGATATAAGTGTAAACATGAATATATTCAACATTGGTCTATATTTATTTAGAATATCAGTATTCTAATATTGATAGGGGCTATAAGACTAATTTATAATTGATTTTTTTTGTAGCAAACAGGGCTTATAAGATCCCTTTGAGTGACCTTATTAAAAATTAGCAGAAAGCAAATAGCAGACCCGTAGAATACTCCTCCCTTTTTTTCTGAGTATTTTGCTATATAGTGAATTTTCATTTAGATATTGGTTCCCCCCCCCCCCTCCACACACATTTTTGTTGCTGTAAGGTCGAGCACCAGCAAAATCCAAGATTCCAAGATCCCCACTTTTGAAACCATTGCATGGTATATAAAAATTGAGGACACCATTTGATGTAACTTACTCCATTTGTCACCACTCTGCCAGCTGTACGAGTGGACCCTATGTTATGAAATACTGCTTGACTGACAGCTTGAATATAACGCTTTCTTGGTGGCTCAACCTGTGATATAAAAATATTATATACATAACAAATGTATGAGGGTCCATTTCTAGCAAATTCAGTCAAAATCGAATGCAAAGTTGAAACAAAAAATGGCCAAACAATATATAGTTTAAATATAGAGGATACTGGAAAAGAAACAGATCGGATTGAAAGATAATCAGAAGAAAGATAATAGAAAAAAATTCCAGAGAAGAAATAGATGAAAGGAAAGTTATATTTTTAATTAACTTACTTCTCTACACCAATTACATATAACATATATAACAAAACTGAGACCTCCTCAATTCCCCCGGAAGTGGTGGGTGTGGTCAAGATGTCCACTCCCAGCCTCTTGTAAATACTCGAGGCAACTTCCGGGTTGGGATACTGAACATCCATTCTCTTCTGAAATGAAGAAAAAAATACTAGTATTTGAACAATTCTGCTACCTCATGTCTAAAATTTAAATACATACATTTATATGTGGACCAAAATTGTTTGATACTTATCATTGATTTACTATTTTACAGCAATTTACAATTTCTAAAAAAAAAAAATAAAAAAGAAATAATAATACTATCTCATCTGAGGACGACATACATAAATAATATATAATTTAAAATTTTTAATATTCAAAGATGTAAATAAACCAGGGCTATTTATGGTCTATAACATTGGGGCCACTGAAGGGTCCAATTTCCAAGTTTAAACAGTTAAAGAAAAAAAGGTACATTTTTCTCCATATACAGTGTAGTCATTACCTCCCAAATATTTGGATATTGAATATCTAATAACTTTACCTTGCTTCTCAGGATCATGTACATTGCAAAACAGAAATATAGTTGATAACAAGCACCAGAGACATACATAACACTATAATAATCATTTACTTATGTCTCTGCAAACACCAGAATTAAAAAAAAAAAACAATTCGAGGGGTTTTAAAATACAATATTTTTTCCAAAATGACCCAAAAAATTACTAGTTTACTGCCCTAACCCAGAACCAAGAAGTGAATTTTTAAAGCCGGTCCGTATACAAGTTTTGAACCCTTTTGCTGTACTGTATGGTTAAAGGGGAACAACTCGAATTACTCACTGTTCAAAGCCCCTTTGTTATGTTGGTCATATCAAATCATTCTTTGAGGTGGTTTTGTTGTGTATTATTTTTTTTAAAGTAGGGATATTAATTTTATTACTTTAGATTAAGAATTACAAATATTTTGGCCTGAAAACGTTGATTATTGTCTTCCTCGGATTCTTGACTACAGTGTAGAGGTACTCTCAATTTTTTTTTTCATTCTGACAGATATAATTTCATATTCAATTCAGTACTTAGAATAATCTTCCATTTTTTTTTCTTTTTCTTTTTCTTTTTTATTTTTGTTTTTGTTTTTTTTTTTGTTTTACTGGGAATTGTAAAAAAAATATTAACACCAAAGACTGACTCTATATTAAAAAAGACTCTCTATCTAACGTTCGAGGTTTTGAATATCTCTTCCTAGCAACACATTTAACTAATCTTTTCACCACAAAAGAAGAAATATATGACCATTACCCTTTTATAGCCCTGACTGTTCATTTCTGTAACTGTATCGACTGTATGCTATGAAATAGTTCAGAAAATCTTCGCTCAGCGAAAATCACGTCTTATCTCAACAACTGATGCTGAAACAATGAGCTGTATCCAAAACACATCAAACAGCCTAGCGATCATGACGTCATCACCAAGACGACAACCAATGAAAAACTAAAGGCGAAAATATGAGTCTAATTTTAGCGATCGGAATTTCCTGAGAAGTAACTGCTTAAGAAAAGTTGATTCTTTGATATATGTTGCCTACTTGCACATCTACGAACCTTACTCATCTGTTAAACATCTAAAGCTGTATCCATTTCACATCATATCTTGGATAAAGGTTTCTTTGTCAACAAGAAGAAAGGAACCTTGTATGATGTTCCAGTCCACTATCAATTTAGTTATGGCTTTTTGTCAGTCCACTCTCAATTTAGTTATGGCTTTTTGTAACACTCCGCTTGTCGTCTGCTATTTTGCTCTCTACTTGGGAAAACTACATCGTTTTGAGTTATCCTTCTTGCATTAGTAACGCACATATGGAGTTATCCTTCTTGGATTAGCAACGCATGAGTTCAAAGGGAAGTAACCCTGGCACTATTGTATTCATTTTTAAGAGTTTACAAGTTAAAAAGTATTTTATGCGTTACCTGTTTATTTCATGTATACATTTCTGTTGTTGCAAATTTAAATGTGCTAGTTGCTAGTTTGATGGACTACCGATTGAGACTGGTAGGTTTTATAGCTTTTTTTAAAATTTAGAAAAACTGGGTAACTTTACCCCAAGATTTATGCAAAAACATATTTTCAGTTTTTTCTGATCTCAAGAATTGTCAGGTTACAGATAAGTAAGTACTTTTAAACAACGAAATTATCTTCCAACACCTGTAAACTTTTGTAGACATGTCTGTTATTATATCCTAGCTCAAAATTTTATCATTTTTGTATTTTTAAGCCTCATGTGAGGCCTTAATTAAATAAAATGTTCAAAAGTTTTCCCCAATAAGTTGTTAACAATTCATAATACCTGTGAAAATTAATTAAATTTAGGCTCGGAATTTCTGTTTCGGGGGGGGGGGGGTTAAAAATATTTTCCAAATTCCATTGAAAAATTATAGAGTTTTCTTTCTTTCTTTTCCCAAATAAAATTTTGTAAAGAAAAAATCATACAAATATCTTTTTAAAAATGACAACACATTCAAATATGTTTTAAACTTTAGAAAATTGACTTACAGTAAGGCGGCGGAACAAAACTGTCGTCTGCAGTTCTTTCACAACTTAGGACTTAGGAAAATCATCTTAGTGAGGTACCGCTATAATGTTAAAAATCCATCTTTAATATATTAAAAAACAGGATCCCTCCCCTCCAAGAAAATGAGACCCGGATTCAATCAGTCCAAGGGGAGGCTTTGAATAGAAGTATGTTTCAAAGAGAGACAGTACAGAATTACTGAGTGTATAAAATGGATTAACTCAAAATTGCACAAACATCTACGTTACTAATGAAAGTTCTGCAACGTAAAGAAAGGAACTAAAGAAGAAAAAGTAATAAATGTACACAAAAATGTAACATGTATTTTGTACTCGAGTATTTACGATATAATTTTCCTAACTTTTAAAATCATTTATTTGATGCTTAATAAGATTTTTATGTTACGCACTACAACATTAAAAATTGTCTAGCTTGCATGAGTAACTTAGTTATGATACATCAGGCCCGTAGGAAGCAATTTCAGTTTGGGGGTAGGGGTGGGGGGGGACAACCATACATTTTTAGTTGGGGGGGGCACTATCAACTACCATAAATTCCTTGACAAGCAAAAAAAAGGGCCTCAGACGTTTTTATTGAGGGGGCACAAACATAGTAACTATGTTCTCTATAGTAATCTTTATATCGGCAAAATTATTGGTGGGGGGGGGGCACGGCCCACCGTGCCCCCCCCCCAAGTTCCTACGGCCCTGTACATGTACATCATAATCCACAGAAATTTGACTTTACTATATTTGTTACACCATATAAAATTTTATAATGTTTGCAATATCGCCCCCCCCCCCCCAAAAAAAAAACTGTCATTTTTAGCTCACCTGAGCCACACGCTCAGGTGAGCTTTTCTGATCAAAAAGTGTCCAATGTCCGTCCATCTGTCTGTCTGTTGTGTTGTCTGAAAACTTTATACATTTTCGATTTCTTCTCAGGAACCATTGGGCCAATTTAAACCAAAGTTGCCACAAAGTATATATTCACAGGAAGTACACGTATCACACCCTTTTTCAAGAGGAGTTGATTAAGACTTTGTGAAAATTTGGTGGCAATTTTAAAAAATCTTTAAGTTAGTTCATACATGTGTCATGATCCCCGGTGGGGGGGGGGGGGGGTGGAGGCGGGACCACAACAGGGGGTCTAAGTTTTTCAACGGAATCTACAGAAAAAAACAGCAAAGCCATGCTCAGTCATATTAATATAGAAGCATCCTCAGGTAGTATAGATTCAAGTTTGTTCAAATCATGACCCCCGGGGGTAGGACAGGCAACAATAGGGGATTAAAATTTCTCAAAGGAATCTGTAGAAAAAATCTTTAAAAAATTCTTCTTCTAAAGAACAGTAAAGCCATGATTAGTTATTTTAATATAGAAGCATTCTCAGGCAGTGTAGATTCAAGATTGTTTAAATCATGACCCCTGGGGATAGGGTGGGCCACACCAGGGGATCAAATATAATATAGGAAATATCTTTGAAAATCTTCTCAAGAAAGGCAAAGTCATGATCAGTCATTTTTATTTTGAATCATTTTCAGGTAGTGTAAGTTTGAAGTTTATTTAAATCATGACCTCTGGGGATAGGGTGGGGTAGAAATGGGAGGAATGGGAAATCAAAGTTTAATATAAGAATGTAAAGGAGAAGTCTTTAAAAATCTTTTCCCCATGAACAGCAAAGGCATTGTTAGTCATATTCACATATGGCTGGATCCTCAGATAGTGTACAGTACCAACCAGACCCAACCTGACAGAGAGCAGTCCCGGGGACTGCTTTCTGGGACTGCTATTTAAAGCAGTCCCACAGGGGTCCAAGAGCAGTCCCACAGCGGTCCCAGCAGTCCAAGATTACTGTTTCGTCTATTTAATTCAATCTTTCATTAAAAGTTAATCTGAAATTTAAAAATATATGAAACCCTCCGATTCTGACATTTTGGCGCTATGCTGTGCAGTGACTATTCACGCTTCGAATACTGTGATTGGATGAATATATTTACCTCAGCCAATGGCAAATCGCATTTTGAAAGGCTTGTGAAAAGTTTAGTTATAGTTCTTTTATTTTTTCAGTGACTACTAATACACTATCGGCGGGAGAAATAAAAATAGGGACTTTTATTTTAATTTCATTTTAACCCAAATAAGGGTCGGTGCTCCCTTAAAGCAGGGTATAAAAAAATGTTGGTCTAAATAATTATTATAGAATTACATTTCCTTAAAAAAATATTTTAAAAATTTTACAATTTTAGTAAAATTTTATTTTTGAATGTTCATTTTGTCTACTCTATATTTAAGTAATTTAGAATTAAATTTTTTTGGAAATCCTCAGAGTGCTATGCTTTGGGGCTTGAAATTGTACGTGTAGATAACTTGGTATATTCAAAATTTAACGCAATCTCTGGGTATATGGAGTCGTTGCTGTAATCATAAATTAGCGCAACACATGTCCATATCGTGTGTTGTATACTGAAACGCAAAAGAAACGCAACATCTTTATTTTAAGGGGAAAATTATATACAGGTTATAACTTTATACTTAAAAAGTTAGGACATCTTCAACTTTGCCAAATCAGTAATTTAACGGTTTAATGATTTTCATTCCATTACCGGAAGTTGATTCTGAGCCCTTTTAACAGGAATAAAAAATTGCATGTTTAATAAAACATTTGACAATAATTTTGGTTTTCAAGGGTATGTAGCTGTTTATCAAAAGTATTGCACTAATATTAAAAAAAATATTTCTTTCTTTTCCCGATGTGGTGCCGATATCTCCTCAAAATAACTGAAAGCACGCATTTTCATTGTTCTTAATGGCAATTCTCAAAATAAAGGTAAAGGAGAGTTGCAGATGCAAATATGCAGTACATAACGACTCATCAGGTTATGCATTTCACATGTTTCATAAGCATGAATGACAGATCTTTGACCGGAAATCCAAGGGTTACTACACTACGCCAGGTAAGAGAAAATACGACCTCAGTATCTGAAAAACAGGCACTTAAAATGCCTAAGAATATTTATTTCGCTCAGTTCAGGAGATTGATAAACCTAATGCATCGTAGATGTTGTACATTGCTAGCATGCTGAAATTGAATGGTCGGAAGGGGGAAGTTTTAAAGTTATATGTGTTACTTTCTAAGGCTTAAAGATAACATTAAAAAATGAATACAGTAAGGTAAAAATTTTATTTTTAATCATCAGATATTGATTTAAACGTTAAATGTAAAGCAGGCCCGGCGAATTGACACTGTATGGAGTACGGTACATTGTAACGCACATCAAATTGAGTTATCCTTCTTGGATTAGTAACGCACGCTATTTGAGGCTGGAAGCACAAGGTGAAAAATTAGAATATATATATTCTTAGCACCAATGAATGATTTATCGTAATTATGATTTATCAATTTAACACATACAAAATTTATACTTTTTCTAATATATGGCATTGACAGGTCACTTTTTAAAATGACTATTTAAAAATATAGAGAGCCCCTCTAAAGACATGATAAAGATAGATGTTGCTGATGAAATAATATCTCTTCTGGCTTAGAAGAAAATAGTACCTTAATTTGAAACACTTTCTTCAGTTTACATTATAAACAGAATTATGCATCCTGATCACTGTATCAATTACAGTGCAAGTTTGTTCTAAGTTTTACAAAATCACATCAAAACTGAAGGAGTCAAAGCATTTTGAAGGATTCTCATATATTCTCTTTTCAAGAAGCCATGGGAACACAGATAAATGTTATTATGAGCCTTGTATTAATTCTTCTTTTTTTGAAAATAAATTCAAAACCTGCATCATTGGCCTTACTAAATTTCAAATTTTACCTGAAGCTGTCCAATATGACAATGTTAACAATTGGATTGTTCGACATCAGGAAATAGTTTGTAAGTATACGTACAGAGTGGACATAAGAAGGGATGTATTCGAAGTTCAAAGTCATCGATGGAAGAAATGTTAAATTCATTTTTCAGGAAATTATTTTAAACAGAAATATTAAAATATTAAAGCTCAGGTTGTTACCTGTTTTTATGTTCCATTACGACGACTTGGAAAAAAGTTCGAGAGAAAATTTCATCCTTCTAGCCAAGTTTATGTTTTCTTGCTGTCTCTTGCTGTGGCCTTCAGTTCAACATTTAGATATGTCTACGACGTTTTATCAATCAACATTCATTTCATTCCTACGTTGATTCGATATTTCCCTTTGAACTCGAAATAAAAGATACTGTAGAATCTGACATATCTGTTTTATATATGGATAGTTTACTAGGAAAAGACATAAACGGTAACCTAACAACAACACGCTTTTCTATTGTCAGCTTCCCTTATTTATGTAGCAATAATAAAAACGTTATCACCTGCATAGGGAGTTTGATTCGACACCCAAGAGCATGCTCTACATAAGAACAATTTCTAAAATGAGGCAAGCTATTGACAAATAAGTTGATGAAACAGGAATATCACCAGTCTCGTTAAGGCCATCTTTCAAAAAATGTTTATTTGCCCTCTGCCGACTGGGTAAAATGGCCCAACTCAAAACTTTTTTTAACCCCCAGGAAAAAATTATTTTTTCATTCCAAAATTTTCTCATCCAGTCAACAAGTATTTTAATTTTATTAATACCTTTGATTTAAATATACTTTTGAATATTCAGCATTGATGTTGAGATTTTCTGGGGGAAAATATTTTTCCAAAATACCAACCGATCCAATTCTTTAAACAAAATTATTTTAAAGATGGTCATAAAGTCAAATTCTATGGTCGATACAATGAACTTGTCAGCAAATACAATCTATCATAAGTCGAATATTAACTAATTGTTAGGTCATTATTTTCACTGAATTGTCTATGGATTTTTCGTTTGCCCGATCATGACAAGGAGCACACGGCGGGTGTGACCGGTCGGCAGGGGATGCTTTCTCTTCCATGGCATCTGATCCCCCCTCTGATGTTTTTTACAGGTCTGCTTTTGCTTTACTCCAAATTTGTATTGTTTCAATGAAATTTTAAGCTTGATAACTGTGCATTATTTTCATATGTCATTTCTCTAGTTTCAGACTGGCTTTAATGTGATTTATCTCGACTTCTGTCAGATGGAAATACTGAATCAGCAAGTGTTGCTGAATATCTATCTTCCAATATAAAACACAACAAAATAAAGAATGCAATTTTATTAGCAAAAGTAATCAACAACAAAAAGTGATTTTCAAACATGCAAGTAGTTTTAATAAAAAAAATTATATTATTGAAGTAATCCAAAATTTTCAGATCATTTGGCACATGATTGTGAAAAAAATGTTCCAAAGCTCCCATATCAAGTCATAGGTTTAAATTCATACTGGTATCGGCTCCAAAAATGTAAAACAGGTCAAAAGACCTTTCAAAATAAATATCACAGAAACTTTAATGAAAGACTGCGGTTGTACACGTAGTTCACGAAGAGAATGTTCCTTCACTGAATGTCCACACTCTCCACATTCAGAAGTCTCTATTGTCCAGTTAGAAGAAAGGCACAGACACCACAAAGCAGTGAGAGCCAGAAGTGACAAGAATCTCTGATCCATAGAAATTGTCTGCTTCCAACAGTGTAAAACTGTTAGGTAACAAGTCATCTAGTAACAGGGCTGTGTTAACCACTGGTCTGTAGTCCTCTGGGAGTGTCTGTCAAACATATTGCATAATTAATGTACTTTGTTTGTAAATCTAAGATGAAATTTGTAACATAAAATTTAATTATTAAATGACTACATAATAGCCCCAAATGCATTTTTGGACAGTTCTGCATATATGCAATTTGCAGTTCAACACATGTAATGCCAAGCCAAATCCTTTCACATATTATTTTAAAAATATAGAGAGCCCCTCCAAAGACATGATTTTATTTCCACAAAATGTGTGAGCAAAATTAGAATACCTTTCTAATAGACATTGGCTCTTGTTTGGACCCAGATTTCAAATGGCTACATTTCTCAATGACCTTCTGGACAGTACTCCCCAGGACTTATGCTGAAATAATTTTACACATTTAGTTACTTTCATTTTAAAAAAATGACATTTTATTTTCACACTTGTCAAATTACATTTTTTCTGTATGTTACAGACTGCTTTGATGGCACTGAAGATCTTGATACAACACTTTGTTGTTCCTTTTGTTTAAGACTTGAGTTCACATTGTCCATTGCCTTTTGATCAGCAGTGGTAGCTTGTTTAGGAGTAGATTCAGTTCTGTCCTTATCATTTTTACCAGCAGTGGTCATTTGTTTGGGTGTGGAATCAACACTTTCATTTTTATCATCAGTAGATTCCTCATGACCCTGAAAACAATCACACAATGCCAAATTAAACTCGATATTTTCAATTTTGAATTTTATTTCTTGACCTTTATATTGCACTGATTTCAGTTATCATTACACCTACCTGTTTTTGTCTGTTCAGGATCCTCATAATTCTGGCAACATATGGAGGATATTCCACTGGGTCTGTTTGAACTTTGGGTGGAACAACAATGCGTTTGACTACCTTCTATAAAATAAAGCGCAAATCACAAATCCACACAATTAATCTTGTAAGAATAAGGATTTATTTTTTATGTTCAGTCTTTTAAATTACCTTGTCACCTTTCTGAGTTACAGAAGTTGGGGCAGAATTCTGACTCTGAGTGTGGTCCATTGTTGCTTCCATTTGTTTCCCCGTGGTCTGCTGCATGTTAGCCAAATGTCTACTCCCTTTAGCCATTGAGGTGTTGGAAGTCAAAAGTGTGCCATCTGCATATTGTCCCTGAGAAACACTTTTCGGAGTCTTTTTCTTTGACTTTTTGTCTTAGTTTTTGTCTGTGCCTCCATTGGTGCCACAAGTGTGGGTACATTCTGTGGGCTAAGACTCCATGATTCCTGATAAAAAAAAGATATTAGTATTAATTTTGGTTGAAATTGTTACGTTACTGACTTTCAGATTAAAAAAAAAAACACACTGAACAAATTAAAAAAAAAACAAATGTAAAAAAAAAACTTACAAGCTGAGCAGCAGAAAACTTCTGGGGATAATCAGGTGATAGTCCAGTTGCTGTCACATTAGGTGTGGGTGTCACCAAAGGTGAGTATGCGCCCTGGTAGTAACAGTTACTACTGACTCCATGAATTGTTTGGGTTGGCAGATGAATGATCTGGTCATACACTCCAGCAACTGATGGGACACTGATGATGTTGGTAGGAACTTGTAGCTCTGTTCCCTTGACCCATTCATCTGACACATTGTATGGGGCATAGCCCTGACCCTCAACATTTATAAATGAACTCTTTAAAAAAAAAAAAGAAAGAAACAACAGTAAATTTTCACCACAGAAATATTTATTGTACACATTAAGCACTGTTTTTTTTGTACTTAATTATATTAAAAACAAAATATTTAGAGTTAGTTGTCAAAAGGCACAGATAAGGTCCAAAAATTAATTTTAGATTCTCAATCCAAAAATTTCTGAGATACTTTTTTAAAGAGTTATCTCTCTTTTACTTGGTTACAAATGATAACATCAACTGAGTTTTACTTTTTAATACTCCTTATCATTTGATACTCAATAAACTTCTATTAATGTTTTTCAAAACATCAATAAAAAAAGGCTTATTGATAAAATATACAATCAAACCTCGTTATATCAAACGCAAAGGAGCCGGGTTTTTGTTGTTGTTTTTTTTTTTATAAAAAAAACTCCGAGATATCTAAAGATTCGAGATATTGAAATTAAAATAATTTAATGAAAATAAGTGGTTGGGACTTCCAAATTACATGTATTTCGACATATCCGTGGTATTCGAGATATTGGTGCTCGAGATACCGAAGTTCAACTGTAGTTATAAAAACAAATTATTGTATACTTACATGTATTAACTAATATTACAAGTATGGGTGAAAAAGGAGAAATCCTTAATTTTCTTTTAAAATAAAAAAAAATCGTTTTATTTCCCTTTCTATCACGTGAATAACATTAATCAATGTGAAAGTATTTGACCTGAAACGGCAGTACCTGAGAAACCAAAGATTTTTTTCACCTATGGAAACTCAAGATGACACTTAATCGATTCCACATTATGTACTTGGGTCATAGAAAATCTTTGTGTTAAATGACCTTTCATTTTCATTGGGAGAACGTTCCTTTATGAACTTAAATACTTTCTTAAAATATATTCTTTAAAATGTGGTCCTTGAGTACATGGCTGCTAGAAGAAGAATGAAAAATTAAAAAAAATATATTTGCTTCTCTGTCTAAAGTTTAAATGCCTAATTGTGATCTTTACTAAATGCTATGAAATCAAGAAATATTCATGAAATTTTAAAAAGTAATCCCATTATGCCAGATGGAACCAGATTTTCAACTTAAGAGATTCAGAATAGGGGACATTTTTTTCTTTCCCATTCCAACTTATCAAAATTACAAAATTTCACTTGTTTAAGTATAATTAAATAACCATAAAACACTGGCAACAATTTTTTTTTCCAATTTCAGGACAACATCAGCACAGGAATTAAATAATGTTCAAAAAGTGACCTTGAACTTGACTAAATGGCCTTTGGTCAAGAACACATCTCAAGATCAAATGCTATCTTTGTATGAAGCATTAACTTCCACTATCTCTTTACTAGAAATTTATCGACCAGAGAGAAATTTTAACCATTTCCTGCCAGTGACCTTTAACTTAACTGATTTACCTTGAGAAAAGGTCAAGACACTTCTCATGTTATATGCAATCTTTGTGTCAAGTTTGAACTTCCACTGTTTTTTTATTACAAAGTTATGGTCCAGGCATGATTGCAAAGACAGATAGAAGGACAATGGTGATTTCTGTAACAACCCCCTACCCCCCTCCAACTTCATTTTTGTGCAGTATAATAAAATGAACTGAAAAATCAGATAATGAGACTCTAAAATATTTATGCCTTAACCTAAGCTTTGTATGCCTACATACCTGCTGTTGTATCCTTGTCCCTGGTTGAGAAGGATACACAGTACAACTGGTGACATTAGGGTTGACTGCTTCAGTACTGGAGACTGAGCGACCATTAGGAGGAACTGTTGAGGTTATAAATTGCTGTATTTGTTCACTGCTCAACAAAGATTTTGCCACCTGGAAAAAAGTGCAAATACAAGTGTATATATGAATATATACTTCAAATATTTACTTGTAAATTTATATTTATATCAGTGTCCAGGTACAAAAGACTGATTTATTTGTAATTTTGTACCTGTAGTAAACCGGACATAGTAGATTCCTTTAATGTGAACACTTTTAAAACTTTCGTTTATTTAATAAGTCGTCTACTACATCTAAATGTTGTATTAAAAATTGACTATACTTTTTGATGTAACTTACCCCATTTGGCACCACTCTCCCAGCTGTACGAGTGGGTCCTGTGTTATGAAATATTGTGTCATTGGCAGCTTGAATATAACGCTTTCTTGATGGCTCAGATTGTAATTTAAAAATACTATATAATTCATTTATTTAAAAAGGTACATTTTTGCAAAATCGATTGAAAAATTGGAAAAAAGTGAAAAGATATTGTTTAAAACTCATGGAAATTGGAAAAGATATACTAGTAGATTAAATGTGGATAAATAACCAGAAGAGTGGATAAAAGAGTATTCTAGAAAAAGAAAAAGATTTAAAAGGAAGATTTATATTTTGAATTAACTTACTTCTTTTTAACACCAATATATATATATATAACAAAACTGAGACCTCCTCATTTCCCCCGGAAGTGGTGGGTGTGGTCAAGATGTCCACTCCCTGCCTCTTGTAAATACTCGAGGCAACTTCCGGGTTGGAATACTGTACATCCACTCTCTTCTGAAATGACAAAATAAAAACAAAATATTTGAGCGATTCGTGTAAATTTTAAACATTACTGAAGAATGATTTTAGGCCTAGATACTTAGGCAATGAAATTACTTTTTCTCGTATATTTTTAGACCGTTTGGTTTGGACTTGATTTGACCAGCTAACTTGCAAATGCATACCAAACCTACATGTAGATATCTTACCCTAAGTCAGTAAGGTATATACAGTAAATTACCTAGCTAGCTGTTGCCAATCCAGGCCCCAGATATATACTTTTCAGTACAATTATTGAAATATTATGAGTCCATGTAAAGACTAAAAGAATACATTTTCGGTAAATTCAAGTGTTGTTTTTGAAAGATTCCAAAACAGTTAATTTTTCTTCACTAATTTTTATAGATTTAATCAATAATGATACATTGTACATGTAACGCCTAAGCTTTCATACAACTTACAATCAATCCATACTATATAGTGTGGATTGTGTGCTGAAATAGGTAACAGTTTAGACTTTTGATCTTTTTCTCAAAAAAGGAAAACATGTATATAATATATTAAAGTACGAAATCTAAATATTGACACTCTAAACCAAAGCAGAATGTTTTTTTGGACAAATGGAAAAAAAATCTGACTGTATAAATATGTAAATATCGAGCTTGTCTATTTCGCTTTCAACATGGGGTGACTGGGGAAAATTAACTGCATAAAAATACCACAGAACTAGCTCGGTGTATAGAGGGTCCTTAATGTTTAAAATTTGTTATAATTGTAACGAAAACTCTTGTATTGGAATGGTCAAAGGGGGATAACTCTAAATAGTACTCGCTGTTTATTAATCAGTTAAACCCCCTTTTTCTATACTTGATACATGTGTATATAATTATGTAGCCTACATATAAATTTAATATAGTATTGTTTAACTTGAATTCCATCTTCTTGAATGTAATTCTGCATAGGTCTGTTGATCTTTACTGTGTTCTTAATCCTACATGTATACACATGTAATTAATCCTAAAAGCGAATCTAAACAAAAACCTACTAACGGATACTCTGAGTATGTGTTTTTCATGCATGATGCTACACTTCAATCAAAACAGGGGTTTCCCAAAACAGTAATCATTTTATAATTTTATTAGCCTATAGATTAAATATCGGTTATTCTTCTGCTTCAATTTAATCATAATCTGCCATGTAAATGGACCAAACGGACTACTAGCGTGAATCTTTCGATATTAAAGAAAGGACAATCATGAATAATATTTCCTCCAAACTTATTTTTTTATTTACTAAGTTTTTAATTGTTCATAAATTTAAACTGAGACGACCAATCAAGGTTATATTCAGCTAAGCCCCATTAAAAGGTCGTTGGCCTAACATGCATAACGTTCCAGATTTTTAAAAATATGTCTCCTTGGCAATAACTTAATAACTAGGCCTATAGCCGAATATTTTCCCCATAACACAAACAAATATGACCATTACCCTCTTATAGCTCTGACTGTTCATTTCTGTAACTGTATCGACTGTATGCTATCAATTATTTCAGAAAATCTTCGCTCAGCGAAAATCACGTCTTATCTCAACAACTGATGCTGAAACAATGAGCTGTATCCAAAACACATCAAACAGCCTAGCAATCATGACGTCGTCACCAAGACAACAATCAATGAAAAACAACATACTAAAATATGACCCAAATTTTAGCCTTCGGAATTTCCTCATACCAAAGTATTGTTGACATTGTAGGGGAGGGGGGGGGTTTAAATACATGTACTTACGCATTTTCAGAGTTATAAGACTACTGTAGCAGCATCACATGATTCCATATCTACACATGCATTTCACATCACTGTCAGCAGCAAAGTTTCTTAGAAATTGCCAAACTTCACGAAATATACTTTAACTTCTGCGAATGTAATGTCCCGTTTATAATTAAGTCTGTTCGTTGTTAACTGACTACTAATTGGTCTGATCAAGAAGGATAAAAATATAGAAAACAGACACATGTATTTTGTCTGTGCTTTTTGTTTTCTACTAAGGGAAATAACTTGGTAACTTTATCAAATGAGTTATCCTTCTTAGTGAGCATATCAAAGGACCCATATCAAAGGGGATAAAATAATCAATACTTTGTGCTCTTCGTTTTGCCAAACAAAATAACTCATTTGCAGCCGTGAAGTGTGTTATAACGATGGTCGATGGGATCGGTTATCCTCTAGATTTTACAGTTTTCAGGAAATTATCTTCAGACAGGGAAATCAACACGGTGAGGTACCATTATGATATTTGTTTTTAAAAAAACACCAGCAAAAGTTCATGCCCCCACTAAATAAGTATATATAAATAATTGAAGCTATCCTAAAGGAGGATGGAAGGGCGTATATATTTTCCAGTACTATACACTACATTCAATATAACATACACGAAGAGCCAAAGAAAAAAAGAGAGCTAAGAATGCAAAATTTTATGAAATGCGTTTTACCCGCATTTACTGGCGGAAATTCTATAAAATGGTGCGGTGCAACTGCAACAAATAGAATTTCTTAAAATACAGAATATGAAAAATAAAAGAAATAAAAAGCAAATAAAATTTCAAAAATATGATTGTAACAATACAATTTTTGGGGAAGTTGGTCTCCCCCACTTTTGAAACCGTTGACCGGGGCCCCATTTTACAAAATAACTTAACGACTACGATTAAAAAGTTATTATGCAAATAACTTTCCACTTTCCATTGCTTTGAAAATGGTTTTAATCTTTTTGGAAAGACCTTAGAAAGATATTTTTATGCAAACAATTTTTAACAGAAACACAAGTTTTGTAAGATTTTACAATCAACTGAAGTTTTTAGTCTTAGTCGTAAGTTCTTTTGTAAAACAGATCCCAGGCCCGTAGCAACGATTCAAAAGTGGGTGAGGCCAACTCCTCCCCCCCCCCCCCCAAAAAAAAAGTGAAAAGCAAAATCCCGGATTTTGCCAGTGCTCGACCTTACAACATCTCAACGGGGGGGGGGGGGGGCAACCATGATCTAAAGGAAAATTTACTATAGCAAAATACTAAAAATACTATACTTAGAAAAAAGTGGAGCCCCCCCCCCCCGCGCGTTCTTTTGGCCTGCAGAAAAAAATATTGAATGCATATAACTCTCAAAAACACAAAAATAAAATTTGAAAATACATTTTAAAGCAATATGAACTGCAACTTTGAAGTCAAAATTTTTTGTGGCAAAATTAAATAACAATTTCAATGACAGAAAAAGAACATTTATAAACTTCCGTTGTTCATATTTGCGATGAAAGAACTATTTAGAAGCTTTGACTGAAGCAAAATTACATTATTGTCGTCCTGTCAGTATTTATTTACTATACATTCCATATTGTACAGAAGCCTTTTCCTTCGAGATCAATTTCGTTACTTACTGGAATGTAATGTATTGTGTAATATTCGGAAAGAATTTTTGTTACAGAAATACTATGTTCATCCAAAATGTTATAAAATTTTGTAATTTAATTACAAATACTGACCCAGCATTCTTAAGAAAATTGTGTATATTTATCACCAAAATTTTTGACACTGTCTGTCCTCCTGTAAACTCTGCTCGTCGATAATTATTGTAAATATGTACATGTATATATGTACCTCTTGTACCATTCATATGGTTTATTGAGAGAATAAATATATGAATGAATGAAAAAGACAATTATACATCAAAAGTAGAAATGTTGAAGTTCAGATAGAAAATTACTAGTGCACAATGACATGCACATGTTGAAGCTTGAATGTTAAAGCTAAGTACAAGAATTTATTTTTTTTTTTTCATTATTTATTTTTTTTAGTTTATTACACCTCATTGTCAATATTAGCCATTTCAGCTCTTCTCTATCCGTCTCCAGAGGGCGTAATTTTAGAATTAACTATAATGTATGTAAAAGTTATGTAGTTCATTAAAGATTTGCATTTAAATAAGGTTTTAAGGTGATATGTGCCGTTCCACACCAAAGAGTTATTTTCCTTGACCCCTGTTAATCATTAATGATGATTGATAGTTCTTAATGAGGTTCAAACTAGAATTAAAACGTAAACGTGTTGAGCAGACTATTTAGGTAAAAAAAAAAATAACATAATATCATAACATGATAGAAAGGATAACTTGACAAATGAATATTTCAATAAAACTTCACTGGTGTCAATCAAAATATGTCCTTTTTTACTTTCTATACACTCTCTGTTTTGGGTAAATTATTAAATAAAAATTGCAGTCCTGGGCCGATTGAATTGACATTACGATAAAAATGATTAAATACTGTGATTAAAATGCAGAAATATATAGTACAGTGCATGACAACAATTCGCAAAATATGTTAAAACAATTTTTTTGTACTCCTGCATTAAGGACACACGCAACGTAGTTTTGAACTTTATTTTTTTTATTCCCTGTATAAATTACGAGTTGCAATAATTGAAGGATCTTTGTGCAATTTAATGATGCCTGATAATGCTGTACACATTTGAATTAAACTTTAAAGAAATACGGGTTGAAACTATATTTTTGTTAATTTTTCTTTAAAAACACATTGATTTTTGATCATTTGATATCTGTTTAAAACTCCTGGGTAATGTATGCTGATCTTTTGTCTTAGAACATATGATATTACTTTATCCAAGAGAGAGAGAGAGAGAGAGAGAGAGAGAGAGAGCTTCGACTTATTTTTCTTAAATATATTTTTTATATAATTTTGCAAAAGACAGAACCTCGTTTTTTTTTAAGAAATATGAGAATACATAAAAAATACATCATTCGATACATTGTGCAGATGTACATTATTAAATAATTTCTTGGAATTTCGGTATATTATCCAGTTCAAAGACAAGGTCAGCAATTTTCTTGAGGAGTGTCAGTTTTTCACCGTTTTCGCTTCCTTGATTTTGATAGAGTTTTTTTTTCTCGTCATTTTACCTGTGATAAAACATTAGTCAGTCATCCTTTACTGTAATTCACCATTTACTATTTTCTTTGAAGAATTAAAGCTACTCTAATTGATATACTACTGATATGTACGTATAGCAATGAATTGTCGACCAGGACTGACGCACGCTGGAATTTCACGTTGATTAATTATCGTTTAAATATAAATATATTCCTTACATTTTCTGTTAAAATGATGAATATGTTTGTTTTAAAATGGCAAAAATTGTAAACAATGTAAGGCCGTCATTAAAAATATCTTTGTTTCCCCCAACCCGACCCTAAAATCTCAAGTTGGGTAGGTAGGTAGGTAGGTAAATAATTTTTTTTTTCTGACAGCAGTTTTGAAAATACCTATCTTTATAAATAAGAAAGAACAAAAGAAACGGATTTTTAAACCGAATATCATACAAATGAAGTAACATGTAGGTAAATTAAGTCACAAATATTATTTATCTGAACTTGTGAAATAACTCAGGCCAGCGTAAATTTACTGAAATCGAATATTTACAAAAAGACAAGAATCGCAAATACTCAACCATCGGACATCCGAGTATATTTTTCAAACCTACTATCATCTTCGAGTACTTACACAGACAAAATGTCAAGGGCCTCGCGTGGCGGTTTATTCCCACCTAGCCAAAATTTCAAATTTCTTATTCCCATCTAGCCAAAATTGGGATTTTCACACCTGAGTGGTCACCTGTGTATAGTCTGTTTTAGGCTTATTACCTGTAACAATTACCTGTGGTGTACAAGTTCATTATCAAAATGCATATCATAAATATTTGTTTTATTAGATATTGATTAATCAGGTTCTGCATATCAATAATTTTAAAACATAATTCATTTAATTCATTCATCAACATGGAAATAAATAATTTTTTGACAATAAACAATTGAATGTATTTGGATTATTACTTAACTAATACAATATAGAGATGAAAAGAATTGTTTAATTTATTTTGCAGAAATACTTGAACTAATTAATAACCACCTGTGTTAAAATATGAATTCGTGATTGAGATAAAGATACAATGTGGTTGTGATTGTATACTTATATGCACATGCATTTATAAGTAATTTCTTCCAAACATGCATCAGAAATAGTCTTTAAATTTATGATATATTTTTATATTTCAAAAGAATTGGACATAATTTATTGACAAGAAAAGTCGAACGGATTATAGACAATATAACTTAGATAATCTTCTCTTGTTGTAACAATTTTGTAAAATTATCATAGTATAATTTGATTTATATAGTCTGCTGGAAATACATAAGTAGTATCCAAGCTGAAATTTAATTTTTAATGTCAAAATATAACTTTATAGTTAAAGAACTCGCTGAGGATATTTTTTAAATGTACATACTCATTTTGAAAACGCTTGTGAATACTCATTAAAAATTCGGCATTTTATGCATCAGAGAAGACATCATTGATTCCCCAATAGAATCAGATGCACATGTACAGTGTATAATGAACAAATTAATGTTTGTTTTGAAAAATTATTTCTGTAGCATATTTTTCAAACAAAATAGTCTGATATAAGCAAAATTTATTTGAAGTCAGTAACTTTGAAAATGAACACTTTTGCATAAACACATGTACTATTGATATCAGTCATCTTATTTCATTCTTTTTGCCATTAATGTTAAATTTTAATTTAAATGTTAGTTATAATTCTCATTTTTATTCTAACACACAGTATAGAAATTCAAGATTTAATTGAAAGGCATTAAATAGTTACTGTACCTTACTTCTACATGTATTACAAATATTTGTGATACATATAAGTAAAATAGGAGAGAATTTAAAAATTGACATGCATTAATTTAAATTTAAAAAATCTGAATAATTTGAAATATTTATGGCATTTACCAATAATCACATTATCAGAATTTAAGTATAATTTTAACCTTTTACTGTGGTTAATTTAAAAACAGACTATAGGTCACCTGTAATTAATTTCTTTTGTTCTTCCCCTCCCCTTACCTGTGCACCATTCCCACCTAGCCAAAACCAGTCACCTGTAACAATTTCAGATTTTGATGATCTATTTTTTACAAAACTTAAAATTTACGCAAGCATATAACAAATTAGAAATTATGATTGTACACAAAAAGACAATTATTTTGATACCCATAATGATATAAAAAGAATTAAAACTGAAGATATGTTACAAAAATATTTTATAACTTAATTGTTACGCAAAGATTGTCAAAAATCGTAAATATCCGCAGCATATTTATAAGAACTATAATCTGTTTTTTTCCCCCAATCGTTCTCTTTCGATGATATATTCCTCTTTAATAACAAAATTTTGTTATATCTGTGGAATTTCAATCTTTTCATGCTTATAAATCGGCGAATAACAGAACGAGGAATATTCAGTTACTTAAAATCAAAAAGTTGTTTCACACCATCACATTGAACTCCGGTCCACGGTTAAGAAATATTAACGTAATATAAAACTTTATCAAAATTTCTTTTTTAAAATATATACATATATATAAATATAATTATTCGTATTATTGATTAATAAATATAAACATCAGAGAAAAAAAAATACATGTACGATACCTGTAACCCTTCCAAACAAGTTTTGTTAAAAATAAAGGTTTTATATTTCACGCCAATGTCAACAGCTTCGATAGCTCAGTAGTTAAAGCGTCCGTCCTCCTAAGAAAAAAAAAAAGCGTCCAGCCTCCAATCTAAAGGTCGTGGGATCGAATCCTGTTGGGAATGCTTTTTTTTTTCATTTATTTTTTTTTTAATTTTCTTTCTTTTACATTATTTTCGCTGAATTAACAAATGTATAAACTCGACATTTATAATTTTTGTGAAGAAATCATTATAAGAATAATATTTAACCCGTAAAAGCAGTTTTATCGACTGCGTAATGGTGACTTAATGGTGGCTTAAAGGTGGTTTAATGATAGCTTAATGGAGTTTGGACATTAAGCACCTATAAGTCTGGCTTAATGGTGGCTTAATGGTGACTTAATGATTGTCTAGAAGCTACCATTAAGCACCTTTAAGCCACCATTAAGCCACCATTAAGCTACCTTAAGCATCCATTAAGGACTTTGAGATGGCTTAATGGTTACTTAATGGTGGTGTATTTATTACTTAAATGTAGCTTAAAGGTGCTTAATGGTGACTTAAAGACAACCATTAAACCATCATTAAGGACCTATAAGCCACCATTAAACCAAACTTAAAGGAAGTGTTTCATCTTGTGGCCATACACGAATAGTTGAAACTGTGTGAATCATTATATTTCAAACCAGAAAAAAAGTGTTGAAAAAAATGTGTATTTATGTCGTAAATGTCGTTGAGTTCTTTATTTCTTTGATTGTACTCACATTCTGGGCAAGTTTCTTTATATTTCTCTCTGGTTATTTTTTACAGTAATTTGTATGCACCTCATGTGGTTTGAGTATAAATACAGAATTGAAGCTGATACGGCGACTATGAGGTATAAACACCAGGTAAAGCAATATTGTAAGAATTTTACAGGCACAATTAATTTCACTATTTTTAAGAAGGAGTTTGGGTTATCTTATCATATTTATTATACTATCGTTTCAAAAAGGAAGAGATTTAATAAATCGTTTCAAAAAGGAAGATATTTAGTAAAATCTAGAAGTTCATTACTTGTCTAAAAGGTATAATGTTTGATTTTTTAAAATTCTCTCTCTCTCTCTCTCTCTCTCTCTCTCTCTCTCGCCAATTTTATTCAGTTTTATAAAAAAAAATAATAATAATTTCTTAGTTTCTGTGAAAACTTTTTTCTGTTCCCCCCTTTTTTTTAAAAAAAAGAAAAACTCTATTCGCTTTTTATACATAGTTATTTTATGGGATTCTTTATTCTAATAATGGTAGAATGTGTATTCTAACTTCCAGATATGAAGTGCGATAGGATATATCAATATAAAGGTTTTACTGTATATTCTTCAATTTATTTCGCGTCAGGTTAAGTATTTTTTTAAGTGCAGCATCCGTGCACAAATTTTTTAGACATGCATCGATTCGGAAGAGTGTGATTTCAGATCGGTACTTGCACCGTTCTTACAAATCTATAACGGTGAAACTCTATGAATATGAAAAACAATAAAAATCTATTTAAGTTACAAATTTTTTCAAATATTGGCCTCTCTTTCTACACATGCTTTGATGAAGACATATATTTACGTTGTCCTCACATCTACTTAGTACTAGAATGAAATGACGGCTATATATGTATGAACACTTAACTTTGAATAGGCTTAATTTGCCAAAATCAACCAACTTTATTTGCATGTCGAGTCAACAACATTAAAAGGATAAAATTATAATTATAGAAACAGAGAATTGCTCAGGAAATTGATTGGTTTATAATGCAAATCTTCATTCAAAGGGTCATTGGAAAACAAAAACAGTCTTACGTAATGTTCCTTGTTTTTCATGGAAATGCATGAAGGAAGTGTAAAACAAAAAGTCAGCCCCAATATGTCTAGACAGTGGAACTACGTGATGGAAGTGTTGCTATTCTGGGATAAATAATGAATTGCTTACAATGAAAATATCGCATGGATGCGTATGCTGTTTTGCATTGAGTGTTGTCCAAAAAAAGGGTGAGTATTCCCGGAGGGCAAACTCGAATAAAGGTTTACTATCGTCAACATTTGAATCTTCACACATCTTTGCTTTAAGGTATCGAAATATCTGTTTATTCTTACGCAGATCTAGAGAATGAGGGGGGGGGGGGGTTCGGAGAGCACCCTTGGATTTTTCAGAGTTATTAAATTTACATAGTACTAAAAAATAAAATATATATGACATTGGAACCCCACACCCTAGGAAAAGGGGACTCCTAAGTTGGTGAGAAGAGTAAGACATATGATTATTTGACGTTCTTGAAGTTAAGCGGAGGAAAGCAGCCCCCCTTTTCATTATTTTTACTTTTATGTCTTTTTTAATTCCTTGTCGGATTTTTTGTTTGTTTGAATAGGATCGACTCAGAAAAAAAACCTAGATCCGAACAAGATTAACCATATACTCCTGCAAATCCTGTTACTTCAAAGTTATTATATTGGCAATTATGTGTCCTTGACCTACCAAACTTCCCCAAAAAAGTTAGTATGACCTTCTACAATGACAAAGTCAGGTTAAAACTGCCATGATCCTTATTTTACAGGTTAAAAATGCCATGATCCTTATTTTACAGGTTAAAACTGCCATGATCCTTATTTTACCTTTTGGTTAGAATCATGTCACTTTTACCGTGACGGTCCATAAACTATTGTAGCGAGTATGAGTTAATACACATGCAGTGAATATGAGCATTTGAGAACAATTAACTGCCAAATGAATCATTGTCACCTTTGATTCTTTCCAACTGACTTTTATTCAGAGTCCTGACAGACAAAAAAAAAAGGTTTATGGTCTATTTTCCTCTTTAAATGTAACAAATTCTCCAGTTTTAGCTAGAACGGGATTGATTAAGACGGAACACAGATAAAAGATAATGTATTCTTACACCCTGTATACTGTCAACAATTGTCTCTTGGCGGTAAATTCATTGTCAATAGGTGTTACTAAAACGCGCAACGGAAACGGGAAAAAATGGAAATAGCACACATATTTCGGACATAATTATAATGATCATGTACATCAAAAATATTTGGGGGGGGGGGGTGTCGATATTTTATCTATACAGGAATTTATATTTTAAAATCGCCTCTCAAGTAGCCCTCTTTTGTAAAAGAAAGCAATATTTTAATCTCCAATCCGGAGGGTCCAGGATGCTCTTCACCCTCCTTGCCTTAGTTAGAAGTTAACATATTAAGTAAAACCCTTGCTTTGCCCCAGGCTTACGAATTAGAGTGAATGCACAGGTTTCTGTAAAGAACTATATACGGTAAGGGCGTATTCCTGCCCCCATAATAGTCAAATTTTGAAAATCTCTTGAAATGAGAAAAAGTGCATGTATTGTACAAAATAATCCAAATGAAGACAATATATAATGAAATTAGAAAAATTAGTTGGCTTTTCTTGTCTCTGTGACGTCACAAACTATTTGGATTTCCGTTATTTTTTAAATAGAGGCCAAAATGCACAGAGTTTGTTCAATTTTGACTATAGTATTTATAGAGCGCAAGCTTGCTCAGGTACCATATTTACATATTTCATTAATATTATCATTCTACACATTATATCAAAAGATCTAGTCTGAGCAGACCTGCGCTTGATAATTTCTAATCAAAATACCGACGTAAAATACACTATTTTCTCTCAAAATCATTGCAATTTGGAATTTACGTCATTTTATTGACGTCATATCTAACTAATGATGTCATAGTTGATAAAAATATTTAATGCTTTGAAGTCTGCAAATATCCACCTGGTTTAGAACATAATTAAAGATTTCTCCATCAAAGTTTTATTTTGGGGGCAGATACTGGCCACTACAGAATATAGTCCTTTTAGCGTTGATTTTGCATATCAACAATATTTTCAGCCTGGGAATAAAGAAAACTTCACTGACAATGCTATTTCTAAAACTCGATATTTGAACCCCTAAAATGCTGTTTTTACATACATACATTAAAATATTTGTCAAAATAGCAAAAATTTCATTTCCCAACAAGGTGCAAAACATTATTTATTTTGGTCGAATAGTTTTTGAAATATTCAAAAAGTGGAACAACCCTCGTATAAAGAGTAAAAAAAAGTTATACGTTTTGATGTTAGTGACTTTTGAAATTTTTTATGATTTTATTTTTTCTATGGAGCTTTTAAGAATCCATATTATCTAATTTATATCACTTCTTGAATATGCTATAGCTCAGTACGTCTTCTCATTTATAGCAAAATATCTTTTTTGAAAGGTAAAGATAAAGGCTTGGTACATGTACAGCAGTTGCTCGATCCGGCAATGTATCTTTGTTTGTAAGGACTTTTTTTAACATCTGGCACGAATCTGGTATCAAGTTAAAATTTGTGGAATCGTTACGGAAGTTAATTTTCAGCAATAAAGTTGCAATTCTTGGTAATAGATATAATAAAGGTTTGTCAAAGATGTTAATCAAAAATGTTACTGTAATCTTTAATTCCACGTGTTTGGTACACGATTTTCAATGTTGATACATATCACGGTAGTTTTAATTTCATTTAATGCATACCAGACGTGCTGAAGTGACATACAGGATATGCCGAAGGAAACGGACCCCCCCCCCCCCCAAAAAAAAAAAAAAAAAAAACATGTAACACTAAAATACAATTGAACAATATTTTTAAGATCCTCTTTGAAATTAAAATAATAATCTTACTGAAATTCAACATATCCAAAATAAACTGTAATTTTAAACTTTGTTGCCTTATCTTTTATTTCAATTATTTATTCCTTGTCCAGTTAGTTTGTAATTTTAATGATTTAGCCGTAGACCACAGCTTGCATTCATTAAGCTTTAAAATAAAGCTTTAGTTTTCATAAATCAAACACCTTAGCCGTCTGTGACCTGACATTGAGTTTAAATCGTTACACTTTAAAGTTACCACATCACAGCAGTGAACTACTCTCCCGATGATTAATTTCTTCTTCAATGACACGGGAGTCTAACTTTCATCCATATTATTGCAGCCCGGAAGACCGGGCTGCTCTATACATATAAGTTTAAGTGTTGGTATATGGGGATTGAGGTGGGAGAAGTTATTCAGAATTAAAGGTTTTCTAAACATGAAGAAGATTGTTAATCAGAATGTTCTTTCCCTTTATAAATTACGAGAACACAATATATTTACTTCCATAAAGTGAATCTGTAAAAATATATATGTTTTTCATATTTAATCATTTACTATCGAAAAACCGACAGGTCCGCTTTTTTAGAACATCGAATTTTACTTATCGCATAAAAACGTAAAAACGTACTTTACACAGTTCGTGTTTTATATTCTTAAAGTGAAAGACATTTTTGAAAATATGTGATGCATGTGTCTGGTTTCAATTTATATTTTATGCAGCCAACATTTACTTGAGAAATTGATAAAGTTTAAAAGGATATCGTTTTTGTTCGATTTTCATCCGACTATAAGTTTTCAAAATATTCTCGACTATCGTCTCCATCATTTAGACGCATGCCTTTTTCACACATATCGAAGCGGTTTGATAATCAAGACTCATTTCCATTGTTTACTTTATTTATTTCCCGGGCGACAATTGATGGTTACATCAATGTTTTTTTGTGGTCTTTTATTAAAGGTCAAGTCATAGTAGTCTAGAGCTGTGCATTCTAATCTCTCTCTCTCTCTCTCTCTCTCTCTCTCTCTCTCTCTCTCTATATATATATATACATCCACTGAATATTTTCTCCTTTATTTCTTAAGAAATCCATTGTCGTTTATCAGTTAGTAAACACCGCTTAGTACATCATCTACACAGGTACTTGTGGACAGGAACCCCCCCCCCCCGATATATGACCCCGGGCTTGTTGAATTTTTTTTTTTTTTTTTTTTTACAATTTATACTTATTACACTTCCTTATCACGTATACCATACAAAAAATTGGGTTAAAACTCAAAATAACAGTTCCATACAAAAAAATACCTCACTTTACATAATAAGAGAGATATGTAAAGTGAGATATTTTTTGTATGGAACTGTTATTTTGAGTTTTAACCCAATTTTTTGTATGGTATACGTGATAAGGAAGTGTAATAAGTATAAATTGTAAAAAAAAAAAAAAATTCCAACAAGCCCGGGGTCATATATCGGGGGGGGGGGGGTCCTGTCCACAAGTACCTGTGATCATCTATTCAGAATTCTTGAGCAGGGGCTCTTCCATCAATGAAACGTACAATGATGTACATATCAATGATATAATATTTAATCTATCTAATCATACTTAAGATGATTTTTGATACAGATATAAATATAGACAATAAAATGTATTTCTTTGTAACATTAATTCCAATACTAACAACCAAAGAAAGCATTTAATTGTTTAAATAAATCACACACACACACACACACACACACACATATCAAAACCACCCTTAAGCTTTTCAGTTTTAATTTTTTTTTAAAACATCGATAATACGCATGCTTATTCTCCAAATTACACTTCATGACCATCTTTTCGCTTTTTTTACAGACAAATCTTTGTAAATCCCAACTAAAATATGTACAGTCTGTAGATGATTCAGATATTCCTAAACTACTTAACTCATACATACACTGTATATGTTTAGCAGCCTAGAGTAAAAATTATGAGAATGCCCAAAACTATGTATGACTTCCTTAGCCAAAGAAGAGGAGATACATCGTGCTTTTCGGTCCAAGGAAACCTCCTTCAATTAGATAGTACATGTATGACTAACATTACTAAAAACAGTATAAGTTATAGCAAATTCAAGATTATTTAAATTTCTCGTAGAATTTATCGATCTTAGTTGAAAAAAATTATAAGAATTAAAATGTCAAGTTTAAAAGATTTTCATTCTACTGAGAAATCTTTTATTTTTTTATTATAGTTCACGGCTTAGTACAAATATAAACTACAGATTGTAGAGTACTAAGTAATTCTTTATCATGGAAACATGCATATGTGAACCAGACAAATGTTCGGGAAACCCGTTTACATCAATCATTAGTAATATGGATTGTTCAGGAACCACCGTGACTGTGGAATGCATGTACTCGTAATAAACACAAATATTCTTCTTACCTTCATATTTTTCGACCTAAAATTTCACAGTTTAATAACCTTTAAAATTTACACAGTTTAATAACCTTTTAATTTGCATTAAACCATAACAAGGGATGAGATACATCATTATAAATGTGAAGATGGATCTTTTTCGGTAAATTATGTAATTTTTCAGTGGAGAGGATGTCTACTAGTAAATTTTAAATTATTTGTCCAGTCTCTTTGTATATATATACGAGGGATGATCAAAAAGTTCGCGAACTAATTGTCTGATGAATTACTTCCTTATTAGAAATAAAATGAGGTTTCAGTGTTCATTATTTTTTAAAGCAATCCTCCCCCATTTTAATGCACATCTGCCATTGTTCTGGCCATGCGCGAATCACGTGATCCAGACGGTCACGTGACATGCTTCGTAGCGGTCTGTTCACAGAAGCTAAGATATTTTTCCGAGTCTTATATTTCTTACCATGCAAGTAATTTTTTATAACAAGAACAGACCATCTGTCAGAAATGGCCAAAGGGTGGATAAGGATATCCCGATCCCTTCCCAGAATTAGCATGGTGACCATCACAACCCAAGTCCTCTGTCTCGGGAGCGTCGTTTATCCAATGTGGAAAAAGTATGGGCGTCTTATTTTTTTCATATCTCATATGTTTAAAGTCTAAAGTAAACGATATTTTAGGGATTTAATATTTATATTATTGCTCAAATATTCAACCATTTTTCTTACTGTAACTTGGCGATCTTTCAAAACAAATTGCTCAACTAAGGACATATCTTTTTACCGGCTTGCTCATTCAATCCAATTAATGATTGAACTTTTGGTAAGTCTTTTGTCTTCATAAACCTTGTACAAATTATCATATTCTACTGCAAAGGAATTTCCGAGATGTACGTTAAACTTTTCAACCGATCGTTGCTCCTGTACGACTGAGTCAACCATTTTTTGTCACAAGTGACCTACATATTGACGTCATTTTCACATTGTGACGTCACAAACATGAAGCAAAACATTGCGTAACACCTGCTATTTATAGAACATGTGTATGACTATATGTGTGCCAAATTTCATTCTGATCTGAATTGTGGTTTTTTTAAATATAGAGATAGTTCGCGAACTTTTTGATCACCCCTCGTACATTACAAATTATTTCAAACTAATTTTCAGTGGCAACATTAAATAGCGAATTCTTATACACACGTTGAATTCACTATCTTTATGAACAGAATTTTAAGTGCTTTTAATGCATATTCTTTTTGAAATCAAACTGATCTGCTCATTTTTAGAACACTTTACTTTTTCCAAATTGAAATAGTAACTAATGGTCCTTGTGAAATAAAAGCTTTTATTACCTCTACCGAGGTTTCCTTATATAAATTCGATCCTTAGATGTGAATAATTCCCTAGAAATCACTGTGAATTGACTAATCCCCAGTTTGCTGTGCGTTAGTCAAGTGAGCTAATCTCTGCTTCGAAAGTTGTATCGGTATCGCCGTGAATGGACTAATCCCCGTTTTTCCGTGCGTTAGTCAAGTGAGCTTATCCCTGATTCGAAAGATGTATCGGTATAATAAAACAGTTAAAAAGTATATCATTGAGGGAATTAGCAAGATTCCAGTTCCCCTCGACCAGGACTATTTCCCGAAGCGAAGCTGACAAAATTAAATATACATGTACCAGAATCTGCAGGCATGTTCACGAAACTTTCCTAAGATACGTCCTAAGATTGTTCCTAAGATATGACTTAGGAAGATAGTTAGGAACATCCTAACATCAACTTAGGACAAATCATAAGATGTAGCTCGACGGTATCTTAGGAACATCTTAAGTTAGGATATCCTAACATACGATGAATACTATTGTTTCTACATACATATAAAATTTGGGAGACATTTGCAGCCAAAAAAACTTCTATATTACATAACAAAAATTTATCCATTTACGTGATGATTTCAGTATAATGTTAATGTTTACATCTTTAGAATTATAAAAGAAATATTTAATACCCCATGTAAGTCGCAACGAAACAGCGAATTTTTTTCTATCAAAGTGAAAGATTTAATTTCATTTTTATTTTAGCTTTGTTTCAGCAATAATCTACAATATGTTGGATGACTCAAAAGATAAAAAATAATCTTGAATTCAGTAATTTACCAATGAAGATTATGATATGACGTACAGTATTATAAAAGTCTGAATTATTTTTTGAAAAATAAACTGATAAAAAATATTAAATGAATTTTGCAGGGCTCGAAACCATGTACTATAGTATTCAACAAGGGAAATGTTTCATTATTTTAAAGGCAATGCTTAATCCCCGAGTCTTGGAACTCTCAACAGTTTTTAAATATGTGAATCAAAACAATACACCCCGATTTACTTATATCAAGGCGATTTATAAAAATAATAGAATAATTTTCACTTTTGGTCCCTTAAACATAAAACTTGTATGATTTATTTTTTATCGGGAGAGGGGATGGGACTGACCCCACATTATCTTTCCGAAAATACTCGCTTACTGTTAATTTAATATGGATTGTTTTTTAAAAGGCTGTTCCCCCACTTTCTTTTGCAGTATGGACGACCCCCCCCCCCCCCACACACACACACACTCACACACATTACATGTAAGAAGGTTTTTGAGTGCGGACAGTTTTTTTTTCTTAAATTATGTCAAAGTTTTTCAGGGAATTTTATTTTTTTGGCTAGTCAATTATATTTTTCTTCCCCTCTCCCTAAGAGTCAATTATTTTTTTCTTCCCCCTTTCCCAATTTGAAAGGGGATCTGACGTGCCTGCATTATGAATAAGAAAAGGAAGTGAAAATTTTCAAGTGCAAAATACAGGTGTTTTTTGATGAGGTGGAAAAATAGATTATCGAACATCGTAACTAATGTTGCAAAGAAGAGGGCTTGATATAACATTTGTGAAAAAAAATGATTTTTGTAATTCCTCAGCCAGGCCCGTAGGAAGCAATTTCAGTTTGTTTGTTTTTTTTTGGGGGGGGGGGGGGGGAGGGCACAACCATATATTTTCAGTTGGGGGGCACTATCATCTTCCAAAAATTCCTTGACAAGCAAAGAAAAAAAGGTCGTCAGATTTTATTATTGAGGGAGCAGAAGCATATAGTAGCTATGCTTTCTATAATATTCTATATAGCGGCAAAATTATCAGCCCCCGGACCCCCCTCCCCCCGGTTCCTACGCCCATGTCAGCTAATACGCAGACTGTTGAGGAACGTGAAATTGTCGCTTATACTTGCGATACTCAGAAAAATAACCATCACCACAAACTTAGGATGATCTTAGGATATGATTTATGTTGTCCTAAAGTTAGGAAAAACTTATGACGAGGTCCTAGATTTAGGAAAGCTTCGAGAAACTGACTTAAGACTAAGATATTTCCTAAGACGTTCTTAGGACACATCTTAGTCCTAAGATAGCTTTGTGAACATGCCTGCAGAGGTATTTATGATTCACAGTTCTATAATCAAGAAATTCAATTGTTAACATGAAGTAAAACAGTAGCCTAGAAAACCATTCGATAAACGAATGATTTGTTTTATTTTTTATCCCTTCAAACACCATACCAGTGCAAAAGACCATGTTCAAAATTATTTCAGAGACTGAGTTATTCTGTAAGGAGGCAATATTTTCCCTGTGGTTGCTTTTTTATTCATTCACAAGTAAAATCCAGTTTTCAAACAGAAATAAATCGGTGAAGATTTGTTTTTCATAAATGGAGTTGATAAGTCATGAATCGAAGTTTGTATATTTTAACAGAGATGTTGCAGTTCTCAGAGGCAGACATCTATATCTAGATCCAAGTACATATATTTTGCAGTAGGCTTCAGATGTTGCACTATACTATGCAAAAAAACAGTAGAAAACGTTATGTCCTTAGAGCAACACCTTTTCTCTCCAATTCCAAAAATAATAAATCATTTAAAAATATTAAAACTCACTCTTTCTGGCACAGAATTAATGTAGAATTCATTCAATCCTCCTGTATTGCAAACACAATTTAGTTTAATAAAGAAATATATATATACATGTATATTTCTTAAGGAAAGGAACCCCAAAAGCTGTGAAACATCATGGAAATCCCCTTCTGCGTAAATTACTATGGAATTGCCCCAAAGATTTTGTTTTTCAAAAATACCCAAAATGCGATTATTTTTTTCAGGTCATCCCTTGATAACACAGGCGATTGATCAACTGTGCCATTTTACATTTTACTTTAAATTTTACACACTGGTAGACAAATGTTTCTTTAGACAGAAAATCTGTAATTTGAAAACTGTACCGCCCAGCATATTACTTATTCAAAATAACTGAAATTTTCTAACACATCCATATAAATACCCAACAGTGCGATCTGGTGTGACATAGATTGCTGGGCATAAGCCAGAAGGTAAGCACTACGTAAACAAATGACATGTAATTCATTTTCAACAAAAAATGCTTAAAATAATAAATTCCAATAACTACTCAAAAATTTTGTATATCTTTGCGACTTTAATTTTTAGTGAGCACTGTTTTGAACTCTGTTTACTATTTAAAATATCTTTTTAATTATCGCAATATCGATCAAACCTATCTCCAGTTCTCTTGTTTAAATAAAAACCTCAATTGTGTTAGAATTTTGAGCATTTCTATCTCCTTAAAAAAAATTAAAGTTTATTATTTAGATATTTCTTGTTTCATTTGTGTCTTGTTGTTTTCCCAGTCCCACCATGGCATTGACTTGGATACACTGTATTGCCCTACTCTACTGCTTTTGACTTTTCGGACCTTGTAGAAACTAAGCTCCTCTTGGTGTTTAGTTCTGTCTTATTTTATGTGCAGCAGCGGCCGATCTATTTGTGGTTGTATTAGAAAGTGCACATGAGGAAATGAGACGTTATTTTTGTTGTTTTGTTAGAATAATTCCTTATTGATAGCATGTATCAAAGCAATGAATAAAAATTTTTTAAATAGTTTTATATTATGTGTAAATTATTGTTATCAATGCATTTAAGTTTTTTGTCAATTTTAATCAGATATTAATCTATGAATTTACATTTTTTTTAGAAGTGCCCCCCAGCATGGGAATGTATAATGTATCAAAGCAACTCGATACGATCGTGATTTTCCGGAAAATTACAGTACTTGAAAATTTTGAGAAAAATTGGTACTAAATTTTGTTTTGAATTTGCTACAGGTGCGATTGACAAACCAAAATTTTTTCTATACGTCACATTTATTGTGATGGTAGAAATCATCGGCATCATCACGTGACATTAATCCAGGGTATTATGATCAGCACATGGAACGTTTGCGGCCGATTTGATGCTATGCATCAATATATTATCTTATTTCTTTGTAGAACAGATATTAATTCGTTTTTTCCGACTTTTTTAATCACATAAATACAGGTAATCGACAAAGTTACAATTTCATTTTTTTGATCCAAGTTTTGCATATATAAACCTATGTATTACAAATACGAAGCATTTCTATGCTTTTAGTGCTGGAAATTATAGAATTTTTCTTTAATTCTATTCAAAATGATCCATGAAATTTGGCCCCTATTTTCTTTTTTTCTTTTTTTTTTTTTTTTTACTTCTTCCGTTTTTTAATTTCCAACAATTCTTATGCAGATTTCAAGTTATCTTGAGAGAAGTGTTTTGTTATGTACTACAGAATGAGTCTGTATTGTATTCGGTTTTGCTTTTTTTTTCATAGCCTTAGATTCTGATGTTCAATTAATTTGAATTTGGCTTTGATTTTTGGTATTAGCCTTTTTTCTTTTTGTTTTCATATCTACGGAAGCCCATTTAGGACCTATCAAAAATATTTTTGAATTCGATAACGAATTGTCGAATTTTTAAAACGAATTTAATTCGTTAATTTAATTTAATTTAAACGGCACGGAAATCAAAGGTTTTATCAAATTTTGGATCTCTAGCTCTCTGGTTATTTGTCAGAATTTTCTCAAACAGAGAGCTATAGTTCTGCAGCTAAGTTCAAAATGTGTATATAACACATTGCAGACAGACAGTCAGACAAAATGTATAGCTTGCAGTTGATCAACTTACGATAACATTACGAAATGCAATCATAAAACAATGGTTTTATATTTAAAAAAAATTACAGGAAGAAGATGACGAGAAAGGACACCTTGTTTCTTGTCACTTGCATAGGAGTCTTAGGCCTGTCGTCTGCACTTCTGAAGTCAATTCCGTTTCCGGTCGAGTTAGAAGAATGCTACAAATTACGCTCTTACAACATGACGCCATCTGATTCGGTTGCCATTAGTATACAGAATTTCTGCTTTCGAAATTTTCAATATACGCAGCTATCTGCTGGTAAAATATGGTCCGGTCCAAACATCACACAAGACGGAATTAACTATATTAATAGTTTATTCCGACAAATCTTTGCTGAAGCAAGGGAGGTAGAAAAATACAACAGAAAAGGTGGGCGTCACAAACGACAAGCATTCCCTGGAAGATACAGACGAGAGGTGCGAAGTCCAGGGGCTTTACAGCGGTTTGCAGCTTGTATTAATCGACTACAGAGAGAGGTAACTCGATAATTATTTTATCTCATACCTACAGCTTTGAAATGATGAAAGTAGTGTTATTTATTTGGTGAGAGGTCGATGTCATTCCTGTAGGTTTAGAAATAATTGTTTTACATATTGGTGTTAATGCCTAGTATAGGCTAAAATAGTTGGCTTTTCTCCTTTAGGATGTTATCTGCAAAGGAGCATTTGGATGAACATATAGTAAAGGGAAGAGAAATAGAAAGTTACTCAAGTGTGGTGCTAAAAAGCATTGTTCATGTTGTTCAGTTTTTGTTTGGAACGTAGTAACAGTTTCACTTCCACACTTCAATTAGAAAGCCTGATAAATTTCAGTTACAGGAAATCCTGCCTCACCTGAATTCCAGGGAGAACAAGTAAACAAATAGGTGATACACTCTTGATTAAACAGGTGGAAACATGGTATATACTGACAAAAAGACACAGACATCAAAGCTATCATAATTGTCAAACTTAAAAGCAAGCACTTGTTTACACTCCCTTATACTAAATAAATATAAATTGTCTTGAAAGATTACATTATCATGTAGTTTTTGTCTAGCGTGAAATTGATAAAGCATTGACAATATTTTTACTTCTTTTAATCAGCCCGTAAATAATCAATCATTTGAATGTATCACTAATAAGACGATATACATGTACATTATAAAACTATAAAGAAAAAAATTAACACCCTCCAAGCAGTAATTTCAATTGAATCTGTCTCTATAAATTCCAGGATCAACCCCTGATAATACTATTGGAAATGTCTTTTGAGAGAAAAACTTAATTATCAAAATGATCTTTCTATGCTGAATTAATATGGAAAATCAATACTATTAGTAACATAAAAAGGCATCCTTTCATGGGGTCCTGCAGACAAATTATCTCAGTTTTTGTTAACTTTAAAGACATGTATGTTGTTTCTTGTTTAAAATTGAGGAATATAGAATTCAGTTTTGGACTCATCTTTTTCTGGTGCTTGGGAAAATCAATGACGTGATTTTCACGTGTATCACACTTGTCCTTTTTTGCAAGCCTAAATGTCAAGTTTCTACCCAAAATGTAACAGTTACTATAGTAGACAAATTATTAACAAATTATTAACATTAATTATCAATATTTCCAAAATGGTATAAAACCAAGCTGCAGGGGATGCCTTCGCATGCTAAGGGTTTTCGGTCCGCTCCACTCCTCTCAAACCTTGGCAGATTACACTTAGTGTACCAAACCTGTGGCCGACATAAGCGACATCTTCTGGACGCATTAAATTTTAACTCTGGATTCCAGCCAATCAGATAACAGTTTTCAAATTGTAGTTCGCTATCCACTCTAAACAAGAAATGGAGATGTAAACGAAAGCATGGATTGAAGAACTACAGGAGGTAATTAAAGGTTTATCATGCACCAGACGAAGATAGATATGAAGTGAGAATATAATGGTTAAGTGTGTATAAGTACACGGAGTAGCAAAACAATTTTAAATGATCGTTCGTCTGTTGTTTTTATAAATGACGTAGTGCGACATGGAAGCAGTCTTCTCATTGGTTCCAAGGGACTATCTTGGAAGAAACAGCGTATCAGCCACAGTATCTGACAAGAATTTGTGGGGAGGGAAGCGGACCGAAAATTCATGGCTTGCGAAGATGGGGATGCCCTGCAAGGTGGTGTCAGTCTCTGTTTCTTTTGAGAAAAGTAAATTTAAGACATTTAAGGTTTTCTTACATTTTGCAGTCTGTCGAAGAGAATGAAAGGAGAAACACTTACCAAACATTCTCTGTTTTCCATTCCGGACCATCACTGAGAAGTGCTCACGATGGTCCCGCTTTTCTCCCATGGCACAGGATCTACTTACTACTGTAAGTTTTATCATAATCATTTAAAATTCTTATCCATGTAGGTTTTTTTTTATTTAGGGAATTTTTTTTCTATGGTTGAAAGGACTGATATAGTCTTAGTCAACTAAAAATGAAGACTATATAGAAAGTTAACTTAGCATTTCCGCCTCGTCCATAACCATTTTCAATTTAATTGCCTCAAAGCAACCTCGATGAAAGGGGATATGATACAGGACAGAAATTGAGTCTGCATGCAATTTTAGAATCCTTTTCTCTATATCCAGTTAGGGTAAAAAAAAAAAAGAAGCATCCTTCTTAGGTCACATGAGTCACTTACATGTAGGTGACCTATTGCTATCTGTTTTTATCGGTCGTAACTTTGAAGTGGGACAAACACCATCTTCTTCTTTATTACTGATCACCAAGCGGTCAAATTGTTGATACGACTATAATAGCAATGAGCCTCTACCAAAATTGTAAACTTCAACACACTTCGGCTCAGGACTAAGGCTCCAGAGTGGGGGCTAAGTATGTAGGTCATTTATATCGGTATATTGATCATATACAAGAGGCCCTTGGGCATGATTTGATGATCCTAGTCCTTATAGTTGCTTTCTTTGGTTGTTAGTAAGGGAATTAATGTCGCAGCTGTTGCAGAAAAAATACATAACCCGCGTAAGAAAGACATTTTACTGTTTATATTTATATCTGTATAAATAATCATTTAGAGTAGGATTAAAAAGGTAAAATATTGAATTGTTTAAATGTACGTCATCGTACGTTTCCTTGATGGAACAGCCACTGCTCAAGAAATCTGTGTACGTGTTCTGCTCAGTGTTGTTTACTGACTGATAAGCGGCAATGGTTTTCATAAGAAATAAAGGAGAAAAAATTCAGTGGATGTAAATATCAAAGTTTTAACAAGACATAATTTTTAGTCAACGTTGAAGTGATCTTGAGACCACGCCATTTGCCCCACGATGATGCCTTGAACAATTTTAAATCTACAACATATCTTCATCCTTGTGTGTAAGTTTGTGATAATCTGCTCAGTGGTTCTTGAGAAGAAGATTTTTTAGCAACCAGTACTTTTGATTTTATTTTCCTAATTATCTCCTCTTGTAAAGGTCACATACTTAGTTTTAGTATAAACGAGAACCCTTGGGCCAAGATACTTTGTGACAAATTTGACAAAAAATGGCCAAAGGGTTTTTGAGATACTAGTATGGCCCATATTCTAAAAAGTTTACGCACACCGCACAAATGGCTATAGCATTAGCTCTTTGAGTCTTTGGCTCAGAAGAGCTAAAAATCTTCTTTACTCAGGGACATTTAGCAGGCAAAATATTTCCAGGATTATAACTTGCGATCTACCTTTTACCAAAATTGTGAAATTCATACCCCGGGGTCCATGATTCAGACTTAAGATTGGGACTAAAATGGTCATGTATTGAAAATATATTACATTTTTCTTCTTGTCTAGACAATAACTCATTCCCCTATTATATGCTGATGTTTTTTTTTTATTTTATTGATCACAGAGGTTAAAGTTACATGCAGTATTATCATAGAAGCATTTTACAGCTAAATATTTTTTAAAAAGTCAAATATTGCCTTAAACAGACTCTCAAAAAGTTTACCATTCCCAGTATTAATATAAATTATTAATTAGATGATGTCTAAAAATAAATATTTAATTGCCCAATAATGCTGTTTGTCAGACTGCTTATTTACAATGATATCCACTAAATCTCATTCGGACAAAATGCTTAAAATACTTTCTGTATGTTTATATATGCGGGTAGAAAACAAAATCTAAGGTAAAAGTATACATTATATTTACTACGAGTATAGATTATACATGTATTTGTTATATTGGGTGTTTTCTGTGCTTTAGCCTCGAGACAGCATGTAGGTCCCCAATCCCTTACTGGGATTCTGCTCTTGATCACGAGATGGAAGATCCTACCGATTCAATTCTTTGGAGTGACGAATTGCTCGGAAATGGTGACGGTGTGGTCACCAGTGGGCCTTTCCGAAACATGCGAACACTTCTTGGAGGTCCCTTAATCAGGAATGTTGGAACAGGTTGGTCAAAATTTAAATGTTGAAGGAAATACAGTATTTTTAACCAATGTACATGTGTTTTATTTTTATACATTTCTAATTTGTTGCAATTGCAAAGTATTTACACCTTTACGTATAGAGAAAAGCTTTCTTTAAGAATTAAAGGATACTAATTAAAGTCATTAACAGAGAAAAAAATATTATTATTATTTGCAATTGAACATGGGAAGAAAGCTAAAAATATGCTCACTGCTAATTTATGTGTAGGTGACAGCGCTCTATTCACCAAGGAGGGTCTCAGAGCTGTTTTGAGTCGAAGAAATTATGGAGACATAACGGAACCTAAAGTAGGACAAGACTATGTTTTCAGTTTGGAGGGCCATCATAATGGTCCACACAGCTGGGTTGGAGGCCATCTAGGAACAGTGAATACTGCACCGTACGATCCTGTGTTTTACATGCATCATGCTTTCATTGATGCAGTTTGGGAACAATTTCGAGACCAGCAGGTCGCCAATGGAATTAATCCAGAACGGGATTATCCTAACCCCCCTCATCCTACAGGGCACGGACCTAATGACATAATCGACTTTAGACCTTATATATCTCCAGTAACTAATATTTTTGCTATGTCGGATATTGTTGCAAATCTTGTCAGATATGAACCTTTTCCAACCTGTAGGAATGGATGTAATGGTAGTCCTTATTTGCGTTGCCAAAGGACTTCTTCCGGTCAAGTCTGTGTATCTAGAGATCGGCCTGGTGCACAATCGGGTAGGACCAATTTCGCTGCTTTTGACTCAGAAGGTATACGGCCTATGTCAGACTCACTTATGATGGCTCAAGCAAGCGGGCCTATTCCTGGTGGCTCTAGGTTCCGCACAGCGCCATTTAATGATAGGCGAAATGGAGGAATTGTAATGGGTACTGCTCCTGTTGCACCTGAAATCCAGGCAGCTAGGATGGAAGTGAGAGAAGTTGTTCAAGAACGTAAACGACGAGATGTTTCCAAAATATCTCAAAATGGTACAACCAATGGTGCTCATCATCAATCTGTTTCCTCCCTTCAACGGTCGTTTACAAACACTTTCCTCCTTGACGGAGAGCTAGATCTTAAGCGATGGGTTTATGTGCCAGTTCGTATTGTGCACACTAGATCTCTAAATGTCGACGGTGTTGACCCTACCTTTTATGGAGATGTAAGATTGTCAGATAATGTTTGTCACACAGTTCAATCTGGTGCTTCAAAAGTGTTTGTGGCTTCCAATGGTTTAGATTATTTTGGAACATATAAAGAATTTGTGATAATAGATGAAAGGCAACCGGTTTCCGTTACAACAACTGCTGTAGGAATAAAGAACCCGGATTATGGTGAAGGAGAGGTTCTGTTCACTGCATATGACTCTTGTGGAAGGCCATGTCGTCCTTTGTGTTTGACGGAAAGCAAAGGACAACAGAAGTATAAGGCTTGCTCTGGGGCTTTTAAGATCTCGTCTGCTAATCCTAAGATGTATAAACCTACGTATAAAGATGCCACAGCTGGTGACTGGATACTGCACAATTCGGTGGATTCATTTTCTTTGGATCCACAAACTCCAATTACTTTTGTATGTGGAAATAGTGAAACATGGCCCTGGGAATTTTAGAATTTTTTACATACATGTAGAATGGTTTGTCACAAATTTTATTGATCTGTGCAACTTTGAGAAAAATAAAGATTTAGTAAAGTAACAGTTTAATTAATATGCATTCCTGCAATATATTATCATTATATATTATTTATTTTGTTAGAATCTGCCAAATATTTGTAAAAATATTGTATAGATATAGCGAAGAATGACAATAAATGATTTTTTTAAACATGAATATACCAAACTCCGCATCAGCGCATACATATACACATGTACATGTCCGAAAAGTCCGAATTTATTCAGTGATGTTAATTATGTTCCCCAAACGAAGTTTGGGAACATATTGTTTTTACTCTGTTTCTTATTATTATTAAGGTCTTCCGTCTTCACGGAAGATCTTATAGTGATTCTACTGTTTCTTCTTATTAAGGTCTTCCGACTTCCTTCGGAAGACCTTATTGTTTTCCTTCTGTTTTCTATTACTATTATTATTATTCCACTTTTCATAGTACAGGCAATATCTCAGCTGTGCGTGGTTCAATTCAAAAGATTTTTTCAGGGAAGATGCATCATGTCCCTCACTTTTTTGAAATTCACTTCCGTTCGCGATTTTTTGGGAAATTTGTATTTTTTAAATGGAATTTTGTCCACTAATTTTCTCGAGAACGATTAAAGATATGAAAGTGAAACTCGCGGACATGATAGAACATCACATGTAAATATGCTGATCGACCTTTATTTTTCGTCTTTCGTACTTCCGGTCGCGAACGGAAGTGAATTCAAAAATGTTAAATTTGCAACTCTTTTGTTTTTCAATATTTTTCTTTCTAATTTACAGGGTTAATAGAGAGTCTTCTAAGAATTCTATGTATGTTTTCATCATTTTGATTGATGCATTTATTGCAAAGATATGACCGATCCTAACTTTCTCGTATGTTGCGGGTTCGAATCCTGCTGGGACGGGAGACTGTTTCTCTCTTTTTTCAGTTGTTAATAATATTTTTCTCCTTGAAGACATGTATGATAGTTTTTGCTTATTTTCTAAAGCTTTGTTAACAGAGATTCTACAGAAATCCTTTAATAATTATGATCTATGTTGAAAGACTGTGTTACATAAACGCAAACGAAAAATACCTTCAATAAAGTATTAAATGAAGTGAGATAGCATAACGTTCTGTCGGAAGACCACTTGTTGCCCTAGCAACAAGAAACGCATCTAGTTAAGGTCTTCCGTTTCAGACGGAAGACCTTATAGTGATTCTACTGTTTATTAAGGTCTTCCGTTTCAGTCGGAAGACCTTATAGTGATTGTACTGTTTATTATTATTATTATTATTATTTTTTTCCCATTTTTTGTCCAAGCGATTTCTCAGAGATGGCTTGATGGATTTTCTTGAAACTTTCAGGGATTATGTAGAATTAAATAATCTAAAAACATTTTTAAGGATTTTGCAAAATTCACTTCCGGTCGTCAGATATGTCCGATTTCCGTTTTTTCAAAAGAGTTCATGTCCGGACGTTTTCTCAGAAACGGTAAAAGATTAAGACACCAAACTTTCAGGGATTATAGATCATGACAAGTAGGTTTGTGGAATATCTTTAAATCCGTCAGCCGTCACTTCCGGTCGTCACAGGAAGTGATCAAAGAAATCAAAAATTTTAACTTTTCTGTTTTTGATTAAATCTTGCATGACATTATTGCATCTGTTTTGTGGTTTCGAAATATGTTGGTCCCACCGGAAACAGAAACGTCAACTTCCGGTTATAAGCGAAAAACTACATAATTTGAGTATTTTACTTTCCCATAAATATCGCTTATAGATGAAGTATTTGAAATGGTTTTTAGATATGTTATTTAGACTGCTAATGTCTAGAGTAACGTCAAATATCTTGGTAAAATTCACTTCCGGTCGCGTGTTTTACTGTCCGCAAAATAAGAACTTGTCAAAGTGAGATCTCAAAAACGGTAAGAGATTAAGACACCAAACTTATATGAGTAATAGAACTTAATGAGTAGGCAAAACCTTTTGGGTTAAGAGCGTCAGCCGTCACTTCCGGTCGTCACAGGAAGTGATCAAAGAAATCAAAAATTTTATCTTTTATCTTTTGAAATAAAACTTGCATCATATAATTGAATCTCTTTCACAGTTTCTATATGTGTTGGTCTCACTGGAAACAAAAAACGACAACTTCCGGTTATAAGAGAAAACTATGTAATTGGGATTTTTAACTTTCCCAAAAATATTGCTTATATATAAAGTCTTTGAAATGGTTTTCATATATTTTATTGAGACTGCAATTGCCTAGTGTGACGATAACCATCTTATGAAAATGCACTTCCGGTCGCGTGTTTTTCTGTCCTCAAATTGAGATTTTGTTCACCAAATTGCTCAGAAACAGTACATTTCTGAAGTCTAAAACTTTCAGAACTAATAGTCAGTCCTCAGTTTATCTACATCATGTAAAAATCGTACGTTGCCGTCACTTCCGGTAGTGACAGGAAGCGATGAAAAAAGTGAATTTTTAAAGTTTTTTCTTCTTTTTACAGAAATGTTTGGCTAATGCGAATGTTAGGTAGACCATAACAATGCAAATTATTTTCACCGGAAGTGCCAACCGAAAACCCGGAAGTTGTCTCAAACATGAGTAGTTTTTCATGGAAACTTTTAAGGATGATCAGTTGTGAATAATTTAGGTGTAGAATGAACATTTTATTCGTTTGGAGCACTTTCGTTCACGACGAAGTACATAAAGAAAACAGGAAAGTAATTCCGTTTGTTTTAACTTGTATTTACATATCTTTGGAAGCCTTGTGATAACTTTTGTTAATTATTTAGAGTAATCTTATTGAGAAGATTCTGTTTGTTTTTCAAAGAAGTCAAGAAAACGGAAGACCTGTTATTGCCTAGGCAATAAGTATCTAGTTATTATTATTATTTTTTCCCGTTTTTTGTCCAAGCGATTTCTCAGAGATGGCTCGATCGATTTTCTTGAAACTTTCAGGGATTATGACAAATAAAATAAACTAAAAACATTTTCAAGGATTTTGCAAAATTCACTTTCGGTCGTCAGATATGTCCAATTTCCGTTTTCTTCAAAAGAGATCATGTCCGGACGATATCTCAGAAACGGTAAAAGATTAAGACCTCAAACTTTCAGGAATTATTGATCATGACAAGTACGTTTGCAGAATATGTTTAAATCCGTCAGCCGTCACTTCCGGTCGTCACAGGAGGAGATCAAATAAATCGAAAATTTCAACTTTTCTTATTTTAATTAAATCTTGCATGACATTATTGCATCCGTTTTACAGTTTCGAAATATGTTAGTCCCACCGGAAACAGAAACGTCAACTTCCGGTTATAAGAGAAAAACTACATAATTTGAGTATTTTACTTTCCAATAAATATCGCTTATAGATGAACTATTTGAAATGATTTTAAGACATGTTATTTAGACTGCAAATGTCTAGAGTAACGTCAAATATCTTGGTAAAATTCACTTCCGGTCGCGTGTTTTACTGTCCGCAAAATAAGAACTTGTCAAAGTGAGATCTCAGAAACGGTAAGAGATTAAGACACCAAACTTATATGAGTAATAGAACTTAATGAGTAGGCAAAACTTTTTGGGTTAATAGCGTCAGCCGTCACTTCCGGTCGTTACAGGAAGTGATCAAAGAAATCGAAAATTTCAACTTTTCACTTTTGAAATAAAACTTGCATCATATAATTGAATCTCTTTCACAGTTTCTATATGTGTTGGTCTCACTGGAAACAAAAAACGACACTTTCCGATTATAAAAGAGAAACTATGTTATTGGGATTTTTAACATTCCCAAAAAATTTCACTTATTGATAAAGTTTTTGAAATGATTTTTACATATGTTATTGAGACTGCAATTGTCTAGTGTGAAGTCAACCATCCTAAGAAAATGCACTTCCGGTCGCGTGTTTTTCTGTCCTCAAATTGAGATTTTGTTCACCTAAATGCTCAAAAACACTACATGACTGAAGTCAAAAACTTTCAGAACTTATAGTTAGTTACCAGTTTATCTACATCATGTAAAAATCGTACGTTGTCGTCACTTCCGGTCGTGACAGGAAGCGATGCAAAAAAGTGAATTTTTAAAGGTTTTTTTTTTGTTTTTTTTTTTTTCGGTTCCGGTTCCAAGTTATGGACATTTTTCTGATTTTGAAATGAAATTTTATCCGCGCGAGATCTAAAGAACGGCTAAAGATATGAACTGGAGACTTGTTGGAGAGCATAGAACATGACTTTAAGATATGCGGGTTTGCCTTTTCGTGCGTCAGGAATACTTCCGGTCGCTACCGGAAGCGAATTTAAAAAGTCCATTTTTTCAACTTTTTAGTTTTTCAATATTTTTCTTTGATTTTAATAGGGTTAATAGTGACTCTTATTGTAATGCTTAATATATAATTTGTTTTCAAAATTGTCTACCGGAATACATTTTAAAAATAGATTTTTTAGACAAATCTTGTGCACGCAATATCTCGAGAACTATTCAATGGTTTTTCATCAAACTTTCAGGGATAATGCACTATAAAATGCCATTGTTACATTTGAAAGAATTTTGGAGAAATTCGCTTCCGGTTCCAAGTTATGGACATTTTCTGATTTTGAAATGAAATTTTATCCTCTCGAGATCTAAAGAACGGCTAAAGATATGAATTGGAGAATTGTTGGAGACCATAGAACATGACTTCTAGATGTGCAGGTTTGCCTTTTCGTGCGTCGTGGGTACTTCCGGTCGCTAACGGAAGCGAATTAAAAAAGTCATTTTTTTCAACTTTTACGTTTTTCAATATTTTTTAGTAGGGTTATATTCCTTTATAGATGCAAGTTACCGAACATAAAAGGTATCAGATTCCTTGAGCGTCATATGGCGAGACGTGTTTTGTTGCAAAACATTCAAGTCTTTTCATTAATGTGTTACTAACTGGAATAGTCCACTTTGGGGGTAAAGAGGAAAATAAAATGTGTAAGAGAACTTAGCGCTGCCTTTATGTTACTTGCCCATATATTATGATATGTTATATGTACAGTGTGATAAATAAACATTCTTAGGCCCGAAAATCAGGCTATAGCAACATATTTTTTTCTTTTAATTTCATTGAAGCTATCACGTACACTTATTCAATTGAAGACACATTTCAAAGAAAAGGTGCCAAGATTTACTCGTGACGTTTGGTGCGAAATAATGTATCTTGACCCGCCTTTCACAAATGGTCTGATGCAGTAGTGTAGAAGTACAGAAAAAGATTACATGGACATGTCTGTATCTGGAATTGCATAGAATAGAAAGTTGAATGCATAAAGAATAAAGGAAGTAAACACAATAGTTTTTTTTAGTTTTTATCAGTAACAGATTATTTTCTCTGCTATCAGTTAATGTTAAAATTCAAGTAACAAATCCGATGTAAATCTACCAGCACTTGCACAAAATTTAGCGGGCTAGTTTTCATCCTATAATTCCGCACTATAAGAAAACAAAATTAACCTGCCTGACACTCGTTACTTCAGGGAATGAGTGCAAGGTAAACATCAATGATGGCTGGTACATTGCGCTAGTGTAGTGGTTTCAATATTAAAGAACAAGGTTCACTTAGGGCCTTTTCTGGCTAGCCTATGCAATAAGACGTCATGAAATGCGTCATTTCAGCTAACTTTTAAAGCTATTTTTCGATATTTAATATAGAGCGTAACCTTTGATCTTAAATGTGCAACTATTAAATGATAGAACTATTTCTGAGGATTACAAAACCTGTTTTATTTTTTAGATCAGAGGATGCGCTCATTTATTTCTTTTTTAAACTAAAACTTGCATCACTTTACTGCATCTCTTTCCCTGTTTTGAAATATGTTAGATTCCACCGGAAATAAAACGTCAAATTCCGGTCTATTGCTCGGCAACAGTAAACGACTGAAGTCTAAAATTTTCAGGACTGATAGTCAGTCATCAGTTTATTTGAATCGTGACAAAATCTTGTATCGCCGTTACTTCCGGTCGTGACAGGAAGTGATGCAAAAAAGGGAATGGTTAATGGTTAGCACGTTGGATTTTCAGGCTAACGACCAGGGTTAAATCTTCAGAGTGTCTGAATTTCTTTTATCACTTTTTCAGCTTGAGTTTTCTTTTATTCAGAATCGGACGGAAGACCTCTCATTGCTCGCAATGAGTTTCTAGTTATTATTAAGGTCTTCCGACTTCCTTCGGAAGATCTTATTGTTTTCCGTCTGTTTTCTATTATTATTAAGGTCTTCCGTCTTCACGGAAGACCTTATAGTGATTCTACTGTTTCTTATTATTATTATTATTAAGTCTTCCGTTCACAACGGAAGACTTATAGTGTTTGTATTGTTTCTTTTTAAGTCTTCCGTTCACAACGGAAGACTTATAGTGATTGTATTGTTTCTTTTTATTATTATTATTATTATTATTATTATTATTATTCCTCCCAAATTTTGTGAGCGCGATTACTCAGAGATGGTTGGATAGATTTTCACAATTTTTCACATGATAGTAGGCTGATATATGAAATTTATATAAAATTCCGTTTTTTGAAAAATTCACTTCCGGTCCGAAGTTACGGCCGAATTTCCAATTTTTAAATGGACTTTTGTCCGGAATTTTTCTCGGAAACGGTTTGAGATAAAGATGTGAAATTTACAGGGGTATTAGATCATGACATTCTCTTTGTTTCGAAGTTGTTTTCGTGTGTTTTCGGTACTTCCTGTCCGAACCGGAAGTGAACTTGTGTTTGGTCAATTTTCAACTTTTTTGTTTTTTAATATTTTTTCAAGATATTATTATGTATAACAGAGGTTATTCTACAAATACTAAATATATAATTTGTTTTGAAATCAGATTCCACATTTTGTAGATTTTCGGTACCCTTATTTTCCCTATTTACCTAGTGTGTAGACAATGGGCAAAGAAAGATAACTCTGACTTGTAAGTGAGAATAGAACTTTCGAGATAAAGGCGGAAATAGTATCGATGACGTCAGAGACATATACACTCTCCATATCAAAATATTTAGACGTTCTATATTCACTCTTCAAAATTTAAGAGTACGTTGGTTACCGCTTCCAGTGCATGTAAAGTTTGAAGTTGCCAGTGCAGTGTAAGTCTGTATTGACAGTTAATTGATTTACACATGAATATATCTAAAAAAAAAATTAATATATGTGCTAGGTAGCTAATTCAAGTAAATATATTATATAAGCACTGAATATACATTTATAGTGATGGACAGGCATGCAGTTTTATCTATTTCGTATATTAAGTTCAGAATACGATAGTTATAAGCCTTCTGTAATGCAGACGATTTATTATTCTCTATGGTTTGAATGCGAAATTATCCCGATTTCCGAGTTTTACTTTCGATATCAAAAAATATTACATACACTCAAAAAAAGGAATTAAGCGATAGAAAATTGTAATACAGTACTGTTTTAAAGCCTTTATAAATAAATTGATATCTGCCACTGAAAAGAAAGAAAATCAATCTATAGATTAGATTTGGTTATTACATGTATAATTGATAAAAGGTTAAACTATTTATGACACATGATCTATACTCTATATACCCAAGGAATTATAAAAGATGTGAAAAGGCGATATAAAACATAAAACCTAAAACTATCTAATTCCTTTGAAGCCCCCCCCCCCGGTCTTGATTAATATTTGGAGATGTTCGTGCAGCTAGGTATTTGAATTATATATTCGTTTAAATCTGGAATATGTGGTTATAATTACATTTACATGTATACAGAATTTCCTATTCTATAATGATAGATTTGTCATTATGATACTGAAATGTTCAATTTACAAAACATAAAACTATCTAATTCCTTTGAAGCCCCCCCCCCCCGGTCTTGATTAATATTTGGAGATGTTCGTGCAGCTAGGTATTTGAATTATATATTCGTTTAAATCTGGAATATGTGGTTATAATTACATTTACATGTATACAGAATTTCCTATTCTATAATGATAGATTTGTCATTATGATACTGAAATGTTCAATTTACATGTCTGAGAGAGAGAGAGAGAGAGAGAGAGAGAGAGAGAGAGCTTCCCTCTTAATCCCGATCCTCCTATCCATTTACATAGACCAAAAATTAGTTCTATATCAGTGACACCCATTCTTTATTAAATGTTTTCTGATTTCATAGTCAGTCATGGTCACATCCTGTATATTTTTCTGCTTAAAAAGTATTAAACGAAGTGCACGTGTGTTGACCTGTCAATCAAAATAACCTGACGCTGTATGCACTGCAAAAAGGTAGCCTGAGTTCGAAATGATCTTGAAGTATGATCTTAAAGTACATGTGATGCAACAAACATGTGAAAAAAAAAATAGAAATAAAATATCTCGGTATTATGAACTTCGATTGTGGGACGTGGAGACCAGTCCTTGGGATGAGATCGTATAAATCGAGGTCCCGTGTCGCAGAAGGTGCTGGCACAAAAAAGATTATTCACTGCTCAATGGTGATAATTGCCAAACTATAAAAAAAAATTTGCAATCTCCTCCGGCGAGTGGTGGCGTCTCCATGTGAGTGAAAAATTCTCGAGAGGGACGTAAACAACATATAATAAATCAATCAATCAATCAATCGATTGCTGAATAATTGCTGTTATTGAATAATCTTTCTTATAGGTATGCTGTCAAATCTTCATAGCTTTACAAAACTCAGTGACTTTACGTTTAATGTGATACTAACTTAATTCATTATATTTTTTTTATAACACCATCACAATTATGCCAGAACATATACACAGTGAAGTTTATGATAGTACGGTGTTCGTTCGTCTGTTTGTTTGTCTTAGTAATGATTGCAAACATTTTTTTTTTAAATTGCTAATCATCCTTGCTCTATGATATACGTATATCTCTCATAGGTGCCAAATGCATTATACAAGATTGATCATGAAAATCAAAGTACCATAAGTACTGAAAGGACTTTTTTCCAGTTATTTTTTCTTTCACAGTTAATATATGTATGTTTTTGACACAGAAAAAAGCAAATTCTTACAGATTTAGAAGAACGGAAGACTTTTTTGTTGCCATGGCAACAAGAGTCTAGTTATTATTATTATTATTATTATTATTATTCCTCCCAAATTTTGTGAGCGCGATTACTCAGAGATGGTTGGATAGATTTTCACAATTTTTCACATGATAGTAGGCTGATATATGAAGTTTATATAAAATTCCGTTTTTTGAAAAATTCACTTCCGGTCCGAAGTTATGGCCGAATTTGCAATTTTTAAATGGACTTTTGTCCGGAATTTTTCTCGGAAACGGTTTGAGGTAAAGATGTGAAATTTACAGGGGTATTAGATCATGACATTCTCTTTGTTTCGAAGTTGTTTTCGTGTGTTTCCGGTACTTCCTGTCCGAACCGGAAGTGAATTTGTGTTTGGTCAATTTTCAACTTTTTTGTTTTTTAATATTTTTTCAAGATATTATTATGTATAACAGAGGTTATTCTACAAATACTAGATATATAATTTGTTTTGAAATCAGATTCCACATTTTGCAGATTTTCGGTACCTTCATTTTCCCTATTTACCTAGTGTGTAGACAATGGGCAAAGAAAGATAACTCTGACTTGTAAGTGAGAATAGAACTTTCGAGATAAAGGCGGAAATAGTATCGATGACGTTAGAGACATATGCACTCTCCATATCAAAATATTTAGACGTTCTATATTCACTCTTCAAAATTTAAGAGTACGTTGGTTACCGCTTCCAGTGCATGTAAAGTTTGAAGTTGCCAGTGTAGTGTAAGTCTGTATTGACAGTTAATTGATTTACACATGAATATATCTAAAAAAAATTAATATATATATGCTAGGTAGCTAATTCAAGTAAATATATTATAAGCAGTGAATATACATTTATAGTGATGGACAGGCATGCAGTTTTATCTATTTCGTATATTAAGTTCAGAATACGATAGTTATAAGCCTTCTATAATGCAGACGATTTATTATTCTCTATGATCTGAATGCGAAATTATCCCGATTTCCGAGTTTTACTTTTGATATTAAAAAATATTACATACACTCAAAAAAGGAATTAAGCGATAGAAAATTGTAATACAGTACTGTTTTAAAGCCTTTATAAATAAATTGATATCTGCCACTGAAAAGAAAGAAAATCAATCTATAGATTAGATTTGGTTATTACATATATATTTGATAAAAGGTTAAATTATTTATGACACATGATCTATACTCTATATACCCAAGGAATTATAAAAGATGTGAAAAGGCGATTGTTGGATTCTTGTGAAATACTCAAAGAGTTAAAGAGTGTGTGAAATAATGGTACGCTATATATTTCTTTTGAAAAAAAAAAAAACATGATGAAAAAATTGTACAGATCTGTTGATATGTGGGATAAGTATATCTGAATGAACACAATTTTATGCAATGATATATAATCATGTACATGCAACTGACGTCCGTACTTTTCCTTATAATTCATAAAACATAAAATTATCTAATTCCTTTGAAGCCCCCCCCCCCCCGCCCCGTCTTGATTAATATTTGGAGACGTTCGTGCAGCTAGGCATTTGAATTATATATTCGTTTTAGATTTAAATCTGGAACATGTGAATAACATTACCATTTACATGTATACAGAATTTCATATTTTATAATTATGAAATGTTCAATTTACATGTCTGAGAGAGAGAGAGAGAGGAGAGATTCCCTCTTAATCCCGATCCAGACCAAAAATTAGTTCTTTATCGGTCACACCCATTCTTCGTTAGATGTTTTCTGATTTCATAGTCAGTCATGGTCACATCCTGTATATTTTTCAGCTTAAAAAGTATCACACGAAGTGCACGTGTGTTGACCTGTCAATCAAAATCACTTGACGCTGTATGCACTGCAGTGAAGTAGCCTGAGTTCGAAATGATCTTGAAGTATGATCTTTAAGTAAATTTGATGCAATAAATTTGTGAAAGAATAGAATAAAATAAAAAATAAAATATCTCGGTATTATGAACTTCGACTGTGGGACGTGGAGACCGGTCCTTTGGATGAGATCGTATAAATCGAGCTCCCTTGTCGCAGAAGGTGCTGGCATAAAAAAGATTCCTCACTGCTCAATTGCGATAAGTGCCAAAGTATAGGACAAAAATTTGCAGTCTCCACCGGCGAGTGGTGGCATCTCTATGTGAGTGAAAAATTCTGGAGAGAGACGTTAAACAACATACGTATAATCAATCAATCAATCGATTGCTGAAGAATTACTGTAATTGAATAATCTGTCTTATAGGAATGCTGTCAAATCTTGATATTATAACTTTAGAAAACTCAGTGACTTTACGTTTAATGTGATACTAACTTAATTCATTATATTTTTTTATAACACCATCACAATTATGCCAAAACATATACACAGTGAAGTTTATGATAGTACGCTGTTCGTTCGTCTGTTTGTTTGTCTTAGAAATGATTGCAAACAATTTTTTTTTTAAAATTGCAAATGATATACGTATATCTCTTATAGGTGCAAAATGTATTATACAAGATTGATAATGAAAATCAAAGTACCTCAAGTAATGAAAGGACTTTTTTCAAGTTATTTTTTTCTTTCACAGTAAATATGATATGTATGTTTTTTACACAGAAAAAAGCAAATTCTTACAGATTTAGAAGAACGGAAGACTTTTTTGTTGCCATGGCAACAAGAGTCTAGTTATTATTATTATTATTATTATTATTTTTTAGACAAATTTTGTGCACGGAATATCTTGAGAACTATTCAGTGGATTTTCTTCAAACTTTCAGAGATAATGCGCTATAAAATGCCATTGTTACATTTGAAAGAGTTTTGGAGAAATTCGCTTCCGGTTCCAAGTTATGGACATTTTTCTGATTTTAAAATGAAATTTTATCCACGCGAGATCTAAAGAACGGCTAAAGATATGAACTGGAGACTTGTTGGAGAGCATAGAACATGACTTCTAGATATGCGGGTTTGCCTTTTCGTGCGTCGTGAGTATTTCCGGTCGCTACCGGAAGCGAATTTAAAAAGTCAATTTTTTCAACTTTTACGTTTTTCAATATTTTTTTTTAATTTTAATAGAGGTAATAGAGATTCTTATCGTAATGCTTAATATATAATTTGTTTTTAAAATTGTCCACCAGAAGATATTTTAAAAATAGATTTTTTAGACAAATCTTGTGCACGCAATATCTCGAGAACTATTCAATGGTTTTTCATCAAACTTTCAGGGATAATGCGCTATAAAATGCCATTGTTACATTTGAAAGAATTTTGGAGAAAATCATTTCCGGTTCCAAGTTATGGACATTTTTCTGATTTTGAAATGAAATTTTATCCACGCGAGATCTAAAGAACAGCTAAAGATATGGACTGGAGACTTGTTGGAGAGCATAGAACATGACTTCTAGATATGCGGGTTTGCCTTTTCGTGCGTCGTGAGTACTTCCGGTCGCTACCGGAAGCGAATTAAAAAAGTCAATTTTTCAACTTTTACGTTTTTCAATATTTTTCTTTGATATTAGTGGGGTAATATTTCTTTATAGATGCTAGTTACTGAACATAATAGGTATCGGATTCCTTGAGCGTCATATGGCGAAACGTGTTTTGTTGCAAAACATTCTAGTCTTTTCATTAATGTGTTACTAATTGGAATAATCCACTTTGGGGGTAAAGAGAAATATAAAATGTGTAAGGAAACTTAGCGCTGCCTTTATGTTATTTGCCTGTATACGATATGTTATATATACAGTGTGATAAATATACATTCTTAGGCTCGAAATTCAGGCTATAGCAACATATATTTTTTTAAATTTCATTGAAGCTATCACGTACACTTATTCAATTGAAGACACATTCCAAACAAAAGGCGCGAAGATTTACTCGTGACCTTTGGCGCGAAATATTGATCTTGACCCGCCTTTCACAAATGGTCTGATGCAGTAGTGTAGAAGTACAAAAAAAGATTACGCGGACATGTCTGTATTTGGAATTGCATAGAATAGAAAGTTGAATGCATAAAGAATAAAGGAAGTAAACACAATAGTTTTTTTTTTTTTAATTTTGATCAGTAACAGATTATTTTCTCCGCTATCAGTTATTCTTAAAACTCAAGTAACAAATCCGATGTAAATCTACTAGTACTTGCACAAAATTTAGCTGGCTAGTTTTCATCCTATAATTCCGCACTATAAGAAAAAAATTAACCTGCCTGACACTCGTTACTTCAGGGAATGAGTGCAAGGTAAACATCGATGATGGCTGGTACATTGCGCTAATGTAGTGGTTTCAATATTAAAGAACAAGGTTCAATTAGGGTCTTTTTTGGCCCTGTGAATTTCAGAAAAATTGAAACTGCTTGGTTTTAGTTGACAATGCATTAAATATCATTTAAACCTTTGATGACTGCGTATCTATCAAAAAGACGTAATTTTCTGGCTAGCCAATGCATTATGACGTCATGAAATGCGCCATTTTCCTCATATCCTGAAAAATTCTAAAAAACAGCCAATCTTTAAAGCTATTTTTCGATATTTAATATAGAGCGTAACCTCTGATCTTAAATATGCAACTATTAACTGATAGAACTATTTCTGAGGATTAGAAAACCTGTTTTATTTTTTTTTAGATCAGAGGGTGCGCTCATATTATTTCTCTTCTGTGAAAGTACTCAAATATACTAGTTTTCCTTAAAATTCAATAACATTGCAATTCCATGAAGCCTGTTTTCCAGAACCTTTGCTTTAAGGAGAAAATTTTTAATAGGTTATGAAAGCACTAAGTCTCTACTTTATCTTGATGTTTAAAATGGAACATAAAGTGTTAGTCAATAAATTGGTATATCTACAGGTCCATTTTATGCATAAAGTGAACCTAGCTCTTTTCAGGCAGCCGATCTTGGTTTAATCCCGACTATATCTGAATTTTTTGCATTTTTCGTTTTTATTTATCTAGAGTAACCTTAAATATCTTTCAAAATTTCACTTTTGGTCGCGTGTTTTTCTGTCCTCAAAATGAGAAATTGTCTGAGCGACATCTCAAAAATAGGTAAAAGATTAAAACACCAAATTTTTATGAGTAACAGACCTTGAGGAGTAGGCAAAACCATTTTGGATAAACGCGTCAGTCTAAACTTCCGGTCGTCACAGGAAGTCATCAAAGAAATAAAAAAATTTAACTTTTCTTTTTAAAATTAAAGTTTGCATTAATTTATTGTATCTCTTTCGCTGTTTTAAAACTTCAACTTCCGTTTTAGGTGATAAACTAAGTTATTTCGATATTTAACTTTTGTCATAAATATTGCTTATCGATAAAGTACTTGAAATGTTTTTTATGCATTTTGTAGATACTGCAAATGTCTACAGAAACGTCAGAGATTTTTTTTTTTAATAAAATTCACTTCCAGTCGCTTGTTTACCTGTCCTCAAAATTAGAATTTGTTTTCACAATATTGCTCGGCAACAGTAAACGATTGAAGTCTGAAACTTTCAGGACTGATAGTCAGTCATCAGTTTTCTTAATCGCGAGAAAATCTCGTATCGCTGTTACTTCCGGTCGTGACAGGAAGTGATGCAAAAAAGTGAATGGTTAATAGTTAGCTCGTTGGATTTTCAGGCTGACGACCAGGGTTAAATCTCCAGAGTGTCTGAATTTCTTTTATCACCTTTTCAGCTTGAATTTACGTTTTTATTCTCAAAATCGGACGGAAGACCTCTCATTGCTCGCAATGAGTTTCTAGTTATTATTATTATTCTTTTTTCATAGTACGGCCGATATCTCAGCTGTGAGTGGACGGATTTCAAAGATTTTTTCAGGGAAGATGTATCGTGAGAATATCTCCAGACGTGTTTTTCATTTTTTGAGAAATCACTTCCGTTCGCGATTTTTGGGGAAATTTGTTTTTTTTAAATGGAATTTTGTCCGTTAATTTTCTCGAGAACGGCTAAAGATATGAAATTGAAACTCACCGACGTGATAGAGCATCAAATGGAGATATGGTGATTGACCTTTATTTTTCGTCGTTCGGACTTCCGGTCGCGAACGGAAGTGAATTCAAAAATGTTAAATTTGCAACTTTTTTGTTTTTCAATATTTTTCTTTGATATTTACAGGGTTAATAGAAAGTCTTCCAAGAATTCTATGTATGGTTTCGTCATTTTGATTGATGCATTTATTGCAAAGATATGACCGGTCCAAACTTTCTCGTATGTTGCGGGTTCGAATCCTGCTGGGGCGGGACATTGTTTCTCTCTTTTTTCAGTTATAAATAATATTTTTCTCCGTGAAGACATGTATGATAGTTTTTGCTTATTTTCTAAAGCTTTGTTAACAGAGATTCTACAGAAATCCTTTAATAATTATGATCTATGTTGAAAGACTGTGTTACATAAACGCAAACGAAAAATACCTTCAATAAAGTATTAAATAAAGTGAGATAGCATAGCGTTCTGGAGAAAAGTTCGGTCGGAAGACCACTTGTTGCCCTAGCAACAAGAAACGCATCTAGTTAAGTCTTCCGTTCACAACGGAAGACTTATAGTGATTGTATTGTTTCTTTTTATTATTATTATTATTATTATTATTAAGTCTTCCGTTCAGAACGGAAGACTTATAGTGATTGTATTGTTTCTTTTTATTATTATTAAGTCTTCCGTTCACAACGGAAGACTTATAGTGATTGTATTGTTTCTTTTTAAGTCTTCCGTTCACAACGGAAGACTTATAGTGATTGTATTGTTTCTTTTTATTATTATTATTATTATTATTATTCCTCCCAAATTTTGTGAGCGCGATTACTCAGAGATGGTTGGATAGATTTTCACAATTTTTCACATGAAAGTAGGCTAATATATGAAGTTTATATAAAATTCCGTTTTTTGAAAAATTCACTTCCGGTCCGAAGTTACGGCCGAATTTCCAATTTTTAAATGGACTTTTGTCCGGAATTTTTCTCGGAAACGGTTTGAGGTAAAGATGTGAAATTTACAGGGGTATTAGATCATGACATTCTCTTTGTTTCGAAGTTGTTTTCGTGTGTTTCCGGTACTTCCTGTTCGAACCGGAAGTGAACTTGTGTTTGGTCAATTTTCAACTTTTTTGTTTTTTAATATTTTTTCAAGATATTATTATGTATAACAGAGGTTATTCTACAAATACTGAATATATAATTTGTTTTGAAATCAGATTCCACATTTTGCAGATTTTCGGTACCCTCATTTTCCCTATTTACATAGTGTGTAGACAATGGGCAAAGAAAGATAACTATGACTTGTAAGTGAGAATAGAACTTTCGAGATAAAGGCGGAAATAGTATCGATGACGTTAGAGACATATACACTCTCCATATCAAAATATTTAGACGTTCTATATTCACTCTTAAAAATTAAAGAGGACGTTGGTTACCGCTTCCAGTGCATGTAAAGCTTGAAGTTGCCAGTGTAGTGTAAGTCTGTATTGACAGTTAGTTAATTTACACATGAATATATCTAAAAAAAAAAATCAATATATATATGCTAGGTAGCTAATTCAAGTAAATATATTATAAGCACTGAATATACATTTATAGTGATGGACAGGCATGCAGTTTTATCTATTTCGTATATTAAGTTCAGAATACGATAGTTATAAGCCTTCTATAATGCAGAAGATTTATTATTCTCTATGATCTGAATGCGAAATTATCCCGATTTCCGAGTTTTACTTTCGATATTAAAAAATATTACATACACTCAAAAAAGGAATTAAGCGATAGAAAATTGTAATACAGTACTGTTTTAAAGACTTTACAAATAAATTGATATCTGCCACTTAAAGAAAATCAATCTATAGATTAGATTTGGTTATTACATATATATTTGATAAAAGGTTAAATTATTTATGACACATGATCTATACTCTATATACCCAAGGAATTATAAAAGATGTGAAAAGGCGACTCTTGGATTCTTGTGAAATACTCAAAGAGTTAAAGAGTGTGTGAAATAATGGTACGCTATATGTTTCTTTTGAAAAAAAAAACATGATAAAAAAATTGTACAAGTCTGTTGATATGTGGGATAAGTATATCTGAATGAACACAATTTTATGCAATGATATATAATCATGTACATGCAACTGACATCCGTACTTTTCCTTGTAATTCATAAAATTATCTAATTCCTTTGAAGCCCCCCCCCCCCCCCCGTCTTGAATTTGAATTATATATTCGTTTTAGATTTAAATCTGGAACATGTGAATAACATTACCATTTACCTGTATACAGAATTTCATATTTTATAATTATGAAATGTTCAATTTACATGTCTGAGAGAGAGAGAGAGGAGAGATTCCCTCTTAATCCCGATCCAGACCAAAAATTAGTTCTTTATCGGTCACACCCATTCTTTATTTGATGTTTTCTGATTTCATAGTCAGTCATGGTCACATCCTGTATATTTTTCAGCTTAAAAAGTATCACACGAAGTGCACGTGTGTTGACCTGTCAATCAAAATCACTTGACGCTGTATGCACTGCAATTAAGTAGCCTGAGTTCGAAATGATCTTGAAGTATGATCTTTAAGTAAATCTGCTGCAACAAACTTGTGAAAAAAATAGAATAAAATAAAAAATAAAATATCTCGGTATTATGAACTTCGATTGTGGGACGTGGAGACCGGTCCTTTGGATGAGATCGTATAAATCGAGCTCCCTTGTCGCAGAAGATGCTGGCATAAAAAAGATTCCCCACTGCTCAATTGCGATAAATGCCAAAGTATAGGACAAAAATTTACAGTCTCCACCGGCGAGTGGTGGCGTCTCCATGTGAGTGAAAAATTCTGGAGAGGGACGTTAAACAACATACGTATAATCAATCAATCAATCAATCAATCGATTGCTGAAGAATTACTGTAATTGAATAATTTGTCTTATAGGTATGTTGTCAAATCTTGATATTATAACTTTACAAAACTCAGTGACTTTACGTTTAATGTGATACTAACTTAATTCATTGTATTTTTTTATAACACCATCACAATTATGCCAAAAGATACACACAGTGAAGTTTATGATAGTACGGTGTTCGTTCGTCTGTTTGTTTGTCTTAGAAATGATTGCAAACATTTTTTTTTTAAATTGCTAATGATATACGTATATCTCTTATAGGTGCCAAATGTATTATACAAGATTGATAATGAAAATCAAAGTACCTTAAGTACTGAAAGGACTTTTTTCCAGTTATTTTTTTCTTTCACAGTAAATATGATATGTATGTTTTTTACACAGAAAAAAGCAAATTCTTACAGATTTAGAAGAACGGAAGACTTTTTTGTTGCCATGGCAACAAGAGTCTAGTTATTATTATTATTATTATTCCTCCCAAATTTTGTGAGCGCGATTACTCAGAGATGGTTGGATAGATTTTCACAATTTTTCACATGATAGTAGGCTGATATATGAAGTTTATATAAAATTCCGTTTTTTGAAAAATTCACTTCCGGTCCGAAGTTACGGCCGAATTTCCAATTTTTAAATGGACTTTTGTCCGGAATTTTTCTCGGAAACGGTTTGAGGTAAAGATGTGAAATTTACAGGGGTATTAGATCATGACATTCTCTTTGTTTCGAAGTTGTTTTCGTGTGTTTCCGGTACTTCCTGTCCAAACCGGAAGTGAACTTTGTGTTTGGTCAATTTTCAACTTTTTTGTTTTTTAATATTTTTTCAAGATATTATTATGTATAACAGAGGTTATTCTACAAATACTGAATATATAATTTGTTTTGAAATCAGATTCCACATTTTGCAGATTTTCGGTACCCTCATTTTCCCTATTTACCTAGTGTGTAGACAATGGGCAAAGAAAGATAACTCTGACTTGTAAGTGAGAATAGAACTTTCGAGATAAAGGCGGAAATAGTATCGATGACGTTAGAGACATATACACTCTCCATATCAAAATATTTAGACGTTCTATATTCACTCTTCAAAATTTAAGAGGACGTTGGTTACCGCTTCCAGTGCATGTAAAGTTTGAAGTTGCCAGTGTAGTGTAAGTCTGTATTGACAGTTAGTTAATTTACACATGAATATATCTAAAAAAAAAACTAATATATATATGCTAGGTAGCTAATTCAAGTAAATATATTATAAGCACTGATATACATTTATAGTGATGGACAGGCATGCAGTTTTATCTATTTCGTACATTAAGTTCAGAATACGATAGTTATAAGCCTTCTATAATGCAGACGATTTATTATTCTCTATGATCTGAATGCGAAATTATCCCGATTTCCGAGTTTTACTTTCGATATTAAAAAATATTACATACATTCAAAAAGGAAGTGAGCGATAGAAAATTGTAATACAGTACTGTTTTAAAGCCTTTACAAATAAATTGATATCTGCCACTGAAAAGAAAGAAAATCAATCTATAGATTAGATTTGGTTATTACATATATATTTGATAAAAGGTTAAATTATTTATGACACATGATCTATACTCTATATACCCAAGGAATTATAAAAGATGTGAAAAGGCGACTCTTGGATTCTTGTGAAATACTCAAAGAGTTAAAGAGTGTGTGAAATAATGGTACGCTATATGTTTCTTTTAAAAAAAAAAACATGATAAAAAAATTGTACAAGTCTGTTGATATGTGGGATAAGTATATCTGAATGAACACAATTTTATGCAATGATATATAATCATACGTGTACATGCAACTGACGTCCGTACTTTTCCTTGTAATTCATAAAATTATCTAATTCCTTTGAAGCCCCCCCCCCCCGACTTGAATTTGAATTATATATTCGTTTTAGATTTAAATCTGGAACATGTGAATAACATTACCATTTACATGTATACAGAATTTCATATTTTATAATTATGAAATGTTCAATTTACATGTCTGAGAGAGAGAGAGAGAGAGGAGAGATTCCCTCTTAATCCCGATCCAGACCAAAAATTAGTTCTTTATCGGTCACACCCATTCTTTATTAGATGTTTTCTGATTTCATAGTCAGTCATGGTCACATCCTGTATATTTTTCAGCTTAAAAAGTATCACACGAAGTGCACGTGTGTTGACCTGTCAATCAAAATCACTTGACGCTGTATGCACTGCAATTAAGTAGCCTGAGTTCGAAATGATCTTGAAGTATGATCTTAAGTAAATCTGATGCAACAAACTTGTGAAAAAAATAGAATAAAATAAAAAAATAAAATATCTCGGTATTATGAACTTCGACTGTGGGACGTGGAGACCGGTCCTTTGGATGAGATCGTATAAATCGAGGTCCCTTGTCGCAGAAGATGCTGGCATAAAAAAGATTCCCCACTGCTCAATTGCGATAAATGCCAAAGTATAGGACAAAAATTTACAGTCTCCACCGGCGAGTGGTGGCGTCTCCATGTGAGTGAAAAATTCTGGAGAGGGACGTTAAACAACATACGTATAATCAATCAATCAATCAATCAATCGATTACTGAAGAATTACTGTAATTGAATAATCTGTCTAATAGGTATGTTGTCAAATCTTAATATTATAACTTTACAAAACTCAGTGACTTTACGTTTAATGTGATACTAACTTAATTCATTATATTTTTTTATAACACCATCACAATTATGCCAAAACATACACACAGTGAAGTTTATGATAGTACGGTGTTCGTTCGTCTGTTTGTTTGTCTTAGAAATGATTGCAAACATTTTTTTTTTAATTGGTAATGATATACGTATATCTCTTATAGGTGCCAAATGTATTATACAAGATTGATAATGAAAATCAAAGTACCTTAAGTACTGAAAGGACTTTTTTCCAGTTATTTTTTTCTTTCACAGTAAATATGATATGTATGTTTTTTACACAGAAAAAAGCAAATTCTTACAGATTTAGAAGAACGGAAGACTTTTTTGTTGCCATGGCAACAAGAGTCTAGTTATTATTATTATTATTATTATTATTATTCCTCCCAAATTTTGTGAGCGCGATTACTCAGAGATGGTTGGATAGATTTTCACAATTTTTCACATGATAGTAGGCTGATATATGAAGTTTATATAAAATTCCGTTTTTTGAAAAATTCACTTCCGGTCCGAAGTTACGGCCGAATTTCCAATTTTTAAATGGACTTTTGTCCGGAATTTTTCTCGAAAACAGTTTGAGGTAAAGATGTGAAATTTACAGGAGTATTAGATCATGACATTCTCTTTGTTTCGAAGTTGTTTTCGTGTGTTTCCGGTACTTCCTGTCCGAACCGGAAGTGAATTTGTGTTTGGTCAATTTTCAACTTTTTTGTTTTTTAATATTTTTTCAACATATTATTATGTATAGCAGAGGTTATTCTACAAATACTAAATATATAATTTGTTTTAAAATTGGATTGCGCATTTTCTAGATTTTAGGTACCGTCATTTTCCCCATTTACCTAGTGTGTATACAATGGGCAAAGAAAGATAACTCTGACTTGTAAGTGAGAATAGAACTTTCGAGATAAAGGCGGAAATAGTATCGATGACGTCAGAGACATATATACTCTCCATATCAAAATATTTAGACGTTCCATATGCACTCTTCTAAATGTAAGAGTACGTTGGTTACCGCTTCCAGTGCATGTATAGTTTAAAGTTGCCAATGTAGTGTAAGCCTGTATTGACAGTTAATTGATTTACACATGAATATATCTAAAAAAAAATAATATATATGCTAGGTACCTAATTCAAGTAAATATATTATAAGCACTGAATATACATTTATAGTGATGGACAGGCATGCAATTTTATCTATCTCGTATAGTAAGTTCAGAATACGATAGTTATAAACTTTCTATAATGTAGACGATTTATTATTCTCTATGATTTGAATGCGAAATTATCCCGATTTCCGAGTTTTATTTTCGATATTAAAAAAATATTACATACATTCAAAAAGGAATTGAGCGATAGAAAATTGTAATACAGTACTGTTTTAAAGCCTTTATAAATAAATTGATATCTGCCACTTAAAAGAAAGAAAATCAATCTATAGATTAGATTTGGTTATTACATGTATATTTGATAAAAAGTTAAATTATTTATGACATGATCTATACTCTATATACCCAAGGAATTATAAAAGATGTGAAAAGACGATTCTTGGATTCTTGTGAAATACTCAAAGAGTTAAAAAAAAATATGTGAAAACGCGATTCTGTGTGAAATAATGGTACGCTATATGTTTCTTTTGAAAAAAAAAAAATGATAAAAAAAATTGCACAGGTCTCTTGATATGTGGGATAAGTATACCTGAATGAACACAGTTTTATGCAATGATATATAATTATGTACATGCAACTGACGTCCGTACTTTTCCTTATAATTCATAAAACATAAAACTATCTAATTCCTTTGAAGCCTCCTCCCCTCCCCTCCCCCCCCCCCCCCCGTCTTGATTAATATTTGGAGACGTTCGTGCAGCTAGGCATTTGAATTATATATTCGTTTTAGATTTAAATCTGGAACATGTGAATATAATTACCATTTACATGTATACAGAATTTCATATTCTATAATGGTAGATTTGTCATTATGAAATGTTCAATTTACGTCTGAGAGAGAGAAAGAGAGAGAGGGGGGAGAGAGAGAGATTCCCTCTTAATCCCGATCCTCCTATCCATTTACATAGACCAAAAATTAGTTCTATATCGGTCACACCCATTCTTTATTAAATGTTTTCTGATTTCATAGTCAGTCATGGTCACATCCTGTATATTTTTCAGCTTAAAAAGTATCACACGAAGTGCACGTGTGTTGACCTGTCAATCAAAATCACTTGACGCTGTATGCAATGCAATTAAGTAGCCTGAGTTTGAAATGATCTTGAAGTACGATCTTTAAGTAAATCTGATGCAACAAACTTGTAAAAAAAAATAGAATAAAATAAAAAATAAAATATCTCGGTATTATGAACTTCGATTGTGGGACGTGGAGACCGGTCCTTTGGATGAGATCGTATAAATCGAGGTCCCTTGTCGCAGAAGGTGCTGGCATAAAAAAGATTCCCCACTGCTCAATTGCGATAAGTGCCAAAGTATAGGACAAAAATTTGCAGTCTCCACCGGCGAGTGGTGGCGTCTCCATGTGAGTGAAAAATTCAAAAATTCTGGAGAGGGACGTTAAACAACATACGTATAATCAATCAATCAATCAATCGATTGCTGAAGAATTGCTGTAAATGAATAATCTGTCTTATAGGTATGCTGTCAAATCTTGATATTATAACTTTACAAAATTCAGTGACTTTACGTTTAGTGTGATACTAACTTAATTCATTATATTTTTTTTATAACACCATCACAATTATGTTAAAATATACACACAATGAAGTTTATGATAGTACGGTGTTCGTTCGTCTGTTTGTTTGTCTTAGAAATGATTGCATACAATTTTTTTTTAAATTGCTAATGATATACGTTTATCTCTTATAGCTGCCAAATGTATTATGCAAGATTGATAATGAAAATCAAAGTACCTTAAGTACTGAAAGGACTTTTTTCCAGTTATTTTTTTCTTTCACAGTAAATATGATATGTATGTTTTTTACACAGAAAAAAAGCAAATTCTTACAGATTTAGAAGAACGGAAGACTTTTTTGTTGCCATGGCAACAAGAGTCTAGTTATTATTATTATTATTCCTCCCAAATTTTGTGAGCGCGATTACTCAGAGATGGTTGGATAGATTTTCACAATTTTTCACATGATAGTAGGCTAATATATGAAGTTTATATAAAATTCCGTTTTTTGAAAAATTCACTTCCGGTCCGAAGTTACGGCCGAATTTCCAATTTTTAAATGGACTTTTGTCCGGAATTTTTCTCGGAAACGGTTTGAGGTGAAGATGTGAAATTTACAGGGGTATTAGATCATGAAATTCTCTTTGTTTCAAAGTTGTTTTCGTGTGTTTCCGGTACTTCCTGTCCGAACCGGAAGTGAACTTGTGTTTGGTCAATTTTCAACTTTTTTGTTTTTTAATATTTTTTCAAGATATTATTATGTATAACAGAGGTTATTCTACAAATTCTAAATATATAATTTGTTTTGAAATCAGATTCCACATTTTGTAGATTTTCGGTACCCTCATTTTCCCTATTTACCTAGTGTGTAGACAATGGGCAAAGAAAGATAACTCTGACTTGTAAGTGAGAATAGAACTTTCGAGATAAAGGCGGAAATAGTATCGATGACGTTAGAGACATATACACTCTCCATATCAAAATATTTAGACATTCTATATTCACTCTTCAAAATTTAAGAGTACGTTGGTTACCGCTTCCAGTGCATGTAAAGTTTGAAGTTGCCAGTGTAGTGTAAGTCTGTATTGACAGTTAGTTAATTTACACATGAATATATCTAAAAAAAATTAATATATATATATGCTAGGTAGCTAATTCAAGTAAATATATTATAAGCACTGAATATACATTTATAGTGATGGACAGGCATGCAGTTTTATCTATTTCGTATATTAAGTTCAGAATACGATAGTTATAAGCCTTCTATAATGCAGACGATTTATTATTCTCTATGATCTGAATGCGAAATTATCCCGATTTCCGAGTTTTACTTTCGATATTAAAAAATATTACATACACTCAAAAAAGGAATTAAGGAATAGAAAATTGTAATACAGTACTGTTTTAAAGCCTTTATAAATAAATTGATATCTGCCACTGAAAAGAAAGAAAATCAATCTATAGATTAGATTTGGTTATTACATATATATTTGATAAAAGGTTAAATTATTTATGACACATGATCTATACTCTATATACCCAAGGAATTATAAAAGATGTGAAAAGGCGATTCTTGGATTCTTGTGAAATACTCAAAGAGTTAAAGAGTGTGTGAAATAATGGTACGCTATATGTTTCTTTTGAAAAAAAAAACATGATAAAAAAATTGTACAAGTCTGTTGATATGTGGGATAAGTATATCTGAATGAACACAATTTTATGCAATGATATATAATCATGTACATGCAACTGACGTCCGTACTTTTCCTTGTAATTCATAAAATTATCTAATTCCTTTGAAGCCCCCCCCCCCCCCCGTCTTGAATTTGAATTATATATGCGTTTTAGATTTAAATCTGGAACATGTGAATAACATTACCATTTACATGTATACAGAATTTCATATTTTATAATTATGAAATGTTCAATTTACATGTCTGAGAGAGAGAGAGAGAGAGAGGAGAGATTCCCTCTTAATCCCGATCCAGACCAAAAATTAGTTCTTTATCGGTCACACCCATTCTTTATTAGATGTTTTCTGATTTCATAGTCAGTCATGGTCACATCCTGTATATTTTTCAGCTTAAAAAGTATCACACGAAGTGCACCTGTGTTGACCTGTCAATCAAAATCACTTGACGCTGTATGCACTGCAATTAAGTAGCCTGAGTTCGAAATGATCTTAAAGTATGATCTTTAAGTAAATCTGCTGCAACAAACTTGTGAAAAAAAATAGAATAAAATAAAAAATAAAATATCTCGGTATTATGAACTTCGACTGTGGGACGTGGAGACCGGTCCTTTGGATGAGATCGTATAAATCGAGGTCCCTTGTCGCAGAAGATGCTGGCATAAAAAAGATTCCCCACTGCTCAATTGCGATAAATGCCAAAGTATAGGACAAAAATTTACAGTCTCCACCGGCGAGTGGTGGCGTCTCCATGTGAGTGAAAAATTCTGGAGAGGGACGTTAAACAACAAACGTATAATCAATCAATCAATCAATCGATTGCTGAAGAATTACTGTAATTGATTAATTTGTCTTATAGGTATGTTGTCAAATCTTGATATTATAACTTTACAAAACTCAGTGACTTTACGTTTAATGTGATACTAAATTAATTCATTATATTTTTTTATAACACCATCACAATTATGCCAAAACATACACACAGTGAAGTTTATGATAGTACGGTGTTCGTTCGTCTGTTTGTTTGTCTTAGAAATGATTGCAAACATTTTTTTTTAAATTGCTAATGATATACGTATATCTCTTATAGTTGCCAAATGTATTATACAAGATTGATAATGAAAATCAAAGTACCTTAAGTACTGAAAGGACTTTTTTCCAGTTATTTTTTTCTTTCACAGTAAATATGATATGTATGTTTTTTACACAGAAAAAAGCAAATTCTTACAGATTTAGAAGAACGGAAGACTTTTTTGTTGCCATGGCAACAAGAGTCTAGTTAAGGTCTTCCGTCTTCACGGAAGACCTTATAGTGATTCTACTGTTTCTTATTATTATTATTATTATTCTTTTTTTTGACAAAATTTTGTGCACGCGATTTCTCAAAAAGTATTCAGTCGTTTTCAATGAAACTTTCAGGAAAAATCAGTCATTGTATGAACTTTGTTCATCACAAGGAAAATTTGGAAAATTCCATTTTGGTTCCAAGTTACGGGCAATTTCCTGATTTTAAAATGAAATTTTGTCGCCCCTTTTTTTCAAGAATGGCTAAAGATATGAACTGGAGACTTATTGGAGAGCATAGAACGTGACTTCTAAATTTGCAGAATCGCCTTTTCGTTCGTCGTCGGCACTTCCGGTCGTTTACGGAAGTGATCAAAGAAATCGTAAAATTTCAACTTTCTTTTTTTAAATCAATACTTACATCACATTATTGCATCTCTTTTGTAGTTTCGAAATATGTTGGTCCCACCGGAAACAAAAACGTCAACTTCCGGTTATAAGAGAAAACCTACATAATTTGAGTATTTTTCTTTCCCATTAATAACCTTTGTAGATAAAGTATTTGAAATGAATTTTAAATATGTTATTTAGACTGCAAATATCTAGAGTAACCTCAAATATCTTTGTAAAATTCACTTCCGGTCGCGTGTTTTCCTGTCCTCAAAATGAGAAGTTGTCTGAGCAAGATCTCGGAAACGGTGAGTGATTAAGACACCAAACTTATATGAACAACAGACCTTAAGATGTAGGCAAAACCATTTGGGTTCAGAGCGTCAGTCGTCACTTCCGGTCGTCACAGGAAGTGATCAAAGAAATCGAAAATTTCAACTTTTCTTTTTTTAATTAAAAATTGCATAACTTTATTGCATCTTTTTCTCGGATTCGAAAGATGTTGGTCCCACCGGAAATAAAAACGACAACTTCCGGTTATAAGAGAAAAACTACATAATTTGAGTATTTTTCTTTCCCATTAATATCCTTTGTAGATAAAGTATTTGAAATGAATTTTAAATATGTTATTTAGACTGCAAATATCTAGAGTAACCTCAAATATCTTTGTAAAATTCACTTCCGGTGGCGTGTTTCCCTGCCCTCAAAATGAGAAGTTGTCTGAGCAAGATCTCGGAAACGGTGAGAGATTAAGACACCAAACTTATTTGAGCAACAGACCTTAAGATGTAGGCAAAACCATTTGGGTTCAGAGCGTCAGCCGTCACTTCCGGTCGTCACAGGAAGTGATCAAAGAAATCGAAAATTTCAACTTTTCTTTTTTTAATTAAAAATTGCATAACTTTATTGCATCTTTTTCTCAGATTCGAAAGATGTTGGTACCACCGGAAATAAAAACGTCAACTTCCGGTTTTAGGAGATAAACTACGTTATTTTTATATTTAACATTCTCGTAAATATTGCTTATCGATAAAGTACTTGAAATAATTTTATGTATGTTGTAGATACTGCAAATGTCTAGAGAAAAGTCAGAGATTTTTATAAAATTCACTTCCGGTCGCGTGTTTACCTGTCCTCAAAATAAGAATTTGTTCTAACAATATTGCTCGGCAACAATAAAGGACTGAAGTCTAAAACTTTCAGGACTGATAGTCAGTCATCAGTTTATTTGAATTGTGACAAAATCTTGTATCGCCGTTACTTCCGATCGTGACAGGAAGTGATGCAAAAAGGTGAATGGTTAATGGTTAGCACGTTGGATTTTCATGCTGACGACCAGGGTTTAATCTCCCAAGATGTCTGAATTTCTTTTATCACTTTTTCAGCTTGAATTTTCGTTTTTATTTTCAGAATCGGACGGAAGACCTCTCATTGCTCGCAATGAGTTTCTAGTTATTATTATTATTCTTTTTTTCTACTTTCTTCTCTGGTACTTTTTTGTCCGCGAGTGTTCTCATAGAACCACTCATCCGATTGACATGAAACCTTTTTAGGGTTAATAGGCATGTTGTGTAGGTGTTCGGAACGAAGGTCATTTTGCGCGCACATGCATGCACGTGCGCGCGCGTGCAATGAGTGAAATGACTGATATACTTGATGAAGCCGTAACTTTGATATTTCTTGATGAATTGCTTTGAAACTCAAAATATAAAGATACATTAGTAGTCTAGACAAGATAACTTGGTCAAATTAGCGTGAACTCACGCGCATGCACGTGCGCTCTTCTCTGATTGGCTGATACAAAAATCTCAATAATTTCCTTGTTTTTTGACAAAATACTTTGAAATTTAGAATATAAGTATATATTATAAGGTGCTACAACATGTTATATAGGAAATTTCTTGAAAACACGCGCATGCAGGTGTGCTGCAATCTGATTGGTTGAAACTTTAAATGTCTATAACTCCCTTGGTTTTCAACAAAACAGGATGAAATTTATGACATGGATAGGCACATAGAGCTCCTACATTATAATACTATCAAAATTGAATGCAAGGACCTGCATGTGCGTATGCTGAATTCTGATTGGCTAATACTTAAAGGGTTACATCTCTCTTATTTTTCAATGAAATTCTTTAATATTTAACACAACTGTATGTATTGTGAGACACTATAAGAAAATTAAAGTGAAAAATGTAGAAAACATGTGCAAGCACATGCGCTGAAATTTGATTGGCTAATACCCATATGGCTATATCGGAGTAGTTTTCCAATGAAATACCCTTAAAAATAAAGTGCCCAACTATATTACAAAAGTATTGTCTAATTTATTGAAGCTTGTAGAAAATGGGGCATCATAAGGGATTTGGGGGGCCGTTTGGGGAACATCTGTAACGGTTCCCGTTACAATTAGCACTAGTTTACATATATTTCCATTTCTATTTGTTTTCTCTGTGATAACTCTTTGAAAGTTAGTTGAGTTGATTTCTTGATCATTCTACCGGAATGCAAATTTCGCCAAGCGAAAGGTCAGGTGCTAAGAAGGCCTAATATGCTTAAATATACTTTTATATTTTGAAATTTCCACTGACAATCTGTTTTTATCAATTGCATCAAAACCCTACAATTCCAATGATAATTTGAAAAAATAACAACAAGTGGCATACGCTGTGCATTTCAGCTTTTAAGGAAGCTCTAAACACTACACACTAAAGAGTTCGACTTGTAGGGTAGTTTTATGCAGTTAGAGTGATCTGTCCTTAGAAGTAAGATCATAGCAAAAATGGTTGTTTAATACAGTTAATTACACAACTTGTAACAGATTAAAGTTTTCTTAGCATTGCATTTGACCAAGAATAAGTAAATGAATTCATTATTTCCATTAATTTTCCCAATGTAAGTAAACAACAGTGATTTCCGTTCACGAATAGTCCATTGTCTTTGAACATTTTTCCTGCGGAAATAAGGCAGGTACCCTATGTTGAAAATGAACTAAATAATCTCAATATGCACACCTTTATATGATATATTTTTCTCCAAATTCCAAAAAACAAAAAAAAAAAACAAACAAAAAAAAAACAAAAAACAAAAAAAAAAACATTGTGTAGAGCTTACTTAAAAGTCGGTTATATTCAGTGCCTAAATCTTGACAAAGAGGATTTGCTTTATAACTTAGCAGATGCTAGCAGGAAAAACCAACCAGTTAACCTAAAGTAGAACAAACAATTGCAAGCAAAAGTATTTTCAAATTGATTAATTAATATGAGCAAACAATTGACACTTTATATTTCAAAACAGAATACATGTACTAGCATTTCAGAGCCATTCTCTGTAATGACTTGGAACTTTTATATAGGAGCTGTGGCACGCATAATCTCAGAATTTCTCCAAACTCTCTATGATAAAAGTCTTTGATACCGTAAACTCAAATCAGGCAAAAATTGGTTGCTATGTGTCATGGTTACCATAGCAACATGTCCTAAAGTTTAAAAAATGGCATTTTCCAACATGTTCAGAGTCCCACAGTTAATGTTTGCAGCAAAGCAAACAAGTGGCAATGACTGTTTCTGAAAGTTGAAGGCATGGTGTCTTAAATACATGATAAACATGTTTGGTAAATCAACTATTACATACGTTACTATGGACACAAAGTATTCAAAAGTAATAATTTTGTTCATTTAATTTTAAAAAGTCATACACTTAAGAATAAAAACAATTATAGGTTGAAATGCAAGCAAATAATAGACAAGAGATCCGTGTAACAAATACCAAGGACGAATAATGATATTTCTTATAGGTTGGCAATGGTTGCCATGGTTTTAATACCACGAAGGGATTTTAAATTTACTCTCTTAGTGTTTTAATCTTATCCTATTTTTTTTTAAAGTATATTTCTATATAACTGATGATCAATTTTTAAAGGCGTTGGTGTGACCCTAATTTTCACATTTCAAAAAATTCAAATTCAATTCTTTATATAGAGCGTTGCTATGGAAAAAAAGGCGACAAAAAAAAAACATGCATAAAAATCTGAAAAATATTCTGTTTCCTTGGATACGTACCCTTGTATGTAGATTCCCAAAACTTTTATGATTGATATATATGAACAACTAACCTGACTTTCAATTTTGACTACCAACCAATCTCTAACTGGATGCAAAAAGCTGACACATAGGGTTTAATATTGACATAAAATTAACAAAATCGAACATTTTCCCTTCATGGTAACCATAGCAACAGTGTTGTATTTTTCAACAAACTTTATCAATGTATGATATTCAACTTTAGTTCTACCAGATACGTACTATTCAAGGTGAGTCAAATAATATGTTTCTTGATTAAAAGTTAAGTAAATTCCTAAAGCAGCAAAAAATATCGCTTTAAACAAGAGTACGTTGTTTCCATGGTTATACTGCAAAGTAACAACACACTGGGGGAGATAACTCTTGCGATTTCAATAAAACCTTTAACATAACGTTAAATTTGACGTTAATTACGAAGCGTCAAAATGACAAGCGATACGATCCCGATGTAATTTAGGAATACCAAATCCTATCCTTGATCATTTGCGAAATTGCAATAAATCCCCCCTCCTCCATAAAAAAGAAGAAAAAACGACAGGTTCCTTAAACTTCTTTAATTTAAATTTAGTTAATTAATTCTTTAATATTGTATTTATGATATACTGTACACAAAGGCAATGTTTTAATCTAAAAATGTTAATGCTACTCTACATTGCTTTTTCCCGTTACAATCGGCCGCATAACATTGAGACTAAATATTACCGGTATGTCTAAATATCATCATATTACGAAAATAAACATTTTCTTGCTTTTCTTTTCTTTGAAAAAAAAATATGAAAAAGAGTAACCGTTTTCAGAAGGTCACTGATCAAAGAGAAACAACTCCAAAAATGTGGAGGTGTATGTCTTTCCTCCCCTTAGCTGAGTTATTCCTCCTGTTTTCGGAAGAATTATGGGATTTTTTTTCCCTCACAAATCTATACATTTACAGTGTGTTGCAAGGAACGCAAGAACTGAAAGCCAAAGTTCATACAAATTAAAGTAAGTATCAACAGTGAAAAATTATTTACTGAAATCAGAGACATATAATATCTATTATATGTCTCTGCTGAAATTAATACAACGGTTGACCCCACGGAGAAAATCTTTTACTGTTTACAGTTTCAATTTGCATTTCCTCGAATAAAAACAAAACGATTGATACCAATGAAGATGATAGCATTGTAGATGATTCAGGCACATGAATAATTTTAATATTGATAAATAATTTACAATTTGGTATAATTGAAGTTAATATGGACGAATACATCATTTCCATTTATTGAAACAACATAAGGATACAATATCCGGGGGGGGGGGGGGGGGGCACCCCTCTCGTTTGAAAACGGAAATAATTTAAAACCTATATCTACATACAACATACATTCCATTTTCGTCACAAGAGAGTTGTACATACACCACTGTTGGTTCACTTAAAGAATAATATTCAATGCAAGTAGAAGTCATATAAAGGTTTGAAACTGCAACTGTGTGTATGAACTCCAAACCGGACACGACGACGTGGTCATAAATTCCTTAGAAAAATAGTTTTACTAAATATAAATATAAAAAAAATAATATTTAGAATAACAAAAAATATTTGTAATCAATATTTAATCTGTATACACGAATGAAGGACATTACTTTAGGAGTTCAATATCCTATTTATATATATTATGCAGACGTAACCGATTTTTTTTCCAAGCTCGAATGTCCTGCATTGCAGAGATGAATGGAGGGGGGGGGGGTAAAATTTCAGAAATTGTTTATTCATCTTCATTTAAATGCAGATGTAAAGTTTTATGTTTGTGATAAATATAATGTACATTACATTTTTTAAGTAAAAGATATTTTCCAGCTAGGAATTTTTATTTGTATTTGTAGAATCATAGCATTGCTTTCGTCCCAAGTCTGAAAGACGCTGTGAGAAACGTAACTTACGGAGAGAGGGGGAGGGGAGATTTTCCGCTATAAATTCAAAACGCGTCGTTTAAAAATTTTCAAAAAATTATCAAGAACATTTTGATCATCAGTTACAAGAAGTAATTATTTTTTTCAAAATTAAACGACAGATTTTTTCATAAAAAAATATTTCATTTGAAAATCACGCATTTTTCAATGCAAAAATGATCCATAGTTTTTCAGTTTAAATTCTTCAAAATCGATTTTCTCGAAGTGTACCCCTACAAATTCACATTGTTTGTGTGTTTAATAGTTAAACGAACGATTCAGCAAATTTTGACAGCTAGGCTAACCTTAAATATCTTAAAATAAGGGATTTTATAGTTAGTTGGTTGACATTTTTTTGTACGCGTGATCAGCCAAAGGGCGGTAAATTTAGGAACTTCCTGTCCAAATTCGGCTCGAACGATTTTGATCAAAATGTACATACACATAGTAGATATTGTCATGTATAAGATATACAAAAATAGCGAAAATTAAACGACAGGAAATTTTTGGGGTAGGTGTGTTGTACATCCTTAATCCAAATTTTTTTTTATTTGTCGGTGTTGCAAGGTCATAAGGATGTATATGTGCCAGTCGTGAATTTTGTTGTTTTTCCTCAAGATAGTAGCATTAACCAAATCATAGGAACAGATTTTGCATGGTAACACTGTGTTACCATGGCAACCATGAAAGTCATTTTTAGAATAATATTGCCAATACCTAATTACTTAAGGTCAAATGTTTTTTATTGTTTTTCTTAGGTTGTTGATTGAGTTTGATAATGTAACATCTATCATTTGTGAATATTGAGCATTTTTCAGCATCTAAAATGTATTCCAAATGTACCCATGGTTACCACTTACTTAGAGATAAATTATAAATAGTTTCTCTATAGCATAAGTGGCAACAAGGTGTCATGTTTTTGGGAGAATGGTTTGTTTGTTTTTCTTAGTCTTTATTAAGGCTTATAAAGATTCAAAGTAGATGAAAATCTCATTTTTTTCAACTTTTCTGGCTGTTACAATGGCAACCAAGACACACAGCAACGAAATTTTATTTGATATATGTTTCTGGTGTCAAGTTGTAATAATGGGCAAAGTTTCATCAAAATCGGTGACCATGCGTGGCAAAGAAGTTTAAGTGGTTACAGAGAATCGCTATTAATGAGAAATCTCATTTGTATACTGTAACAATATTTACTGGTATGTTTAAGGCCAAGTCTTGAAAAAAGTCAAATAAAATATATTTCATTTGCTTTGCTTTTTATCTTTGCATTAAGTGACCGTTGTATGATTTTCTTTCTTTTTTTTCATTAATGTATTTAAATTTTGACTTGTATTTTCATGTTGTATAGGAAATCAATATTTAAGTAATTATTTGCCAATTTTGTTAACATCAAAAACATTTCATATCGACAAACATGTTTCTTGACGAATTCAAAGAACATGTATCTTAAATTCAACAATTTGCTAGCAGAATTGAAAAAAAAAAAAACTTTAAAAAGCATACAAAGAATTTGATTTTTATGCCCCGCCATGAATATGACAGGGATATATAATAGTGTTTTTCATGTCCGTCTTTCGTCCTTCCATCTATCCTTCCTTCACACTTTGCGTTTAGCTCAGTTTCAAAGAAACTATTCAAGATATTGTTATCAGAATTCATATGCCGATACATATTGATGAGAGCTATTCAACTGCAACATTTTTTTTAACTTGACCTTTCCTTTAACCTTGATCTCACTTTAAAAAAAATTGTTTTAGTTCAGTTTCAAAGAAACTATTTAAGATATTTTATCAAACCTTATCTGCTGATACATATTGATGAGAGCTATTCAACTGCTCAACATTTTTTGACCATGATTCCTTTGACCCTGACTTCACTTTTCAAATAAGTTAAAAAAAATATTAAAGATATTTTTATCAAACCTTATATGCTGATGCATACTGATGAAAACTTTTCATCTGCATCAATAGTTATTTAACCTTGACCTTTCCTTTGACCTTGATCTTACTTTTTAAAAACATGGGTTTAGCTAAGCTTCAAACAAACAAATCAAGAGATTTTTATCAAATCTTATATGATGATAAATATTGGAGAGAGCTATTCAATTTCATCAATATTTTTTTACTTTGGCCTTTTAATTTGCCTTGACTTTACTTTTCAAAAAATTGTGTTTAGCTCAGTTACAAGGAAACAAGTCAAGTTATTTTTATCAAATTTTATATGCTGATAGAAAGCTATTCAACTTTATCAACATTTTTTATCTTTACTTTTACTTTGACCTCGACCTCTCTTTTCTTAAATTTGTGATTTGCAAAATTAAAAAAAAAAGAGTTATTTTTATCAAACTTCATATGCTTAGACATATTAATGAAAGCTATTCAACTGCATCAATAGTTTTCTACCCTGTCCTCTCCTTTGACCTTGACCTCATTTTTTTCAAATTTATGTTTAGCTCATTTGTAAATAACAAATTCAGATATTTTTCACAAAATTCATTTGCTGATACATTTCCATGAGTGCTGTTGAACTGCATCAATTTTTTTTTTACTACGACCTTACTTTTCTTAAATTTGCCTTAGTTTCAAAGAAACTATTCAAGATATTTTCATATAAGGTTATGCACTGATACATAATTTGGTAAGAATTCATCAACTGTGTCGATTTTTTACCTTGACCTTCCCAATGACCTTTAACTTTACTATTCATTGTGAATAAAACTCAGTTTTATAGAAACCAATCAAAATATTTCATCAAACTTTATTCACTATAATACAAATTTTCATGTTACATTACTAATGAATCCTGGACTACGGACATATTTCTAGTTTTACCCTTCATGAAATAATATAGTATTACAATGATTTCATACTTTATTTTCAATATCAATCGTGTTATTTTATTTATTTAGAGGAAAATGAAATTTCAGCATGCTTAAGTGTGTAGTTATGCACGTTTTAAACTGGATATGCAGTGTAGTTATCTATGTTAAAAGTTGGACTAAACTGGACATTCTGCAACAATCTTTTAAAAAAAAGGCACGCGCACTAGATAAAAACCTAACAATAATTACATAAACCATTAGCTTTACTAAACAGATATCAATCAAATATGACTGATAACATTCTAAAAGAATACCCTACTCCTGTTATATGATTCTTCAATGAAGATTTATTTAATGAATTAAATAGACAACCTACGATGAGTTGTGAATAAATTGAATTGATGTGCTTAATTTTACAGTATATGTAACACATTTTCGGAAATTTGCTCTATGCATTTTTTTTTTACTATTATTTACAATTCGATGATTATGATGACAAATCTGATATCGCAAGAAAAGATCGATCTATAATGTAAACTTATATAAAATTTACAAATTTACAAATTTATAAAAAAAAAAAAAAAAAAAAAAAAAGAATTAAGTGGCGCCATGATAAATAGTTTTACACGCTAGCTGTACACACACATTTACTCTATGATTTTGGCGCCAGTCATGGATGCCAATTGTTTTGAATTTAATTTCGCTTGCAGATACATTTTTTTCCTTAAAGAATATCTTATATTTTTAGCTGCTGATACATTTATGATCATTTCCAGTTATTATTTTTAAAATATATTTAAAATATACATACACAGAGAATTGGAACCCGGAAGTGCTTCGCCATTCAATTATCTATTAAAATGTTTAAGTCGGAACATTTGAACTCAAACCACATCAATAAATGACGTTGAGCATATTTTCCTCAATACTTGCACATTAAAAATCATTTGTTCTATGAAATCACAGAAGTGGACAACACAATACAATATAACTTCGACTACGTATATGTAGTTGTGGTTGAAGTGTAATGAAACACTGACATATTTAATTTATTTAATTTGCTGTTACCGTTCAATTTTTTTTATAGATGTATATCATTCCATCTTGCGTTTTGAAATAAAAATTAAGGGAAAAATATGTTTTATCCTTAATATTGTAAATCAGGAACCCTCTTTAACAACTGCTTTTCTCAGGGGGATTTTCCTAAAAAAAAAATTACAGAAATTACGCTTATGTAATTTTCCAGAAATCTAAACTTCCACACGTCACATTGATATTAATTATTTACAAAAAATGTCTAGTTTTTCATACGTCATACGAGATTGATATTAATTATGAATTAATGCATATGTTTGCAAAGGAGTGCATTCATTAATGTTAAAAAAAGTAATTTATTAATCTGTTCACCTGAATTAAACATTTGTTGACGAATTGCTTAATATAAAGTTAACAAATTCGATTGTACCGCCCAGTACATTAGTAAATGCACTTCTTCGTTTTATAATTATTCAAAATTTTGAAATTCCCCGGAGCATTGCTATAAATACTCCACTGTGTGATTAGGTGTTTAATTGAGGAGTAACAAGTAATAGGTAAGGAATTTAGTGAACTATCATTGATATAAGTAAAATACATATAGAAAAATGAGTTAGAAAAGAAAATTAATATGAAATATCTTGTTATTTTATACATCTAAAATTTCACATGCATTGTAAATTTATAAAGTTTGAATTCTAATCAAGTTATTATTTTCAATAATTGTAATTTTTACATTATTGTAAAACCGTATTGACTCTATTGACAAATATCCCCATCAGTCAATATGCAACAACAGGGTCCAGCGTCGGAAGAGATGCAATATAGATTCTGAAACTTTTTTTAAATTTATTTATTGAATAATAATATTAATTCTTAGTTACTTTGCCCTCATCTAAATGATTAAAACCGCCTAACCGTCACTTTCATAAGGACATCTTTTGTGAACAAAATCTTGACGTGCCTTAACACGGTGTCTTTCAATGTTATTAAAGTGATACTCGTATGTTTTCTTATTATTTCGCTTCTGTTCAAATCATATGACTAATCATTTGTCTGTGTAGCAAAGAGACGTGAGAGGGATTCCTCTTTATTGTATGTTAATCACAGGACAGTACATGCACCGCTATAAATAATTGTTGAAAACAGTAGAAACTTATATGTGCAGAATTTCTAATCAGCAGTTTTCTATTTACGAAACGTAGAGAGAAGATGCTGAGAATTGATCCTTTCTTTATTGCAACGTTTCTTGGAGTACTAGGACTGGTTCATTCACTTCTAAAACCAATCCCCCTCCCGACCAATTTACAAGAATGTTACAAATTCCGTTCCTTCAACATGACGCCATCTGATTCGGATGCCATAAGAATTCAGAACGTTTGCTTTAGAAATTACGAATACAAGCAAATCGCTGCTGGTAAGGTTTGGTCTGGTCCAAACATTACACAAGAAGGAATCAACTATATTGATGGCTTATTCCGTCAAATATTTACCGAAGCGAGAGAAGTAGAAAGATACTACAGTGGTAGAAGACATAAAAGACAGATAAGGCGTCCATGGAGATACAGACAGGAAGTGCGCAGTGGGAATGCCTTTCGTCGGTTCGCAAATTGCATAAACCGACTTCAGAATCAGGTACATTTTAAAAATCTATTGAAACAATGGAATTTTCAAGTCTTATTTTTTTACGCTTGTGAATGAAAAACTCATACAATTCTAATTGAATTATTGAATAGATTAGCAGTATAATAGTGTAATGATCGGTCAAGTTAAGGTTATTGATATGAAATAATAGAGGTCAAGGTTATTCTTATGTAATGATCCAGGTCAAGGTAATTTATTTGACTTTTGAAGACTTTTTATTTGAACACTTTCATGTTCAACATAACATATAAGGGTTACTAATCAAATGGTCAGTGAAATAATTCATAATGCTTAGAGAATACATGACTGTGATAATGTCATAATCAGAGAAATTATTTTTTGATGCAAACATGAAACTAATTTTGATTTTAAGTCAAAGATTATGTCTTAAATAATATTTAACAATATATGAAAAAAATCTTTTAGAGAAATTGAACTTGTGGAATGATGTTACTTCGCAGAGTTTGCACAGCAGACCTCAAAAATACCCGTTGTAAAACCTTTAGTTGACTTACTCTGTAAAATATTAAATTGTAGTAAAATCTCAAGGATGAAGATTTTCTAGTTTGTAGAACCGCGGGATGCCGGGCGCAACACTTATCAAACCCTAGCTGTTTTTCACTCGGGACCAGCGTTGGACACTGCCCATGATGGACCTGGTTTCACCCCTTGGCACAGAATTTATCTGCTGCTGTAAGTTATTTCAGCGTTGTAAACTGATAATACAATTATTAGTAATTCAATCAATCCTTCATATTTCTCAAATAACAATTATTTAACATCTGATGTAGTTACATCATTGTTGTTTTTTGTTGCATTTCAAATGCTATGCCCTACTTGAACCAGTTTCTCCGGCTATGGAATACTTGTATAAAAATCGTGCAATCAATATAATGAATATCATAACGCCCTACATATATATATATATATTAAAATAGAATATCTTCAATTCTCTGGTCAAAAATAATACATTTCAAGTTATTTATTTAAAAAGGCTGCTTAAAACATGTACATCTTTAGTGATGTAATGTGATACATGTTAGACTACATTTGAATGCAGAGTCATTAAATTGGACTGTCCCTGTTTTCAGCTTAGAGTCAGCATGTGGAGTTCCCATCCCTTATTGGGATTCATCAGTGGATCATGATATGGGAGATCCAACAGAGTCAGTCCTTTGGAGCGACCAGTTCTTCGGAAACGGTGACGGAGTTGTTAATCGCGGGCCTTTTCGAAATATGCGTACAATCCTTGGTGGGCCAGTAATCAGAAACATTGGAACAGGTGAGCAGAAAAAAAATGTCGCAAGATTCAACTTGAAGAATAATATGCATGTTTTTGGTCTTTCTGTCTGTCTGTCTGTCTGTCTGTGTATTTATCTGTTTGTCCGCAAAAACTTTAACCTTTGGTCATAAACTGTACACCATTCTAACCTAGCTAAAACCAATCGCCTCTAACAATTTCAAAGTTTTGTCTAAGTGGGAAGACTTCATATTTTTTACCCTATGACCTATCCTACTTTTATCCTACTTTTGAAAAAGATGCAATACAGGGGCATCAATGTTTCACAAACATATCTTGTTTTCTCTATAAAGATATTAATTTTTTTTATTTTGTAAGAAATATCAGCTAATAGATGGTTTGCTTACAGTAAAAAGATATGCTGCCGGAATAATTAGCTATATGAAGTAAAAATATTCAATTCACATATTTAAAGGCATTTTTACTTTACCTCATGTGTTATAAAATATACAATATTTCATTTATTCTATAGGCGACAGCGCCCTGTTCACCAAGGATGGTGTCAGAGCAGTTCTTAGTCGAAGAAATTACGAGGACATAATGGAGCCTAAAGAAGGAGCGGAATATATGTTCAGTTTGGAAGGTCATCATAATGGCCCGCACGTCTGGGTCGGAGGTCACGTTGCTAGCCTTAACACTGCACCATATGATCCAGTGTTTTACATGCACCATGCATTCGTTGATGCAGTCTGGGAAAGGTTTCGAGAACAACAAAGAGCAAACGGAGTAAATCCAGAAACAGATTACCCCGCCACTTATCCAGATGGACACGGTCCTGATGTCATGATAGATTTCAGACCATACGTCAATCAAATACCCAATAGCTTTGCCATGTTAAACTTCATAGCAAATCTCGTCAGATACGAACCATTCCCTGCCTGTGATAATCAATGTAATCGAAGTCCCCATTTGCGGTGCGATCGGACTCGGCGTGCACCAACTTGTGTGTCACGAGAACGAAGAGGTGCACCCCCACAAATGTTTCAAGCAGGTGCTGCATCTAGAAGCGCTGCATTTAGTCGCACTGCGACAACACGATCACAATCTTTGGCTGTAGCTGAAGCTGCAGGACCTATACCTGCTGGTCCCAAGTTTCGTAGCTCGCCAATACGTGATACACGGAATCGAGCAAGCAGCATAGGAACTGCCCCTGTTGCACCGGAAATACAAGCTGCCAGAGCACAAGTCAGACGAGTTGTTCAAGCACGTGTTCGACGTGATATTTCTGAAGCAACTGGAAATGATACATTCAGCAGTGATAATCATCAGTCTGTTTCGTCTCTTCAACGATCTTTTACAAATACCTTTTTAATGGACGGAAAAGTAGATCTAAAGAGATGGGTTTACGTGCCAATTCGTATTGTGTATACTAGGTCTCCCAATGTAGACGGTATCGATCAAACAATACTCAGAAATGTAGACTTGTCTAAAGATTCTTGCCAAGCAGCTCAATCAGGGGCTTTAAAGGTGTTTGTAGCTTCCAATGGTTTGAATTATTATGGTTCATATAAAGAGTTCGTGATAATAGATGAGAGGCAACCGGTGTCCATTACAACAACTGCTGTAGGAATAAAGAACCCGGATTATGGCGAAGGAGAGGTTCTGTTCACCGCATATGACTCTTGTGGAAGACCATGTCGTCCTCTGTGTTTGACGGAAACCAAAGGACAACAGAAATATAAGGCTTGTTCTGGAGCTTTTAAGATCTCGTCTGCTCGCCCGGAAATGTACAGATCTACATACAAGGATGCTCTTGCTGGTGATTTGTTGTCACAAAACTTGTTTGATACATATTCGTACTACTCACAAACGCCTATTACTTTTGCATGTGACAATAATAAGAAATGGCCATGGGAGTATTAGTCTTTGTTAGACAATATGTGTTGATTTATGATTGGTTAATTTTTTTTTATTTTATAAATGTTTTTGTTGAATAAATTATTTATATGTATGTTACATTATTTATGAATTAGCTTCTTTTAATACTCACTTTAGTCAAGTGTCCAGTTTAATTTTTTTTTCTTTCCCAGAATATGATTTTTCAATGGAAGTTCCTTATCTTTACGGTCGTCGTGTTTGAATAGATAAATTCCTCTCATAAAATACAAATTAGAAGTGAAATCATATCAGAATCATTATTTTAATCCTAATATCATATACCAGTTTAAGTTTTTTAGGGGAGGGGGGAGGAGGTTTGAATATTTTCCGAACGTCGAAGTTTGGTTTTAAACGAAATTTCGATTGTGATGAAGTTGAAGAGTCGTTTTTCCTTGTTCTTGATTAACGTGAATACACGATTCCACTGTGTATATTTTGTGACTGCTGGGTAGTTTGTCACCTTGTGCATCCAACTTCAAATAAAATTAGGTTTTAAAATTTCATATTTGGATGTTAACATGTTTATTTATAAGCACATGCAGATATAACGCAAATAACACTCGCACAAATGATATTGTCTTAGACCTAAACACGTCTTCTTTAAAGATATAATAGTAAGTGCAAAAAAATTGTCTTTTAACACAAGATTGTATACGAAGGTAGCTGCAGAGACCTCTAAAGCATTTTTTTTTATTTTTGGCAAACAAGAAAACATTTAAAGATATGATGATGTTAAAACTTTCGGCTGCTCGTGCGAGTTAAAATTTTGCTCTATCAACCGAACCTTGCATTTAAACCAATCGAACGAGTTCCTTTTTTGGTCTATTTCAACGAAAATGCTTCAATATTCATGTCGTCAATCACAAATTTTCTAGACCACTGATTTTTATTTATAGAAAGGGGAAAAAAATTATCAGGTGTTAAAATAAAGTGTTGCGTATTTTGTTCATAAAAGATTAAGATTGATAAAGAGTCAAGATAACAAAATAACATACGTGTATCCAACATCATTGTTTACATTAACATGTATTTTCTTCATTCACTTTTGATTGCACATTTTAACATGATGCCTCAACATATACTTGAAACTTTTTTCAAAATGATTAGAAATATTATTCGATTTTTAGCTCTACTGGTCAGAGACCAGAAGAGCTTATCTGATAGTAAGGTGTCCGTCGTCCGTCCGTCTGTCTGTCCGTCCGCCTGTAAACAATTTTTCAAAACGCTACTCCTCCTACAGTTTTGATTTCAATATAACTTGGTACATAAGTAGACTACACAAGATACATAATTCTGTATATCGGTTTTTGATTTCAATGAACGGTGTTGCCATGGTTACTAAAAATAGAATTTTTTGGGAAATACATTCAAAATGCTACTTCTCCCACAGTTTTGATCTGATATCAATATAATTTAGCACACAAGAAGACTATACTAAGATACATAATTCTGTGTATCGGTTTTTGATTTCAATGAACGGTGTTGCCATGGTTACAAAAAATAGAAATTTCTGTGAAAATTTTCAAAACGCTACTCCTCCTACCGTTTTGGTCCGATTTCAGTACAACTTGGCAAACAAGTAGACTACATTAAGATACATAATTCTGTATATTGATTTTTGATTTCGATGAACGGTGTTGCCATGGTTACTAAAAATAGAAATTTCCTTGAAATACCTTCAAAATGCTACTCCTACAGTTTTGGTCTGATTTTAGTATAACTTAGCACATAAGTAGACTACACTAAGATACATAATTCTCTGTACCAGTTTTGGATTTCGATGAACAGTGTTGCCATGGTTACTAAAATAAGAAATTTTCTTGAAATACTTTCAAAAAGCTACTCCTCTTACATTTTTTGTCTGATTTTAGTATAACGTGGCATACAAGTAGACTAGACTGAGATACATAATTGATGATTGCAATAAATTTTGCCACATAAAGACAGTAAACCAAGGATCATTATTCTATTTATTGCTGTTGCAAAGTTTCAAGTCCAAGTGCTACTTTTATCTTCCTTTATAAGTACAACCAGTAGAGCTACAGTCTCGTCAGAAACTTCTGGGTTTTTTTGTTAATTTACTTTTGTTTGTTTTATATTTTCCCCTCTTTTTCTGATTTCTTTGAAAAGGGGGCTTTGCAGTTAGTACATGTATTCTTATTCTTATATAAGTTATAGTGAGGTCATAGTAAACTGGGTTTCAGATGACGATTCATCTTGAAGTTAATGATGCATACTTACATGTAGTTGTTTTCCATCATAACAATTCTCCAGCACTCTGACAGATGTGTCTAAAAATTTGAGCAGACTTTAGCAATTTTTTTAATTAATTACGATCTTTTAAGGATACACCAAAGGTTTCCAAATGCCAGAATTTAATTTGCATGTAATTCTTTCATTATCAAAGATACCATAATAAAAGTACATATCATTTGAAAGCTTGTTAAATTTACTATTTAACTATCATAATTTAAACTTTAATTAATAACTTATTTAAAAACTATTTAAATATTATTGTAAATTTTAGTACATGAATAATTTATAAATCAACTTTTCTGTATTTCACCCCTCAAAGTGGTCATTTTGCCTCAAGGTAGATTAAAGATTGAACTCGTACAAACTGTATCTCAGATTTTTGTTAAATCTTCTAATTCAAAAGTTACAGCCATTTGCTCTTCAATGTTACCAATTTATTAGCCTAATTTAACATTTCCCTCAATAATTCCAAAACTAAGCTAGATATCAAAAATCTGAGATACGGTTTTTTGAAAACACATTTTCAGAGAAGCAACCCATCCAATTTTTTGAGATAAGGGTGTGAATCCTTTGAAATAATACCACAAACTGTCTGATCTTACTTTACAGTAGAGGGCAAAAACCCATTACACAACAAAATCTGCCAAAGCTAGGAATGTATGACACCTCGGAGATTCAGCTTTAGATACCTGTCACTTAGCCATATTTCCTATGCATATTCACAAGAATGAGATGTTCTTTTCTGTATTTAGATGCTTTTAATTAAGTAAAATAGGTTCAATTCTGAATCAGAAAAAATTCCCGGCAAAATGGCAAGAGCTTAGCTCCACCTCCTATTTTATGGTCATCAGTGATCTATTAGATCTCCTTCTCTAAATCTAGAGTCCCTGTAGTTTAATTACTGATAACCTCTATGTGGCTAGTGAAGAATTCCCCAAGTGGTCACAGTGATTTATTGCGTCTTTCATGAGCAGGCAGTCACAGATCAAATCAGAAGCTTCAATAACGGAACATTCACATGTGGTAGTGTTTATGTTTCATTATTGTTAAATAATTAGAAAACCATTTCATGATTACCAAGAATTTTATACGCATTATAAAGCAGTGATTAACTTCTTTTTCCTAACCAAAAATCTCAAAATTGTTGAAAATCTTGAAAAAAAGCCTTTGGTGTACCCTTAATTCTATATATACATGTATATGAACATGTACCTTCGTGTTAGCTAATTTTGCCTTTGTTTACCTTTATGTATTCAATGTACACGAGCAAACAGGGATGTATTTCTGAATTTACTGAAAACATCCCTCAAAATAGTAATATCTTGCTGACCGAATAAAGTGGAATGGTTTAAATCTAAATGTGATGATCAGAATCTTTTCATAGACAAGTAAAAAGAAAAAAAAAATAAGTATGAACAACGTAATGCCAACCACTGATAATTAAAATCAAATTGACAAGTGAGATTTTATGATCAACAATTAGATTTAAAATTGTTTTTGATCTCTGTTCAAAATGAAAAAAATCTTATGGCCTTCACTATTGAGATTTATATTAAGATAAGAATTGTACAACTTCATTCCTCAGTTCTGAACTTTCTCCTTTCGTTTTCAAAAATTATAACCGAAACACATTTTTTTTCACAAATGTTTTCGATTTGCAAAATATTTGCAATTCTTATAATCGAGAATTCATAGTGCTTCTAACTAATTAATTTTTCAATTGCGAGTTCAACAACAGGTATATTAATTACTGTATAACAGTGTATATATGGAGGATTATTTCCTTGTACTGTTCAAAAAAGTAAGATATTCAATTTGACTTAATAATAAAAAAAAAAGGATTTTAATGAATATAAGCTAATTCTACTAAATATCAATTTCATAAGATATGTTTCCGCAATTTTAAAAAAAATTGTTGATTTCAGTGGTTATTCTTTTTTCACATAAAACTGCATGTTTGTACATTGAGCACGCCCAATTTATTTCAAGACTATTAATCACAATTCTGAAAATTAATAGGCTTGCTTTGCTAACAATGCTAGAATCTGTAGATTGCAACAAAAACGCATAATTTTTTTTCCGTCTTTTTTATTTGTTGTCTTCAGGATAAGCTACACTTTCCAAAAATAAAAGAAAAAGTCGTAGGTTAAAAAGGATTTTAGCAAGGACATACATGTAATAAGAGGTCCAGGAACTCGTTAAATCACTGCTCTTCGTGAATTATGCATCTTATAAGTGAGCCAATATTATAATCGTCTATTAGATCTTAATTACATGTAACTGTGAAATAAGTTACATACGCTTAAATTTTAAAAACCCAGGGGTTGGGGGGGGGGGGGCTACTTTAGAATACATTTTAAAGGAGATGGGTGAACAAGGTGTGCAGAATGCCTATAGCTTCGGATATATAAAAATCCCATTTAATCTGTGAATTTAGCATTTAAGTAAAGTTTTCATTAATGAAATTTATGAAATTATGATAAACAAAACTTTTCTTAGGAAAGTTTTCTTGGCAAAATTTATTCTGTTATTGAAAAATAATATAGTATTCATGGGGTTCAAAAGCTAGCAATAAAAAACCTGAGTATCATTTTCCTTCGAGATTAAGCACGCTAACCACTATGCCTCTCAGCTCCTGATGAGTAGTGGCATTTAAATCATGATTGTGATGTGACCCTTCACTAAATGGACTTCAAGTATTTCTCGGAAAGAAGTGAATATTGTGTCATAAAAGTTTATTTTTAAAGTATATTGGGTCTTTGCTCCATGATTTTGTTAACAAAAAATGTATATTTTAACTTAAACTTTGAGGATAATCCTTCAAAAAAAAAAAAAAAAATGGAGCGAAGACCCACTCATATGTATGCAATTTCAAAGGCAAATAATTTCTATCTTTGTGAGATTTTTGCAAATTGTGGAGATTTTACATAAAGTATTCTTTAATGTTAGATGAAATATAAAAAAATTGTTATAATTGTCATTTAATTTTTCACCTTTATGTTTGTCGCACTATAGGCATTTCGCTCGTCTTGTTCTCCCGTCTTCTTTGTTCAATTTGAAGAGCTATTTTAAAGGAGAATTGGCTTATTTTTAACACTTTACGATAGAAAATTATATTATAAGGAATAAATTTAATAGCTACCCAAGTTATACATGTATCACCTGGGTTGGAATAGTTGACGGCTTTTTCATATAAACTGCTACGCTGTTTATAAAGCGTAAACAAAATAACTAAGGTATAGCTATTAAATTCATTTTTTATGTATACTCTGCTTCAATTTTCTTGGACATAAAATCTTGTTTTTTATTAATACATTATCTCAATCTTTTTACCTGTGAAATTCTCATCGGTTATAAAAGATTTTTTTTTTTGAACTGATTGAGTCTTGGTTAACCCAAGAGGTTCATAAATCTATACACCTTGCCCTAATTTTATACATAAAATGTAAAAATAAAAGTATACAGTAGTGTTAGACTTGTACAGGTGATATCTACGTCTCGATTCTTTGCAAGAGAAGACCATATAGGATTGACATTTCCCTTTTCGTCATTAACAATTTCGTATACAGGATATACGAAGATACATAGTAGAAGTGTGTTGCGTATTTCCTGATCATTGGCCAAATTTGAAAATACTACAAGTATAAATATTTCCCCGGTGCGACAGCTTCACAATTAAACATTCAGTCTTCAAACATTTCGATCTTTATTGAAGTAAATATTTAACCTACAATTCGAGCTCAACCTTTCATCTGAAACACATCAACAGAACAAAACACAAAGAAAACAAAGAAAATTGGTATTGAAGCCGAGAAACATGTCCATGGTTTGACAAATACTAGTAAAATACTAGTAAGCGAAAAATTTCAATCAAAACAATATTTTCTTTCATATTTCAGTCAACATTACAATACAAACTAGATCGATCCCCCAACTTCAACGCGTTTCATGGTAGCGTGCATACACCAAAGAGAACATAATTGAGAATTTCTTCATACTATTACACAGTCATACAATTTCTCCTTACGAGTTGGTCTTCGCTCCACTTTTTGGAAGCACATCTTCAAAATATGCGTAAAAATGTATACATTTTTTGGTTAACTAAAGCAAAGGGCAAGGACCCACATGCACTATATACTTTAAGAAAACCCTTTTGTGACACAACATTGGTACGTGTACATGTATCTTTCAGAGAAATATTTGAAGTTCAGTTTTTCAAAGGTCATCTAACAAACAAGATTTAAATGCCACTACCAACTGATTGTGTGGTACAGTGGCTTTCGTGTCAATCTCGAAAAAAAAATTGATACGCAGGATTTTTATTGCTTGGCAGGAACCTGAAGAAAACCGCGTCTTTTTATGATAGAATTATTTGCTGCGATAATTTTTACGCCGAAAAGTTTTGTTTGTCTTAGTTTCATGCCTTGCATGGATTTCAGATCGTTATGTTTTTTGTTCTTCAATTCATACATGCACATTTTTTATATTAAATTGAAATATTATTTGTATATTCACATATTTTTTTTCCAAATTTTACATTACTGTTAACGAATTTAAGAGATTTTGAGCTATGAAATCTCAAAAAAAGTTCCAGAGTAAAGTTTCACAGTAAATAAAAGTTTTCACTATACTTTACTATAGTAAACTATAGTTAACTATAGTAAATTTTTGTTAGGGTTCTTCTCATTCAATGCCATTTTCTTATAATTCGAATTTTCATCACTGTTTAAAAATGGTAATTGAGATGCATTTGGATTTGTAGTCAATGAAGCATGCAAAATAGTACAAGTAGATGTTTAAGTTCATTAGAATATTTTTTGAATGCCCTATTGTGTGTTTTCTGGAACTACTGAATCATACATAATTCCAAGAAGTCCTTCAGTTTGAGTAATATTCCTGTATGCAGCAGTTGTTTGTCATCATAAAAAATTCTTTGACAGTTTTCTCTCTACGAGATCCTTCAAAATAAGAACAGACTTGACAAGTTTCTATCACAAATATAGCCATCGATCATACGCACACCTATATGTCACGTTCTGGTGTCTTTGGGAGAGGTTAACTGTGATCCAGTGTTAAATGTATAAACTCTTTGGAGTCTGAAAACATCCAGCTTTAATATACACTGTATATATCAATGACATACTATATCAATGTATATTGTCATTATTCACTTACGTTTGGCCATGCTTAAAATTATTTAAATGCAGAATCTTAAGGAATAAAAATTTATTTGAAAGTCTCTTTGTTTTTATATTAGCTAAAAAGCGAAAGTGAATACTTGCTGCATTTATTTCAACTTCAGTTTCGAAATCGGTGTTTTCTCCTTTCAGATGGGAAGAAATTTTTTTTTATATAATGGATTATTTCTGCGCTTGTTGAATGTTTACAAAATGTTGCGATTCTATCAAAGTCAAAATTAAGAATCATGAAATATTTGAAATGTGAATACTTTCTATTCTTAATATCAGTTTTTCAGAATTTTTGAAGCACAGAAATTATCTGCATCACAGAATAAGATTCACTTCTTACTTAATTTTGATTCGTTGATTTGATCCGTAAGTCAAACCTATGTTTGAAAGGGTTCCTTTGTAGTGTTTGAAAAATGAATCATTTACTGTTTTATCATTTATTTTAATTCATTTATATTATTCAGAGCAAATCAGGACAAACGTGCAGCATATTTCTCGGCGCTAGATTTAAAATATCAAAGCAATTTCGCAACTGCGCATACCTCTGTAAGCTAAGTCAATTAATTTTATTTGTGACACATTAAGGTTTTTAAGATGCACAGCGGTTAACCGATAAAAGCCATAAAGGCTGGAAGGAAGAATAGGCAGAATGGAAATATGTCTTCATGTTTGCTTTTGATTGTTGTTTGAAATTAAAGTACATCTAATTATGTAAGACTTAGTGAAAAATACACATCGATCAATTTCTTTAAAATTTGGACAAGAAGGATGTGGCGCATTTAACACACACAAAAAATCATTGGAGAGTGGTATCATTTAGAGGTATCAAAACGTTCCATAAAGACAAAAAACCACAAGATGATTTATCACTTAATTTATATGTACCAAAATGTAGGTACGGAAATACGACCAATGATTCCCAATCTGCTGAGTCACCTAGTCAATGGTAGAGAGAAGATATTCTCCAAAATCTCATTAGCCAAAAGTTCAAATGAGATACCCCAACTGAAGTTAATTATCAGTCCATCTATCTTTATGTACATATTACTGTTCGTCTATCTGCATTTTTCACCTCTCGCCAATATCCACAGGACAAATCATTTTTTTAAATAACTTAAGTATGAAACAAGTTTGGGGTTACAGTGTAACATTATTTCTTTTAAAGCGATTTTCATTTCAATATTGTCATTTTGTCTTTCCATTCAAGTCTTGCGACAATTGCCTCAAAAACGAACAAGAGGTCCAGGGGCTTTGACAGTCACCTGAGTATAATACAACCCTGTAAAGATCTATGATATGGTAAATAAATTTACACTCTATCAGTAACACCAAGCATAACAAAACTATAGTGCTGAAGCTAGCTGCAGAACTGTAGCTCTTTGCTTGAGTAAATTCGGACAGATAAACCAGAGACTCTGATTTATCTGTCCGAATTTTCCAAGCAGAGAGCTACAGTTCTGCAGCTATGCTCTAGCATAAAACGCAATATTCACATTTAAGCACGATCCCCACTACATACTGGTTTCTTTTTGGTACATGAAAATATTAATACATGGCCGTAGGAACCGGGGGGGGGGCAGGGGGGCGTGTCCTCCCCCCTCAATAATTTTGGCAATATATAGATTACTCTAGTAAACATAGATACTATATGCTTGTGCCCCCTCAATAAAAAACGTCCGATGACCTTTTTTTTATTTTGCTTGTCATGAATATTTTGGTAGTGGCCCCTCAACATGTATGGCTGTGCCCCCCCCAACTGAAATTGCTTCCTAATGGCCTGTAATATATATTATTATATATAAGGTATTTTGTCTCACTTTATTTATCTATTATTTACAAAATTCCCAACTTTTAGATCATAGCATTTATTTTTGTACTTGTGATGAGGTGAACAGAATATAGGTCAGAGCAAATTAAATCAGTTAGGCATTTGTCCACTTCGTGATGGGGTATGCAATATTCACTTCAAGTTTACGATAATTTCTTTACATCGTACAAAAAAACTTTGAGTAGAAAAAATGTTCAGTTTTTTCTCTTTTTTCAGAAAATTTAATTTTGTTTTGTTGTATTCAGTATCCCAATTTATATTTACAAAACGCCAACAGTTTATGATCTGAAATGCTGAAAAGGCGTCACAGGGCGTTAAAGTACATTCACTAAAAATAAAACACTTTTTTATAGTGTTTAATTAGCTTGACACATGAACTGAAGAACGGATTGTTAAACACGAGTTCATGTAAATTAGTGTATGAATTAAAAACGGAATTTTAAAGACGCGTTTATTAGTATATGAATACAAGAATCTATTAGCGAAAGAATTTTTGAAAACATTAATATGTTTATCCGGTAAATATATATTTTTTCACCCTCATGTGCATATCTCAGTGAAAATAGCAATGTCTAAAAGCTTTATCATTTTAGGTATTGAATTAACATATTAAGTTATCTATACTAAAAAGAAATCCTTTTTGAATGTTTTATTTTTTTCGAGGGAAAGTTAGTTTAATTTTTTTTTTCTAGGAATTTAAAGCAACTAAATAGCATTAGCAAATATGAAAAAAAAACACCCCCCCCCCAAAAAAAAAAAACAAAACAAAACAAAAAAAAGAAATAAACACATTGTACCTAGGTACACAAAATACTTCTATACATAGACGACATATTTCTATAAATAATTCGACATGATTGATATATTTTCAAAGATCAGAATTGATCATGCATTTTCATTAGTGTAGTGAGAACTAATGAATAATCTTTTTATCGGTAATTAATAGATATAAATAGTATAATGATTGCAAATCAATTGGCTATGGATCCCCCAATCCGTGCTTTCCCTGGATGTTAGGCATTCCCTAAATGACAATAAATCAACACAAGAACTGCGGTGTTTTTCTCTTCTGCAAAATAGCGATAAGGTGTAATGTATTGACAATTATAATTAACTCTTTTTCATAAAATGATTTGGTGTTGTTGGTTTTTTTTTTTTTTTTTTTTTGTTTGTTTTTTTTTTGCCGAATAAAAAGATAAGTATAATCAAAGAACTCATAGTTTAATATCAGAGAAAATTTAAAGTACATTTATTAATCATTTAATCACAGGGTGATGCCATACATTCAATTGAGTGATAAGTTTTAAAAATGCAAACGTTAAAGGCATGCCACTAGTGAAATGAGTAATATCATAGGATTTTTTGAGAAGCATATTTTAGATAACTACTCATATAGCCTGACTCAAATTTTAAAAGAAAATTGAGGGTCAGTATGCATATTACTGAGTAACAGTACAATTAACTTAACCTTTTTGCACTTAATTTGTAACTTTTAGGTTAAAGCTTTAACCTTTATCATGTTTTACCAAATATAATCATGCAATTTATATATTCTTATTTAATATAAAATAGTTTGAACAATATTTAAGATTTCAAAAATCCTGCAAATGAATGTGCGTAAATTATCGTTCGACCTTTTTGCAATTATAAATTATCATATTTGGGGTATAAAAATCTAAAGACAATAAGATTAATATTTTCTTGTATCAAGCTTTTTATGACTTTAGGGCTGATCGCTTAAAATTTAATATGGAGATAATGAACAATATTCAAGCTCAAAAATCCATTCAAACTATACAAATCAGGAGCAGATCTAGAGCAAACACGGACCTCTAAAACATCAGAGGTGGGATCAGGTGCCACGGTATAGTAAGCATCCCCTCCCACCCGGTCACAGCCGCTGTGTACTCCTTGATCAGGGAAAATGGAAAAAAAAGTCCGTAGACAATTCAGCGTGTAAATAATGGCTTAACAATTAGTATGAAAAACGTCTGTCAGCATTTGACTTAATGAAAGATTGTATTTGCTGACATTGGTCATTGTATCGACCATTATGATAGAACTTGCAAAGTGACTTCAAACGAGACTGTATTCTTGTTTCATCAACTTGGTTTGTCAATAGTTTGCCTCGTTTTAGAAATTTTTCGAACGTAGATCACGCGCTTCGAATCAACTGAGGGACATAAACCCAATATGCAGGCCTGAGGACCATAAATTGAGAACAAACTTAAGTCAAAATTTCAATCCAATATAACTTTAAATACTGGATATTGACAATGAAGCAAAATTTTCATCATATACTATACAAAATTGCAAATTTTTAAGCAAATACGTTAATAAAACTTAAGATATTAAAAATCAAAGTTTTGACTTAAGTCTGTTCTCAGTTTTATGGTCTTGGGGCCTGGTGATATTGCAACATAAGTAAGGAAAGTTGACAATTGAAAGTTGAATTTATCACGTTTATCATAAAGCTTTGTTGTTAGGTTTCCATTAACTCTTTTTCTAGTAAAATATCCAAATATGAAACAGAAATGTCAGAATCTGTGGTATCTTTTATTTCAAGCTCCCTGGGATATATCGAGTCGACACATGAATGGGAGTTTTGAAATTATTATGTCACAGGCAGACATATTATTATTGTTACATCTATAAATCTGTTTGCAGGAATACTTGTAGATGGATTGGAAAATCTTAAAGACACTTTACAATTCAAATAATCATCAAGTCCTATTGTGTGTGCAATGTTTATAATTTTCGAAATAGACGCCGTTGTCATGCAAACAGAGGAAATGTGAAAATTGAAAATCTCAATTTTCCCAGTAATCACTTTGCTGATTCTTTTGATATTGTTATTCCGTGCATCAAGTCAAACTACTAGTTTCTGCCAGTGATATGGGAATAGGTTTAAAATACTTTTTCCTATTTCTCATGAATCCAAATGACGGGGGGGGGGGGGGATTTTTCCTTTTTATTTGACTGTTCTTCCCCTAAAAGTATTTCAAACTGCTTAATTTTTTTTCTTCGAAAATCAGTCTAGTATATTCTTTTCTGAATCAAATATTCTTAATGAAGTATTTTTAAAACTGTTTGATTATATATGTGCGATTAAATAAAACACACAATATAAATGAAAGAGCAGTTGACTGTCTGTACAAAAAAAAGATATACATGTACATAAATATATGCAAATTGCGCAATGCACTTAAAACAGAAACGTCCACTAAAGTGTGAGGATTGACAATGACAAGAGAGATAACTGTTTGATTGCATAAAAAAATGCTCATCTCTTGTGGATTGTCTTTAATAACACACATTTATTATGTCAATGAGTATTTGTTATATTAGATCCCTGTGTCCTTTCTGACATATTTCATTTTTCCAAATAAAATTTGCAACATGACTATTAAATTTTATTTGGTAAAATGAAATATGTTAGAAAGGACAATACCTTAAAATATACTTTTATTACACAACATTCGTATCTTTCGAGAAATATTTGAAATCCATTTGGGTCAACATCTTAAACATGATTTATTTTAAATGCCGATATTTGTTCTGAGCAGTATCACTCCTTCTAATGTGTTCGGAACCTTTTATTCTTCGGCATTCTGCAAATTATTATACCGAGCAGTTCGCAGTACATGTAGCTTTGGTGAGATCTAGCGAGACTCTTCATGGATAGTGTAATTAAATTTATTCACGGAAGTGAGGCTAGGAAGTAACTAGCTGGAGATATGGTAACAGAAAAGTTATGTTACGTTTAAGTTTTCAACACTGTATAATATCAGTGAAAATGTACATTAATCGGTCTAGAATTCATTCAAATTTCTTCAATAAGTATTCTTTATGGCATTATTTTCTACAATTTTGTATTAAAATTTCTTTTTGGACAAACATGTTTGCATAGAAACTACATTTTCTAGCGTCAGACTAAATTTACATGCTAAAAGGGAAACCAGTCTTGACTTAAAATGAATGATTAATGGGAATTTTTTTTTCTGCTATAGGAGAAAAAATCCCACAGGACAATTTTTCTCCCACAGGATAATGGTGGGATATTGGTTAGGAGAGAAAATCCCACCATTATCCCATGGGATTTCCTGATTGCAGGTGTAATATCTTTTAAACTAGAAGATATTCAGGTGTAAAGGATGGTCCATGTCATATGATTTTAAAAATCCCACCAAATGACATATATGGTGTCCATGTATCTTTGGAAAAGTGGTTGGCGAAAGTCCGGACAAATGTCGTGTCCGGAGTTAAATGTCGCACTGTTTTGGGTTACTACAAACACTACAGAAATTTTACGTTTGGAAAAGATAAAGTCTACTCGCAGTTGGAAAAACACATTGATAATTTTTTAAATGCATCTTACAAATGAAAAAGAATATAATCCTTGTTATCTATTATTTCCATGCTCACAATTACAAACAATTCATTTAAGAAATAAACGTAGAACTCTAGGTTTCTCGAAACCATATTTAGCTCATTTAAATATGTCTAAGAGATGCTGTTCCTTCTTCTTATCCTTACAGCGCTGGTGTTCTTTGCAAAATACATTCAGAACGTGGCACAGAGTATCTTTTATAATGTACATTATTATACTTTCATGTTAAACTCTAAAATCTGATTGGTTTAGACGCATTTAATGTTACCCTCAGCCTTAGCAACACACTTGACAACGGTTAACACAACGATGTAAATTATGCGCGTACGGTTCGCCGTAGATTTTTTAAAAAGGTCAATTGTGCCTCTGAACTTGATGTCAATCAAAGCTTGCGTCCGATGTAGCTATTAAAATTGAAAACAACAAACCACCGACGAAAAACGCTTGCGAGTGCAGAAATAATGAAAGTTTAGATGATTATAAGGACTCTCTGAGTATCAAATAAACAATAAAGAGGTCGGTAATTCTTTTTCGAAGCTTTCTTATTGAGAAAAACAGAAGCGGGGAGTTTGAAAGCTTTCTAAACGTGATCTTGATGACGATCCACGAATTTTGTTGATGACATCCTATATCAATAGACATTCAGTATAATAAAATAAATAGCGCACACTTTTGAGGGTACATGTAACAGTATACAGTTAAAGTATATCATTGAGGGAGTTAGCAAGATTCCAGTTCCCCAAGACCAGGACTACTTCCCGAGGCGAAGCCGAGGGAAATAGTCCTGGTCGAGGGGGAACTGGAATCTTGTTAACTCCCGCAATGATATACTTCTAAATGTTTTATTATACCGATACAAACGTAAAATTTAGAGGATTCAGATAGCGTGATTTCAAAGCAGGGATTAGCTCACTGAACTAACACACGGGGATTAGTCCATTCACGTATCATACCAATATAAAAGAAAAATCTAGAGGATTACGGATAACCGGGAATTAGCTTTCGAAGCAGGGATTAGCTCACCTGACTAACGCACGGGGATTAGTCCATTCATAACGATAACGATTTCTAGGGAATAACGATTTCATAACGATTTCTAGGGAATAAGTCATATCTAACGATCTAATGTTATATAGGGAAAAATCAGTAGAGGTATAATAATTGATATTGACACCCCTTGGAAAATTGTCAACCTTCGCTGACGCGTTGGTTGACAATGGTTTTTCTTTGGGGTGTCAATTTCAACTGTTACCCTCAAAACATGCACTATTTATATACTGTAAAACTTTAAATTTATAGTGAACAATACATGTAAGTAACAACAAATAACAAACGCACCAACATCAATTTATATTATGAGATGACATGTACCGTACTGTAGATAATTTATCGTAGAAGACAATAGTTATATAAACAGATGACCAGTGCATTTTCTCTGAAAGTGTAAATGTCTATGATTCTGAGAAGGGGGTAATCCATGTTATTTGGAGATAGACAACTTGTGTTATTATTATTATAATATGGGTTAAACAAACCATTACAGAAACAAATGTGTGTGCTAGAGACAATTTTTTCATACTACACGTATTTAATAGAAACAGATTATAGCAATTTCTTGTTTACTGCCATTTTTATTTATGAAACCACTTCTTCCCCATAACCCTTGAAAGGGTTAACCAAGATCACATGCCTTGAATTAAATCACAATAACATTTATAGTGTAGTGGTTAGCGTGTTAGCCTCGAAGGGAAAATTGACACGCAGGATGGTTCGAACCCCAAGAATACCACATTTTATTTAAAAAATCATAAAATGATCTTTGCCAAAATAATTTTCCGCAGAAAGCTTTTGTTTGCCAAGATATTTCATATCTTTTAATGATAAGAACTTAACTATAAATGCTAAATTCACAAATTGAATACCGGTATAGCTTTTATACATTTGAAACTATGGAAATTTTGCACGCCTTGTTCGTCCATCTTCTTAAAACCACAAAACACAATAATTCATAATGTTTTGGAAACATCAGGTTGTAATGAAATTCTGCAATATTTATAGTCAAATACTTCCTGGTTAAAAAAATTAAATTGTTTAAACTTTGCTTTACAATTCCCTGTTAATTCCCTATTAAGAAACATGTAGTAAGACTAGCTTAAAATATATTAAGAAGATAAAAGTATAAAGATAAAAGTACAAATAAAAAGTATTTAAAGAACGTTTTGCTTCATGAGAAAAACACTGTTAGCAAATGAGGGTAAACAGAAACATTGTACTCATAATTTTTTATTTATTCATATTTGATAATTCTAATATATTTGTTGCACTCCTTACCAAGAGCATGTGAGACTTAAAAATAAAACTGAGAAGCATAAATAATATCAGAATATGTTCTTTTGTTTCAGTAAAGTCGTGATGGAATTATCTGAATTTTTTATCATATTTTATTTCCAATTTTTTTTTTTGGTTATTTTTTTTTTTTTGTTTTTTTTTTTTGTTTTTTTTTTTTCCAATTAAATAAAAATTAAACGAAAAGATTTCTATTATGCCTAAACTATTTTTCATAGGCGACAGACAGTCCATCGTAAATTGGATCTTTTAATTTATTGTCGAAAAATCTTAGCTGTCGTGAATATATTGATGGTTTATAAGCAATGCTAATGAAAACGTGAGTTCTTGAAAAAAAGAAACTGAAGTTTAAAATTGGTAGGAATAACCTTTTACAACTGCAAACTACCTTTATAGACCTTCACTTAAATATGCTTCAATTATTTGGAATGGCTGCTTTAATTAGGATGCTGAAAAATTATCTGCAGCTAGAATTGTCACAGGTCTTCCTGTTTTGTGTCTAAAGAAACAGATTCTTTAACTCATCGTTAAAATATATTCGCTACATCGCAAAAATGACTACCACATTCAAAATTCACTTTGTGGGTGACTATTTGAGTGATATCGTCCCAACGTGAAACTTGTCAAAATATAATACACTTAATAAAGAACAATTCACTATCCGAAGATGCAGAGTAGAATTTCAGATTCTGTGAAACAATCTAGGGTATAAGACCTTGATTACAAGAATAAACAAGATGTGTTTGTGAAACACTGATGTCCCCGCATAGCAGCTTATGGCGAAGGTTAAGGTTTTTCAAATGCAAGTCAAACTCCAGGTCAAGAAATCAAAAATGTTGGTATCCAAAGAAAGGTCTTGTCTCGAGAAATATACATGTGAAATACAAAAGCCCTAATACAAACCGTTGAAAAGTTATGGCGAAGGTTAAAGTTTTTTCAAAGTAAGTAAAACGGCAAGGTCAAGGTCAAATGGTGCCCAAGGGAAGGTCTTGTCACAAGTGATACACATGATTGTGAAATGTAAAACCCTAGAACCAAACGTTCAAATGTTATGGCCAATGTTCAATTTTTTTAAATTAGGTCAAACTCCAAGATAAAGGTCAATGCCAAAATTGTTGGTATCCAAAGGAAGGTCTTGTCACAAGGAATATACATGTGAAGTATGAAAGCCCTAACATCATTTGTTCAAAAGTAATTGCCAAGGTTAAAGTTTTTCAAAAGTAGGTCAAACTCAAAGGTCAAGGTCAAAGTTGTTGGTATCGAAAGAAAGGTCTTCTCACAAGGAATGCATGTGTGAAGAATGAAAACCCCAGCAGTAACTGTTCAAAAGTTATGGCCAAGGTTAAAATTTCTCAGAATTAAAGTACAATGTAGGTCAAACGCCACGGTCAAAAGGTCAAAGTTGTTGGTATCCAAAGAAAGGTTTTGTTACAAGGAGTACACATGCGAAGTATGAAAGCACAAGCTCCAACTGTTCAAAAGTTATGGCCAAGGTTAAAGTTTTTTTCAAAGTAGGTCAAACTCCAAGGTCAAGGTCAAAGGGTCAAAGTTGTTGATATCCAAAGGAAGGTCTTGTCACAAGAAATGCACATGTGAAGATTGAAAGCCAAAACTTTAACTGTTCCAAAGTTATGGCCAAGGTTGAAGTCTCATAAAATTTTGCAAAAGTGGGTCAAACTCCAAGGTCAAGGTCAAAAGGTCAAATATGATGGTGCCATAAGAAAGGTCTTGTCATAAGGAATAAACATGTGAAATATGAAAGTCATAGCTCTAACCAATCAAAAGTTATGGGCAAGGCTAAAGTTTTTGCGGACAAACAGACAGACAGACAGAGGACGGACAGGGCAAAAACTATATGCCCCCGAATCTTCGATTACGGAGACATAAAACCGAAAACTAAATAACATATTTAATAAAAAAAAATGAAATTACAAAATAAAAACAAGATGTGTTTGTGAAACACTGATGCCCCCGCATGGCAGCTTATGGCGAAGGTACAGATTCTTAAATGCAAGTCAAACTCCAGGTCAAGAAATCAAAAATATTGGTACCCAAAGAGAATGGTCTTGTCTTGAGGAATATACCTGTGAAATATGAAAGCCCTAGTACAAACCGTTGAAAAGTAATGACGAAGGTTAAAGTTTTTTTTAAAGTAATTAAAACAGCAAGGTCAAGGTCAAATGGTGCCCAAGGGAAGGTCTTGTCCCAAGTGATACACATGATCGTGAAATGTGAAAGCCCTAGAACTAAACGTTCAAATGTTATGGCCAATGTTAAAATTTTTTAAAAGTAGGTCAAAATTCCAAGGTCAAGGTCAATGCCAAAATTGTTGGTATCCAAAGGAAGGTCTTGTCACAAGAAATATACATGTGAAGTATAAAAGCCGGAAGATTCGGGGGTATATAGTTTTTGCCCTGTCCGTCCGTCTGTCTGTCTGTCTGTTTGTCTGCAAAAACTTTAACATTGCTCATAACTTTTGAATGGTTGAAGCTATGGCTTTCATATTTCATATGTGTATTCCTTGTGACAAGACCTTTCTTTGGGTAATATCATATTTGACCTTGACCTTGGAGTTTGACCCAGTTTTACAAAAATTTTCCAAACTTAACCTTGACTATAACTTTTTAACTGGTAGTGCTAGGGCTTTAATACTTCACATATGTAATCCTTGTGACAAGACCTTCCTTTGGATACCAACAACTTTGAACCTTCGACCTTGACCTTGCAGTGTGACCTACTTTTGAAAACTTTAACATTGGTCATACCTTTTGAACGGTTGACGCTAGGGCATTCATATTTTACATGTGTAATCCTTGTGACAAGACCTTCCTCTGGATACCAACAACTATAGCCCTTGACCTTGGAGCTTGGCCTACTTTGAAAAAACCTTTTACCTTGGCCATATCTTTTAAATGGCTGGTGCTAGGGCTTTCACATTTCACATGTGTATTTCTTGTGAGAAGGCCTTTCCTTGGGCACCATTAATTACTTTTGAATTTTTTTTTTTGGTTGCTGCTAGGGCTTTCATATTTTACAAGTATATTCCTCGGTACAAGACCTTACTTTGGGCACCAACATATTTTGATTTGCATTTGAGAAAGTTTAACCTTCGCTATAAGTTGCCATACGGGGGCATCAGTGTTTCACAAACACATCTTGTTTAATTGAAAAAATTATCCTAATGCCTGAATTACTAGTAATCTTTTTAAACGCTTGTTTTTCAATTGATGGATTCATCAATATTGATACAGATCTCTTATATACTTGTTGATTGTTACACGTATTTATCTTTACAGATTAATAACACTATATTTTTTGCTGTTCATACTTTTATTGAATATTTGAAATTGCTAAGCTATCTAACGAAATTCCATTTGTATTTCTTGTAAAATTCAGATTCCTATGAATTATTTTGCATGGCATATTGTTATATTTAAGAAGACGAACCAGAAAGTTGTTAGAACGTGTTTCCAACTTTTTGATTTATGCAACAAAATACGTTCAAAACCCGAGTTTATCAATCTGGAAACGAAAAACAGTAAAAACGTGTCCCAATGTGCAAACTGTCCTTATTTCCAGTAAAGTAGATCACACATGCCCAGTAATTATTTTGATTGATCATTAAATTGTTAAAAGATGAATATTTCCTTGTGGTAAATAAATTCAACAAATAATTTTCTTTAGCAAAATCGTCAAATTCGTGTAACAATGTTCACAAAAATTTAAAATGAGTTTTTTCATAAGGTTTTTTTTATTATAGTTTATTAACGTATGTCAATTCAATGCATTAATTACTCAATGATATTAATTTTTGTCTTTGCTAATACCGGGCCATGCTAGTGCACAATGAAAATCTAAAAACATTATGAAATTTAAAAAAAAAAGAAAAGAAAAGAAGATTGGTGCCCGCACTTTACGAGTGTATCTATGAAAGATTTTCATTTATCTTAACTGTTACTATTTTCAAAATCTGATTTTCCATCTACATTAAAAATTTCGCCAGGTGTGTTTGATACATGCAGATTTTCTTCTATATATTTTCTCCTTTTTTTGTAATAATAATGGACAAGTGTACTTAGACAGTTATGAAAATACAGTTTTTGAGGATCCTGATGTATTAATTCAATGAATTATAATAGTTTTAGGAGGTTTTATTTGCTTGATCAATATATATATATATATATATATATATATATATATATATATATATATATATATATATATATATATATATATATATATATATATATAATTGTGCTATAATAGTTCAAGAGAAAATTGTAAACATTGAAAGATAGAAAGACAGGCACACAGACATGGATAACAAGTTTTCAACAGAAGGAGTTAATTGGCTAAAAGCTTTGCCAAGAACCAAATCAAGAATTGATGAGTCTCACATCAGAATACAAGCCGACTCAGGGTTTGCTTACCTACGTTTATCTTTCTTGTTTCCTCCATCTTCACTTTAAAAAAGAATTTAACGCATTTAATTATTTATCTTGTTCTTTAATGAGACAAGTTCTAAACGATCAGTAATAATAAAAATTTGAGAAGATGCAGATGTATGAGTCACACTTTTTGATTGGCGCTTCGTTGAAAATTCTAAGAAAGAAATGTAATTGAGACTTTCTAAAGTTTATGACCAGTATAAAAGACCACACTAGCTCTCGGCTTACTCAGAGGCGTCCTTGACGAAGTAGGGAGAGGTTAGTAGGTCATATGTTATGTTAAAAGGATTAAAATCAGAGTTTGTTGAGGTTTTTAAATGGTTAAAAGTTTTGTCTTCATAAATTTGATGTTTCCTTTCAGGAAATTTAATAAAAAAAATTTCTTCGTATAACTTTTCCAAACCGAAACAGAATTTAATCACTAAATATATTATGATTAAGATTTTCATCATATTTAAAAATAAAATTAATACAACTTTTTACATTTAGGAAGATGGCAAACATTTGGAGGGAATCTATTTTGTTCCTTTTCATATCCCTTATCTTTTTTAAAATATCGTCTGCTCTTTTGGAACCAACTCCATTCCCAAACACCTTACGACAATGTTATGAATTAAGGTCGTACAACATGACGCCATCAGATGAAACCGCCATTAGAATTCAAAATGACTGTTACAAGCAGTATCATTACCAACAGATTGCAGAAGGTAAAATTTGGTCGGGACCAAACGTTACCCAGGAGGGTAAAAATTATATCAACAGTTTATTTCGACAGTTATATGTCGAAGTAAATAAGATTTCCACTTCCGACAAGTCCCAAAGACACAAACGACAAGTCGGTATGGGGAGACGTAGACGAGAAGTAAGAAGCCCAGGAGCTTTTCAACCATTTGCTCAGTGTATACAGAGACTGTACAATACGGTAAAACTATAAACTTTTTTATCATTCTCCATCAGTTTTACCTCGAAACTTTACTGGTAAGGGATATATCTTTAATAGTATGTATTCTTATGTTTCTTAATTAATATCAAAAACTAGTTAATTGAACTGAAAACAAATTATTTTTTTTATTCATCTGTTTTCAAAATTCATTAATTTTATTGAGTAATTATAATTACCATAAGAAAATTATCTCAGAAAAAAATACGCATTTGTAAGCTAAATACTTGTGGAAAATGTCTCTACTTTTGGACTCAATACTCACTAAGCAGCTAAAATTATATTTTCCGTCAAATTTTGTTCGCAATAAGAAAGCAGTTCAAATACTTGTTTTGGATATACCAGCATAGTTTAATTTTTTCCAAAGTCCTGTGGTATTAAGAACAAAATTTCAGACAAGTGAAGGGCTATATATATTTTAGAGAGTACAGATGCAGCCCCCACTCAATGCCTATCAAGCCATAGCATCCATTCATACTGGACCTGTACTGGGAACGGCCCATGGAGGACCCGCCTTTCTGCCTTGGCATAGGATTTACTTATTAATGTAAGAAAGGAATTATTGAAAGATTTTTTGTTAATTTAATTGACAGATTTAGTTTCACTCGAAAATCTGCTCTGTGGGTTATCAATTTATTTCTTCATGATAAATAAATTTAAAAAAAGAAAAACTTAACACAACGTTGTCGTAAGTGACATTTGCTAGTATATAGAGTTTATGTCTAGATTAAATTAATTCTTAGGTAGATAGAAAAAAAATATGTGCAGTACTTTTTAGTTTAGAGATCGCATGTAATGGTATCCCAGTACCGTATTGGGACTCGACCGTAGACCATGATATGCAGGACCCAACTATGTCTGTAGTCTGGAGCGAACAATTCTTTGGAAATGGTGATGGTGCTGTAATGACAGGTCCCTTCCAAAATTTTGAAACAGTTATTCCTGGAGATTTCCTTACTAGAGAAATAGGAACAGGTTAACTTAATTAAATACAATTAACTGATCATAAAAAATCCTAATTTTATCTGACACAAGGTAATCTTTGAAAAAATCGTTTTCATATTGTCTTGAACCCCACTCCGTTCAAACTAAAAAAGGGTACATGTATCTACAATGTACTTCAAATGAATCTAAATTTTTCAGCAGGGGTAAATCACGATAATTTTGCTTCTTTACATTTTCCCTCCTTTTATCCAGGTCAGCAGAATTCTCTTTTTACAAAAGAAGGCCTCGCAAGTGTATTGAGTCGAACTAGGTTTCAAGAAATAGTCGAACCAAAAGTTGGTCCTGAATACATTTTCAGCTTAGAGGGGCATCACAACGGCCCACACAATTGGGTGGGAGGTCATCTACCGACCCCAGAGCTAGCTGCGTTTGATCCTGTATTTTTCATGCACCATGCATTTATAGACGCAGTTTGGGAACAATTCAGAAGACGACAAGTTCTGTCCAACATTAATCCAGAGCAAGACTATGCTACGATTACTCCACCTGGACATGGACCAATGGATTTAATGGATTTCCGACCCTATAATTTCCAGCTAAGAAATATAAATGGGTTGTCTCAGACCATAGCGAATCTTGTAAGGTACGAACCCTTCCCAACCTGTGAAAACAACTGTAATTCTAGTCCATTTATGTCATGTGATCCTACCAGAGGAGTATGTGTATCTCAAGCACGCCCTACAGCAATGTTACCACTTGGAATCGGAGGCGCAGCTAGCTTTGCTAGCCAGCCAGGCCAACTTGCAGCCAGTTTGAATGCTCCCTCAGTCTCTCGATTACGAGCACAAGCCCGTGGTCCAATTCGTGGAGGAGGAAGATTTCGCTCGTCTCCATTTACAGACACACGAAATCGTCCAAATACTATAGGTAACGCTCCTGTAGCCCCTGAATTACAGGCATTTAGTGCCCAGCTCAGATCAGGAGGGAGACGAAAGCGAAGGGATATATCCAAAGAACAGGGCACCAATACATCCCTTAATGAACACGTGCAACCCCTGTCTTCATTGGAACGTGCGTATACAAACACCTTTATTATTGACGGAGTAGTGGATGTTACAAGATGGGTTTATGTGCCAGTTCGCGTTATCTATAGCAGATCCTCCAACTCTGATGGCATTGACCCCACACTTGGTGCGAAGAGTCCTCGAAAAAATCCGAAGGAGAACTGCATAGGAGTCAGTTCAGGGGCCTCAAAGGTTTATGTAGCTTCCGGTGGTTTAAACTATTTCGGAAACTATAAGGACTTTACTATCATAGATGAAAGGCAGCCTATCTCCATCACAACAACAGCTGTGGGTATCAAAAACCCAGATTATGGCAAAGGAGAGGTTTTATTTACGGCGTACGACTCCTGTGGGCGGCCATGTCGGCCCCTTTGTTTGACACCTGGGCAAACTAAACAAAAGTACAAGCCTTGTTCCGGAGTCTTCAAGATCTCAACTGCAACTCCAAAAATGTACAAATTTACTTACAAAGATATCTTTACTGTTAACGGTTTAGAACACAATATAGTGGATGTCGGTTCTCTCGAATCCTCTCCCACACTCGTTTTCGTATGTGGAAATGATAAAATATGGCCATGGGAATATTAAGTATTTTGATTGTAATGCAAAAAAAAAAATTGTTCAGATCTTGAGTATCACCTCACCTAAATATTGTATAATAAAAATAAATTCTACATACAAATACTCATTTATCACAACTCGTCTTTAAACAAAACAATGGTCTTGTGTTAATAAGTTTTAACAAGTGAAACTGAAGGTCATGATATGAAGTCAGACTTTGGGAAGTCAGACTATTATTTCATAACATTCAATATTATTTTTATTAGAAAAAATAGTTTTCCCCAAATAAACAATAAATGTCATTTTCTTTTTTAATCTGTTACTTACTTACTGCCCGTGACGCCTTTGGCATATAGGGCAGTAACGAGGGTTCTCCATCCTTGTCTATCACTGGCTAGCTTTTGGAGTGTGCCCCAGCTTCTCTTTTGTTCTTTAAGTTCGGCTTCCACTGTCCGCCGCCAAGTGACTTTGGGCCTACCTCTCTTCCGTTTTCCCTCTGGTGTCCAGAAGAGAGCTGTCTTTATGATGCTGTCCGAGTCCCTTCTAAGTACATGGCCAAGCCAGTTCCAGCGTCTGATGATGATGATTGTGGCCATGTCCTCTTGCTGGCACCTGTTGAGAAGGTCTTGATTTGAGATGGTATTGGGCCAAAATATTCTTAAGATCCCTCTCAAGGACTTTGTATGAAATGTTGACAGCTTGTTCAGGTCGCTCTCTGTCATTCTCCAACACTCTGATCCATACAAAAGGATAGGTAGAATGCAGCTTTTGTATAGTTTCAGCTTTGTTCTTGTTGTGTACTGACTTGATCTCCAAACAGTATGTAGGTTGTTAAAAGCTGCTCTTGCCTTGGATAGTCTCTCTTTGATGTCGGTCTCTGCTCCACCATCTGTTGTTACTTTGCTACCCAAGTATGTAAAGGTGTTGGTACATGGAAGGATGTGATTTTCCACTTTGACCGCTTGTGGGTTGTTTACATTTAGGGTCATGACCTCTGTTTTTTTGGTGTTTATCTTCAGTCCAATGCTTCCTGCATATTTGTGTAGCTTGCTGGTTTTGTCTTGAATGTGCTGGTGGGAGTGGGAGAATAAGGCTATATCATCAGCAAAGTCCAGGTCTTCTAGTGTTGTAAATGTACCCCATCTGATGCCTCTCTGAATGTCAGATGTTGTATTCTTCATGACCCAGTATTCTTCATGACCCAGTCAATGGCTATGATGAATAGTGTTGATGACATTACACAGCCTTGACGGACTCCTGTTTTAACGTCAAACTCGATGCTGGTGTTTCCAACTCTGCATCTGAAGTTGACATAAAAACTCTTGATGACATCTATTAGATGTTGTGGGATGCCATATGACCGCACAATTTTCCAGAGACTGTCTCTATGAATGCTGTCGAAGACTTTTTCGAAATCAATAAAATTAATATATAACTGTCGTTGCCATTCTGTACACTGTTCAATGATGTTTCTTAGTGTAAATATTTGATCAATACATCCTCGCCCTGGATTAAATCCTGCTTGTTCTTTACGCAGTTTGACATCTACAGCTATGGATATCCTTCTGATGATGATTTTAGCCATGATCTTACTTGGGATGGAAAGCAGTGTTATTCCTCGCCAATTGTTGCAGTCGTTTAAGTTGCCTTTCTTTGGTATTTTAATGATGACTCCATGGTTCCATTCATCTGGTATGGTGTTTCTTTCCCAGATGTCATGGAAAATTGGCTGTAAGATTGTGGCTGTAAGAAGTGGATCTGTTTGGAACAATTCAGCATTTAAGTTGTCATATCCAGGGGCTTTTCCATTTTTTAGACTTTGTATTGCAGAGACAATTTCTGGAATTTGTGGAGGTTCAATGCTTATATTTAGGTCATTTGCTGGATAACTGATGTCAGGTTTATGAGTTGGAGGTGGTCTGTTTAAGATTTCCTTAAAATGCTCTGTCCATCGTTCCTCCATCTCTTGTTCTGATGACAGCAACTTTCCTGTTTTGTCCTTGACAGGTAGATTGGGAGATGGTCTATTCCTGCCACTCAGTGCCTTGGTTATTTTGTAAAGGTTTCCTTGTTCTCCTCTGTTGGCTGCCTCTTCTGCTTTTGTTGCTAGGTCATCTATGTGTGCTCTCTTGTCTGCACGTAGAGCCTTTTTCACTTCCTTCTCTATTTCACTGTATTCCCTTTGATGTCTCTCTTTAAGTCTCAGAGATTTGGCCTCATTTACTTTCTTTTTGGCATCTCTTCTTGAGTCAATCATTTTCCACGTTCTAGGCATTATCCAGTCTTTACTCCTATGCTTCTGCCTATAACCAATACATTTCTCACCAGTTTCAGTGTAGATGTTGCTAATTTTTTCCCACTTTTTGTCGATTGATGTTACATGTATGTTGTCCTCTGGTTCCAAATTTTGTAATATATCGAACTTATTCTTGAGCATGATGTTGAATTCATGTCGTACCTTGATGTCTTTAAGTTTATCCACATCAAATTTCTTTCTTGCCATGTTCTTTCTCTCTGTGCTACGCAGTTTTAGTTTGATAGTTGCTGTTACCAGGTGGTGATCGCTATCAACATCGGCACCTCTCTTCACCCTCACATCCAATAATGATCGTCTCCATTTTCCATTTATCATGATGTGGTCAATTTGATTTCTATCTCTCATGTTTGGAGAGTGCCAGGTTAACTTATGAATGTTTTGGTGGGGGAATAGTGTTCCTCCAATTACATAGTTGTTGGTGGTACAAAACTCTACAAGTCTCTCTCCATTTTCATTCATGCTTCCACAACCATGTCGTCCCATTGCCCTATTGTATAGTTCATTATCTGCTCCGACTTTAGCATTCATATCACCCATGATGATCTTAATATCGTGGTCTGGAATGTTGTCTAGTTCTTGCTGTAGTTGTTCATAAAAAGCATTTTTATGTTCTTCATCTGCATCGTTAGTGGGTGCATAACACTGGAATAATGTCATGTTGACTTGCTTTCCTCTAAGCCGTACCGTTAGCAATCTACTGTTGATTGGCTTCCATTCCATTAAAGACTTCTCAATTTCCTTTTTGAGAATAACTGCAACCCCTTCATGATGTTGTCCATCTTCTCGACCAGAATACAGTAATGTTTCACCTGTTGTTGTACGTATTTTCAAGCACAGATTAAAAAAGAAAAAAAAAGTCATTTTCTTTTTTAATCTGTGCTTGAATAATATACATGTAATAAAGAAAATCACATAAATAGACAAGGAATGTATTTCAATGAATAACATTGACAAATTGAATGAAGAATGTAATAACGAAATGAAAATTCCAATTAAAAAAAATATTTGGTTTAAAAAGTCCACTTGCAAGAGTTATCTATTTACATGTATCTATAGAGTTTCCTATTTCCCCCAGACTCAAAACACTAAGGAACATGTACATTCAGAATAAGGATAACATTTCTAGAGTATAGATTAATAAAGAATAAAGACAAGTATATAAATCAACAAGAGTACTGTAAATAGCGCAAGTCAATTATTATTTATTTCAACAAGGTTTTAGATTTCAACTCGAATTTCCTCCATACATGTACATACATGTTGTCATTGTAAGAGCTCGCCACTTTCTCTGTGACATTGAACATTACTTGTTTAGCGAAGATTTCACTGTTGTTCTCTTTGTTATATACTTAAGCAAATTCTTAGGAACATTATATCAAATTTTGAGGCTATGTTTTCTCGTAAGATTTTTTTTACGCAGTAAACCCGCGAACTACCTTAAAAACAATCCTCCTTCGTTTATGATTCATATTGAATCCGTTGCTTTTTTTCACTGTTTACAACACCGCATGTTTAGTCTATTTTTAAAGCGTTTTAAAGATATAGATCATATTTATAAGGGAGCCTGTACACCAAACAATGGAGGTTTATTTTTTGTGTAGTACGTCATCAAAAAGTGGTGTAATGAGCCTCCTTAATATTTTTGTAAAACTCGCGGTCTTTAAAGGTCGCAGATAGTGCGCGCGGCCCATGGTTAAATTGTCATAAACTTTGAAATAAATTGTTCGGATTAAAATGATTTTCCTATAAAAAAAAAAACTAAAACTTAATAAAAATTCAATATATCTCAAATAAAGCAGTAATCGTCATTTCCTGATTTCTATAGATTCGTTCATTGGACAGTGAAAATATTAAGAAAAAAACTCGCGAAATGTGTCAAGATTTGACAGAAAAAGCGAAGTCGGCCATCCGAATGGAACAGCGTCCAATAATAATGTTTTATAATGGTTGAAACAATATCAGAAACAAACTAATCAATCAAAGAACTGAAATTATTAATATATTTTCATTGATTTGAAATTGGTATATAACAATTTGAGAGACACTACACGAAGTAGAAAATTATTGTTATTAGGTAAAAGTAGATATCCCTATTCGTGACGTTGTTATAAATCTAGTGCAACGTTGGAATGACTTTGCAGCCTGTGTATACAAAGTATTTAAATACTAGTCACGCTCATAATTACTGTATATTTTTTTTTTACATTTTAAAATTTACTCAGTTATGATCTGTAAATATTATCGCACACACTCAGGAGTGTGACATTATAAAGAAAATATATATCATAATAAAAATTCAAAATCCATATTTTTGACGTTATCACATAAATTAACATAGCGTCAGAATGGGCTGTGCATATACAGTCTATTTAACCTAATGGTAACTTTTGTAAAATAGTGTGCTTTGTTTAAATTTTTATATATTTACTAATTCATGGCCTATATCAAAATAATATCGTATATATTTGGCAGTGTGGTCATTATTATGAAAATTATAGCATCTGTCCAAGAACTATACGGACAACACTCGCAGATGTATTTGATATATCCGAAATAGGATGTTGATAATGATTATATGTGTGTTTTCCACTAATTACCTTTTTAAAAAACACAGATAGTATTTGAAATTAAATATTTGTCAAAATAAATTGTATTCACATTTTTCATGTTGGAATAAATGCGGTGTCTCGTCTTGTCGGTATCTCGCTATTTTTAGATAAATACGCAAGAGTACATAAAGTCGATGTTTATTATTGCTTGTAAAACATAAATCGGGGAAAGTTATTTCGCAAGCGTTAGACATTTTATCTTATTTTATCTTCATGTGTCACACCTATTATTCACCATACATTTATCATTATTAGCATGTCATCACAACATTATTTTCTTATGTTTCTTCCTTTTTTGTAACTCTGTTAAAGCAGTTTATTGTGCAGATATGACGCTGACATTTATTTAAACAAAGATGTATATACTATCTTTTTTAAATACCGGTATGTCAGATTTACACAACAGAATTTTCTTATATTTTGAATTTAATGTACCTGAGCCCGATCTGAAATGACCTCTGAATATCCCGGGGTATTTAAGTATATCTTATTGCTATTAGAAGGAAAAGTTCAATTTAAAAACCAAATTTCAAACTGAAATACAGTTTTTTTTCTTTTTTAAATTATCTTATCAATGTTTTATTTGGGAATATCATATTAAAATATTTTGTACTGGTACAACTTGATTTTAACATTGTCGAAGACAACATGATTTTAGATAACAAAATCAATTCCTTTGCTAGAAAGAGGTTTTATAAAATTTTCATTTTAAAAGCGAAAAGAATGAAAGAGAAGGCAATTGGTGTCATTGCAGTGTCTTTCAGTTTTATAAAGACCCAATCGTCAATATAAATGCGTAACAAAATGATACACAATTTCAAAAGAACGCGTACAATATTTCCTGCGGTGACGTCATGTTTTAATGTGTACATTTTTAGTAGTTTACCTATTAGTATCTCTTCCCTAAGTATATATTTTATTATTATAGCTAGGTCAATAATCACTACGGACATTGTTGATTAATTGGTGTTATTCAAATGTGTAATGAAGCTAATCTGTTGAATTTTACTAGCACTGTCCGTAATTGTTTTCTATTCGGAATTTCCCCTAAAAATGTCTTTGTGTTCGTATATAAATGTCTGTGAACTTTTCACCGTGTTTAGAGGACACTTGCAGACTAATACACTCAGGTTAGTATTTAGATATAATCATTCCCTTCAGAGTTCATTTAATATATATATTTAATATATTTTAATAAAAAAATTAATGTATAATTTTAAAACTTTGAATAGAGAAATCGATGTAACCTTAGCAAGCATTTCGCATTTTATATATATATATTACTTCGTTGTTTTAAAAACTAATTGCAATGATAACAATTTTGACATCTCATTGTCTTAATATGCATTTAAAAAATATAGGAAACTGCTGTATAATTCTATTTTATATCGATGCCTCAAAGGTGCTTAGACACAGATTTGAAGTTAATATTTTCTCAAATTTTCTGTATAATATCACGACTTACACATGTATATATTGCAATAGCATTTCACACGAAAATATAATTAAAAACTTTTTTTTATCTGGAAATTATTGGAACTATGAATTCCTGGACGCGTTTGATTAACACATCCTTGCACTTTCACAAATTTTATCTTTATCCTTAATATTTAAGAAAAGAAGCGATTTTGTTGTGTATTAATAAAAAACAATACATCTATAATCCAGAAAATTCAGAGTAGAAATGTGCGAAAGCAAACCCCCTTACTAATATCGTCAGCCCGTGCTCAGTGTTTTGTACAGAGTTTAACAAATTGAATACACCCGTGAAACGTAAACTGTTTTTGTAAACAAGGCACGAGCTCTGTTGTTGTTAATATTTACGATTCACCGGGTGTGTTCAAATGTTAAAGTCTGCACACACCACTGAGCACGGACTGACAATACTGTGAGTGGGTTTTGCTTTCGAACATTTCTACTCTGAATTTTCTGGATCATAGTTTTAATATTTTTCATTAACACAAAACAATATTGCCACTTTTCTTAAGTATTAAGAATAAAATTAAAATTTATGAAAGTGCACGGATGTGTCAATCAAACGCGTCCAGAAATTTGAAGTTTCAATAACTTCGAAATGAAATAAGATTTTTATTAAATTTTAGAATGAAATGCTATAGCAACATATAAGTCATGAAATTATACAGAAAATTGGAGAATATATTAACTTCAAATCTATGTCCAAGCACCTTTAAATTAAACATTATCCTTTTCTATTCACCAATAAGTATATTAATAACGAGTTTCAGAATTATAACGAAAAATTTTTACATAACTGTATTGCAAATTTCATGTATACCATAATTTTTTTTTTCATTAGTACCAGCAGTTAGTGGCAAAAAAAATTCTTATACAATTTGATTTAAGGAAACGATGAAGGTTTGGTTGAAGACAAGGATCATTTTTATATGTCTGGAACTTGTGCAATTGTCCTCACCTCTCTTGGACCCAGCTCCGTTTCCAGACGCTCTAAAGCAATGTTATGAGTTCCGTTCATTCAATATGACGCCATCTGATGAGGTTGCGGTAAACATTCAAAATTATTGTTACCGACAGTACCAATATAAACAAATTGCTGATGGTAAGATTTGGTCTCCCCTAAACATTACCAAGGAAGGCGTTAACTACATTCATGGATTATTCCGGCAAATCTTCAATGAGGCCCGAGATGTTGCGAGACATAGTATGAAATCAAGGCGCCATAAACGACAGGCACGATTTCCAGGACGATACAGACAGGAAGTACGGAGTCCTGGGGGTGCCTTCAGGCGTTACGCTCGATGCATTCTTAGACTTCAAAGAGAGGTGAGAATAAATTAAAAGACTGATATTTAAATTCTGGATCTTCAAGGTATTGGTCACTATACATAATATATAAAATTATTAGGGATGGCAATTTGTAACCGGTTAACCGATTACTCGGTCGGAACGATGGCAATCGGTTAGAAAATCTGTAATCGGTTAGTCGAAAAAAAAATAATAACTTGTGTATTTTAACGCAAATTTCTTATAATTCATTTTCGGAAAAAGAGAAATCTCTGCATTAACTTTGATAATTCAACATTCTCACATATCCAAGCTGACTTGCATGTAATTATGGTTCTTCGGATTGAGATTGTGGGGTAATTGGTCATTTTTGTGTTTGAGGTGTTATATGTAATTACTGTTAAAACACCATGTCGTTACCCCGACTGTCATCTTATTCTTTAATGACATTAAATCCCCGTTAATATGTTTGTCTTTTGCAGTTGTCTATCGAATAAATTACTAAACAAACATTGTATATTCATTCATGTAGTTCAGACTTAGTTTTAATTATGGTGACAATGCAGAATGAACTTATGTGACATCTGCTCTGGATATATCTGATTTCTCAGACATGATTCGTGTTTTTCTTTTATTTTTACTTGTCTATTGAAACTGAAATAAAATATATATGCATGTAGTTTTCTTATCAAGACTCGAGACAAATAGAATGATTTAACTTCTAGTGACTTTGTTAGTCTTCTTCTTGTGTATACTATGAATAGAGATACTTGGGGGGGGGGTATATCAAGAAAATGCATATTTTGATACTGTTAACCGGTTAATCGGTCGGGACGTCATGCGGTTAACCGATTTGCAATTCTGTATTCGATTGCCATCCCTAAAATTTTTAACAGCTTTTAGGGGAAAAAAGGAACATTTAAAATCTACTTTGTGTTCCTTTTCCAATTTAATTTTTTTACCTTCACAATTATAAATTACTATGACATTTTAATTTTCTTTCAAAATGTGCATTTAACAATATTCAAATATTCCTCTTCTTCTCATATATATATATATCTATATCTATATCTATATCTATATCTATTCCACGTAGTTCTGTTTTCCTTTAAAGCAAAATTCTAACAAAATGCCAATTGGGGGAAATAAATATTCTTGTAGAAAAGTCGCACATTATTCAAATTTTATGGCCTTGTCAGTTGGAACCTTTGATGGATAATAATTACGAACAGTTATTGCTCCCTTTTTGGTGTTTTGTTGTCTTGTTTTCATGTAGATCTCCTAATTAATTATTAATTATTTGTCGGTCGACTCGATTTACTTTCCTTGTCAATCACCGTGTACACCTTGTAACACTTCTTGTTGACTAGAATTTCTTTTTGAGTTCGTTTTTTTTTTTTTTTGTTTTTTTTTTTACAGAAAGAATATTCTTTTGCTAAATTGCAGTTTGCTTGATGTATGGCAAAACGAATGTATTAAATAGTTCAAAGGTTTAAATATTCACCAACTGAAAAATGACTCCCACATCTATGTCCTAAAACAATGTACCGTAGTCCATTCTCTGCCATAAAAGATTTTTTAAATTAAAGATATATACATGTACAGTGTATATAATTATATAAATAAAATTTACAATTTAACGGAAAATTAGTTTGTGTGCGTACAATGAAAAAGGTCCCGAAAAAATTTGTGTTAACACGAAAGAAAAACAAAACTTTTTTTCAGTATAATAACATGCAACTTCTTTTGAATTGACTTCATTTTACTTATTAAGATACACGAATAACCATGCAAACACAAAAAGAAAAACATAGCAAATGTATTTTTCATTTTATTTTTCATATTTTGTCATCATAAAATATGGTCAGTGGAGCGCTTCCCTGCTATCAATAATAATAGCAATAAAAGAGACACGAACAAGAAATATAATAAATTTAACTTTCAGGCCGTGGAACCTCCACAATCAGGACGTAATACATATCAGACATTGGCCGTTCTTCACTCTGGACAAGTATTGGCCACTGCCCATGGAGGCCCCGCCTTCATTCCTTGGCACAGAATTTACCTGCTTCTGTACGCCTATCTATATATCTTTCTTTATATACGACGTATTTTTGATATAGCTTTATGAATCGCGAATGAAATCGTGTTTGTACGATTCGTAACTTTATTATTTACAAATTAGTAATACATGCTCTCTCTCTCTATCTCTCTTTATGAGACTTGACAGTCTAATCATATTCATTGGTTATTTTTAGCTTGGAAACTGCTTGTGGTACCCCCATCCCCTATTGGGATTCCACAGTAGATCACGATATGATGGACCCCACCAGATCAATGATATGGAGTGATATGTTCTTTGGAAACGGCGATGGTGAAGTCATGACTGGGCCGTTCCAAAGCTTAAGAACAATTCTTGGGGATTCAATTATACGAAATATAGGGACAGGTAAATATATGTGTCTATAGATTTGTAATACCCAAAAATCTTTGGGATAAAATTTCAAAACAGATACGTCTCCCAAGAAACAGTATAGACGTACAAATTACAAAAAAAAAAATAGAATCACTGAATGATTCACAATTCATGACAACACGTACATAGGTAACTGGAGGTGCTAGGTAATACGTTGGAGGTGCTAGGTAATAAATTGAAGGTGCTACCTGTAGGTACGTGAGAATGCCTTTACAACGAAAGGAAATGGAAGTATTTTTTTCTGTTTGGTCTAGAAATCATTTTTTTTTAAAAGATAGTTTTCATGACCTTCATGACCATCACCGTTCTTGTTGAAAAGCAACAGTTCAATAACTTAATTTTAGTTTTCCTTTATTAACAGAAAAGTAAAAAATATCTTTAAACTTTTGCATTAAAATCATTTCCTTTTTACTTGTTTTAAATTGATTTTGATAGTTTTACACTGTACTTATGAAGTGGAAATAGCTCATAACAAATTCAATATATGATAAATGACCAGGGGCCCTTTTCATCTTTTGCTTGCAAATACTTTAATTATGAAAACTAACACATAAAAAAATATTCAAAATTCTACTCTCTTAACATTTATTAACTGGATTTTACATTTATATTTATCTACATCAAAATTCGTGGCACAGTGGAGGCATTAAGTTGTACGAGTCCAAAGATGAAGATAATAACTTTTAAATTCCCTTTTCCGCATGAAAAAATATCTTTAAGTTCCTTACTGTATTTAATTCATCGATTTGACACTTGATTAGTAAATAATTAATAGACGCATCTTTAGGCGTAATAAAAAACTATGTTTGTTTACGGTTACCCTACCGACCCTATATTTAATCGCCGACCCAAATGTTTTTTCATCGTAAAAATCCAGAAGTCACTCACCGGTCAGTTTAACTTTTACATGCGTCTTAATCGGTCAACGGTTTAAAATTGAAAGTACTAGAAATAGACTATTTCTAGTACTTTCGATTAAATTATTATTACAAATGTGTTTTCCCCAGGCCGTTTTTGCTTGGAGGTACCGCCATGCATTCAAGATCTCCCGCCATGCATCAAACATTGCCGCTATGCTTCCCGCTATGCATGAATTATTAATGGTATACATTTTTTAAAGAAGATTATTTACTTTGAATGTTAATCAGTTGTCAATCTATAAATAAAACAATTCAAATCACTAGAATCCTACAAACCTGTGGTGAACTCGATACGGGGTAATTGATGCAATACATGTAGCTGTCAATTTATGTTTATTGCAATTTACTGGTTATGTTACTAATCATTAAGTTTTTATTTGATTAATCATGAAAAAATAATTAATTGCTGTAAGATAATACACACCATGAAAGTAATACACTTGTGAATGCACGTGGGTTTTTTTCCAACATCTCCAGGTCATTCTAAAAATAGCATTTATGTTCCGACATCAAAAAGGATAAACATATAATTTTTAAGCCATGTTTAGCATAAATATAGTTATGCCTAATATAAACATGTCCTATAAACATTATCATTGTTTATTTACTCTATGAACTATGGGCTAGTACTTCGGTCAAGCGCACGTGCTTTAAAGTTATATATGGCGTATCTGAGCTAAAAAATATAAATACGAGATTGAGTGTAGATAAACATGGTATATGTTATTTACGTTCAAATCAAGATTTTTCACCAATTTTGAACTTGAATAATCTCATGTTTCTATAGTTATACTGACTTTAAACTCTCTGTTATTTAAATGCAGTAAATAAATCTGTCATTTTTTAAATTTTAATATCTTTGAAACGTGATTGACTTAAATTGTGTAATTTACAGGAAAGTTCTATCTTTATATAAAGTAATAAAACAAATAGAAAGATCTTTTTAATTTCAGTTAATCTAAACATATAAAAAATACACAATGACTTACATTCAACAGCTTACGTTGAAAAAAAAAATTCAGACACCAATGTAAACATGTTGTCGCAATATTTACATGTAAGCATTGGTGCTACATAGTGTGCATCCTTTTTTGTTTAAAAATGACTGTAAAAGTAGGGACAGCCAGAAAATGAAGTAAATTTAAAAAAAAAAAGGGGGGGGTCACTAGGGGCCTATTCAGTTTGTAAAAAGCAAGAATAACACAACACATAAAAAGACAGTGGCTTTAGAGGAGAATAAAATACCCCCCCCCCCCAAAAAAAAAATGACAATTAGATCTATTTTTATAAAAAAGAATTCAATTGTTTATTTTTTCTTAAGTTAAATTGACAAATTATTCAAAATGTATTTATCATTTAAATTTTTAAAAATTTATAAATGAATTCTAGTAATGCATTTGTATTTTTCACTGAAATCTAGATTCAGATACATGTACAAGTAACTCAACCGAGACACGCCGCACGCCGTCAATTCAGCAAAATTCCCCCCATGCATTAAAGTTTTTCTGGGGAAAACACTACGTTAGTCAATGCAACATAGAATTAAAGAAGAAATACAAAACAGTTTAACCATTGACTTGTATGGTAGCTGTAAGGCAGTTGGCAAGAAAGATATTGTCTATCGCCCATATGGCAAGCCCAAACAAAAGTAAAGCATCACACAATGGTGAAACTGTTTTTTACTTCAACGAATTCATTTGAATTTGTAAATAAAAAAATTCAATAAAATAAAAAAAAATTCCTACCTACCGACCCTATTTTATTTCAGCATGTAACAGTAAACAAGCATATTTTTTTGTTTGGCCTTATCTTATTTATCTTTATTTTTATACTTATGTATTGCATTTTCTGCACAAGCCCTCACTGAAAGGATTTCGAAGAGAATCTGATACATTCTGTCAAATTTGGAATAATTTTTATTTGAGGGGAAGAAGGACCTTGGGCTGAAAAAAATTCTTGTCATTTAATATTTTTCATATTTTGTTTATTTCTAATTTAGCATGTCCCACATATCTTAAAGCAGTTTTATCATTAGGTTTCTTACCTTGTTTTGAAGATATTGATAGACAAATACATGCAATGCCCTACAGTGTCTAAGTGGAGTTTTGATTTATCATGATTCCGGGCCCATTACTTTGTCCATGATGGGATTTTTTAAGCATAGACAAAAAATATGTCAGTGGTCATGTATCTTTTAAAATATTTCAGAGTATCGATAGGGTTTAAATTCGAAAAAAAAAACAAGTTTCTTCTGTAAAACTGCATCTGGGTATGGAAAATTACATACTTTTTAAGACAACTTCTTCAACAAAAAACTTCATTTGCAAAAAATTATATCATTCAATATTTAAAAATTTACGTTGAAATGCAAGTCCTTCATTTTATTGATTAACTGTAAAAATATCGAATGGTGAAGCTGACCTCAATATTGCACAGGACATCCTTAAACAAGACAAAAGCATGACAAAAACGTGTCATGTTTACATTTCTTGAGTACGGGAAAAACCAACTATGACGTCACACGTAAGCTGAATAAGCAAAATAAGATACATCTACATAAGATTTCTGTCATCAGCCTGGCAAAAATTATTTTTGAGTTCCCCTTTCTCAAAATAAATCATCATATACTGATTATGACCTGTTTTTACATAATAATACTGCCAGTGTATTCATCGAATATGATCTTGCTGTACTAAGAGATCGTGTATGACGTCACCGACTTGTTGGACGCACAGTGTAGGGAAACAGAAGGTTGGATCAATATATTCCGTAATTGATTAATATTTACAAAAAAATTAATTTTACTTAGATATTTTTATATAAGACGTTGAAGTAAAACAAATTGTTTGAAAATTATACATGTACTGATGGTTTAAATCAGGTTTTGAACTTAAAGTATCGGAGACTATGACGTAGTTAAACTGAGTCATGTGACCATGTGTCCTTCGTCCCCTTAATTAAAAATAAGTTTATGTTTAATAAACTCTACATATAGCATGTAAGATAAAGGTGTAGTAAAGACTATTTTTAAAGACAATTTTCGTGTTCAATTTCAAAATCAATGTTCTTTTTAGGTGACAGTTCTCTCTTTACTAAAGAAGGTCTCGCTGCTGTGTTGAGTCGTCGAAGATACGAGGAAATAGTGGAACCAAAACAAGGTGCGGAGTACGTTTTCAGCTTGGAAGGCCATCATAATGGTCCTCATGTGTGGGTAGGAGGGCATTTATCACTCACCAACACTGCTGCGTATGATCCAATATTTTTCAATCATCATGCATTTATTGACCACGTTTATGAAATATTCAGACAACAACAACTTCGTTCTGGAATTAATCCGATTATGGATTATCCAACCATGACCCCTCCTGGACATGCTGCCAATGACTTAATAGATTTCAGGCCCTACGCTCAACCACTGAGAAATATTGAAGGTTTATCTAGATTTATAGCAAATTTGGTAAGATACGAGCCCTTACCAACTTGTCAAAATCGATGCAATCGTAGTCCCCATTTGTTCTGTGACCAAGTAAGATTTGTTTGCGTGTCCCGTGCTCGTCCGACGTCGATGATGCCTGCAGGAGGCGGCTTTGGTATGGCCAGTCAGCCAGGCCAAGCTCCTGCAAGTCAAGATGTTCCAACAGAATCGCGTGTCCGTGCTCAGGCCCGTGGACCTATACCTGGAGGTGCAAGATTTCGATCTTCACCGTTTACAGATAGCCGTAATCGTCCCGATACAATCGGAAGTGTTCCAGCTTCACCTCAACTTCTCGCTGCAAGTGTTCAAGCAAGAGCTGGAACGACAAGAAGACGGCGTGATGTATCTCAGAAACATCAGAACAATACATCCCTTGATGACAGTTTACGAACAGTCTCTGCCCTCCAACGATCGTTTACAAATACTTTTATGATCGATGGAGTAGTAGATCTTAAACGCTGGGTCTATGTACCAGTCCGTGTTTTCTACAATAGATCTTTAAACATCGATGGTAACGACCCTACTCTCCATCCTAACATTGCACTTAAAGCCTTACAGAGTTCTTGCCATGGTGTGAATTCAGGAGCGTTTAAAGTGTTTGTTACCTCTAATGGTTTAAACTACGTTGGAACATATAAAGAATTCGTCATCCTAGACGAAAGACAACCTTTTTCTGTAATGGATACCGCCATTGGGATAAAGAACCCTGATTATGGTGGAGGAGAGGTTTTATTTACTGCGTACGACTCCTGTGGACGGCCTTGTCGAGCTCTCTGTACGAAATCACTGGAAGGAAAAACAGTTTACAAGTCCTGTTCAGCAGTTTTTAAGGTATCAGCTGCCTTGCCTAAAATGTTCCGGCTTTCTTACCGAGATGCGCTGTCTAGTAACTGGAAAATCAGTAATTTGATAAATTCTCAAGACGTAGATTTAATTCCTCCTATTACGTTTGTTTGTGACAACACACAGCTCTGGCCATGGGATTATTAACATTTACAATTCACTGTCAATATCAGCATTACATATATTAAACATTATTCCCCATTACTCTATCGGGTCTTATTTCTCTCTTGTCCCAAGATCGGAGGACATATTGTTTTTGTCCTGTCTAAAAATCTATCATTCTGTATATTTCTGTCATAAACTAATTTTTGAACCACAGAAGTGAAAGATAGATAAATATGAGGAAATTTATTATTATCTTTCTTGAAAGATGGTTACAGAGGTAAAGTATTTTTTACATTCTTTGGATTTTGCACTTCCTCTATTTTGTGATGAGTAGAAAATGCATGATGTGAAAAATTTCATTGGTTGAAATGCTGTTCAGCGCAAAGGAGATAATTTCCTATTGATCTGATTAAAGTATGATTTAACAATTTTATGAGATTTTTAATCTTGGAAAATAAAACAAACAAAAAAATACAATAAATTAAGATGACACATTTTTAACCGCTTTTACAAAAATAGTGTACAATTAAAATGTTAAAGGTGTTTCTATATTTTTATAATCAGCAGGAATATTCCTTTTTGCGGTTAACTTGTGTTGTTTTTATATTGCACTTCTAATATGTCTGAAAACGCTGTTAAACAAATGAAAGCTAGTAAGAATTACGTACAAAGCTAGGGATTACCAAAGAATAATACGACCTGATACGTTAATGATAGTTTACTGTTCTTAAATCTTTTTTTTTTTAAGAAATAAATTTGTAAATTTTCATCATTAATAAAACTGGATAGGGATCGGTATTCTTGAAATTTTGGAAGGACATTCAATTCTATAGTAAACACATCGGTTCGATTCAATAGTAAACACATCGGTTCGTGTAGTTCATACTAAATATTAACACAAATGGTAGAGCATTCACGTAAGAAAATTCGATCTCGTAAATATTTTGATTTTCTATGAATAAAGTATAAAACATCTTCTAAAACATATAGGGAAGAAGGGCATGAGGGGACAGTCTAAAACCATCAAAATTAGTGCTATTTAAAAAGATATCCTCTTTAATCCTGGTCTTCAAGCATTAAGCCCTCTACCAAAATTGTGAAATTCACGGTCCCAGAGGTTCTGAAGTAAGAGCAGGACTGTAATGATCATACAGTGAAAAAGTCCCCTCTCCCTGTATATTTAAGGTAGGTCGCGGGTTTACTGCATAAAAATTCTTACGAGAAAACATGTTCTGAAAATTTGATATAATGTTCCTTAGAAATTGCGGCATATTATCTGAAAGTTTTATTAAATTTGCCTACATGGTTTTAATGCTATATATTACTTTAAACGCGGTATAGTTTTCGGTACTATTTTTACGCTTTACTATAGAAATATATAGGAAAATGACGTTTTTAAAACAATTTTACCGAAAGAGTTTCTTAGAAAAGGTCGAATAATTTTTTAAAGACGTAGACGAATTACTCAGAAATTTCAAAATATCAAGATGAGGTAAAATTAAAACTATTGAGGTAAAAAAATCAATATGTCTTCTCGCTAGTTTTTTTGCTAAATAATTTTAAAGTTTGCTTTTATATTGCCAAAATATTGCGTTTATGGCGTTATTTATGACTAAAACGTCATATATTAAACGTAATGTGACATTTTTTTTTTGGCTGTGATGAGCAAACATGGTGCATTACGCACCTTCCCTTCTTTGCAAATTTACGTGCATACATACAACCTTTCAATTTTTCGGCTTAGCAATTTACGGTTACTTTCATTTTGCATGCCATATCTTTAAATTAACACTGAATCATTTTGATTGACCTTTAGTAGTTTATTATATTTTCAATATAAATTATTCCATGCATTTTGCATCGCATTTATTATGTTTTATAAGTTTGTTCTTATACATTACACATGTATATAATCAGAGCAGAATTCAAACTTATAATACTCTGGGTTCATACATTTACGACAATACAATAACGGACAATAACACGTATTTTCTCCACTTCGTACGGACTAGATTCTATTGCTAAAGTAATTTTCAGAGAAATAAACGGGAAGCAATGCAACGTCGCCTTTGTGAGGTAATTGACGTCATAATCAAATGTGCATTAAAGAACCGCTCGAATCGTCAAAATTGTGTACCGAAATTGATGACAAAAGCAAACCCGCGACCTACCTTAAACGATAAATAAATGCTTGGTAATAATAAGCGAAGGTGCCTTTTCCTAAATTAAAAAAAATTCGGTCCCAGGTCAGGGGTTCTGAAATAAGAGTGGGACTCTAATGATCATATATTGAAATACACATGTAGCTGGAATAATGTAGGCCTCTCCGATATTTTTAATCTGATATTTTCAGGAGAGGGCTACAATACGATATCCGCAATGGTGCAAATATAATAATATAATTTCCCTCCCCAATCTCTCTCACTCCCCCTTTCCCTCCCACTCTCTCTCACTCCCCACTACATCCCCTCTCACTTCCCACTCCTTCTCTCCCCACCTCACTACCCATTCCCTCTGTCACTCCCCCTCTCTCTCCCTCTACCTTCACTCTCTCTCTGTCACTCCCCACTCCCTACCCTCTCTCTCTCCCTATTTCCCCACGCCTCACTCTCTCCCTCCCACTACCCATTCCCTCTTTCTCCCTCCACTCCCTCTCTCCCCACTCCCTACCCTCTCACTACCCATTCCCTCTTTCTCCCTCCACTGCCTCTCTCTCTCCCCACTCCCTACCCTCTCCCTCCACTCCCTCTCTCCTCACTCTTTCTCTCTCTCTGTCACTCCCCACTCTCTCTCCCTCTCTCCCTATTATTTCCCTCACCACTGTCTCCCATTTTCCCCACTCTCTAATTCTCTCTTTATTTATTTGTTTATCGTCTCTTTATTCCTTTAAAATAAACTACATATATTCATAATACATAGATGTTTCATAATTGTTTACAATAAAAAATACTGGAAAAAATACTTATTCTACAGTTAGGAGAAAATCCTTGTCGTTATTTAAAAAAATATATAAAATGTTTATTCTTGATCTTGTTACCTAAAATTTGATTTCGCAGAATAGTTTATTTTTGCAAAGAAATGAATGTAATTTATATTTATAAGGGCGATAACTTCACACAACAGATATTACTGCTTCCCAGTTCACAATTTGATTATTGCGTTATTTCTTTGCACATTTAATTTTATATGATTGAATAATATTTATGTGCTTACAAGCATGCAAGGAACATGATATGTCAGCTTGAAATCCCAGTTGGATATTTTTTGTTGTACCGTAATGAAAAAATTATGTGGCTGATGCTTTAAAATACTAGTATCCACATGCAGAGAAGAGGTCTATAAAATATTCTTTATTTGACTAAGTATGCAATAAGGGTTTGACATTTACTACCCCTTTCCCTTGAATACATTCAGTTTACTTAAATTCTCTATTTTCATAATTTTTGTCCTGCTTAGACATCGTGTCTTTGCGTTGAATGTTAGCAAAAATGCACTTGCATCATGACTCCCTCGTTGTTCTACGCATTACCCGGTATGTTATATTTAATGTTCGTTTGGTGTTTTATTCCAATGCGTACTGTTATAAACCTATATTTGCTGTATGGTTCTACTCTACTAACCATAGATTTACAATTAACGCTTTTGAATGGATAACGTGTAGTACTAGTGTTAAATGATTTACCGTTTGGCCATCAGTGTAATTTGAGTAAATGTTCACCTTATTACACGCCCTATAGCCATGATTCTGTGAAAAGAAAAAATAATTCAATAGAGCCATTCAATCAAAAGATAGAGCCATGCAAATTGTGGGCTTAAAAAAATTGTTACAAGGTTGCCTCTGTCGCACATATTAAGCGCCTTCCTCAAGCTATGTAACATTATAGAGATAAAGTTTGTAAATCGTGTAATGCTTGAAATATGAATTCAATTCTACATGTAAGTCTGAAGGAAGAAATAAAGTTATGAAAAGTAACCGGGGTGAGGGGGGAAGGAGGAGCAAACATGTTAGAAATTCTAAATTCTTTGAAAAGCCAACAAAAATTTAATGTCCGCTGACTTTGTTTATATGACAGGCGCAAAAATAATGGGAACCATACTTCAGAACATGATTTGAGAGATAAGCCAATCTTATTTACAATAAACCATCAATTCTGTGTTCAAAGTGTAAAAAAATAGAGCCATTCAAACACACACACGTACATAAATATAAAAAGAAGTGGCGTTAAGGAGGGGGAAGGAAATTTTCTCGCTCCCCAACAAAAATTTTAAAGTATTCACTGACAAAACGTCAGAGATAATCAATCTTTAAAAAGTCAGCTAAGAAGTGTCATTAATAAATTATCCTAAAATGACATAACATATAGGCCACTGAGTTTCAACAACTGTCAGGCCCGTAGAAAGCAATTTCAGTTTTTTTTTTTTTGGGGGGGGGGGGCACTATCAACTACCAAAAATTCCATTGTATGTTGAATAAAATACATGTACTAGAAAACAACATTTATGTACTTGTACACGCCTGTAGTGGCTTTATTACGAAGTTGAACTTAATTGCGTGAAAAAATAACAGTGTTTTAATTATTTTACCTTAAATTTATGTGGAACTTAGAATTAATATAATTAATCATATACTTTTAAAAGTGAATTGCGTTTAATGTGTCAGTGGCGGATTCAGGGGGTGGGGTTGGACCCCCTTTCTCGCTCAGTGATTTGTTTTACAAATGTGATTTTAACAACATACATGTATTGCATAAATGAAACTCCAAAGTCCATACCCATTGTTTTACATGTGAAATATACAGCCACACATAACGACAAAACACATTTGATACATCGACATAGAAACGACAAAACATATTTGACGCACTCAATACACAGGGAATCAACAGGGTGATCATGACAGTCCGTGCAGCTAGTGATGACACAAGGTCATATACATATACAAAGAAGACTGCATACAGTTAAGGTTACCGTATTAATTTGTCATTGCTTTACTGTAATATAATTATATTCCCGCAAGCATTTTTGAATGTTACTTTATTAAACAACTGGTTAAATAAATACTGTAACAATATTTTAACAATCAAATTGGCTTAACTACTGGGAAAATAAACCCTCCATGCAGTTACCAGTTGTAACGTCATTCATTTTCAGGACTATTTTATTAAGCATTATAATGGTGGTAGTTTCTATAATGATTGAAACGTTTGTCCATATAAAAGTATATATTATAATACAGCACTCATTTATTTGTAAATTTGTAAAAATTGATATACACAAACCAAATTGCTTGCAATGGCCGAACCTCCCCAACCCCAGGATTAACGCGTATCACATCTCACTTCTGAAGGTTTTATTATATAATATAGTGAATAGGAAGGGGGTCATATTTCTGTGGGGGTTATTTTTCAACGTGAGTGGAGTCGTAGAATTACCGGCCTGGAAGGATTTTCTTCGGTCGAAAAACAACTCTACTTGTCGTGGAATATTGACCCGGGGTCATTTTCTTCGTAAAATTTTGACCCCCCGATCAATATTCTACGAGGGTCACTTTTCTACGTTACACCGCCGCATTCTCGCGTTTTTAACATTTCTCTGAAACACTCACACTTATAGCTGATTTCGTCCGGAAATAGCCAACGTTTGACAACTCGTTCAAACTCGTATGTTGACAATACCGCGGGAAATTGTCTCTACACCATATGTAGAATTGAGCAGACCTTAGGATATATTTGGTTTTGATCAGACAAGCATGATCGGGTAAAACTTACACAATTCAAAACGCATGCAAAGAACTAGATAAACACAAAATTAAATATGCTTTGACCCGTTCAACAGGCATAGCAACATGTGTATAAAACATAAAAGCATGGACTTTGAATAAATGCTGTGGGATACTAGATGGAAGATATTCATATGATGAAATAATTCATTTAATGGATACAGATGAGAGTTATGTCCAAACCTAAGAGAAATTTGCACAGTGCTTGATCATTGATAAATGATTGATTGTATGTTGTTTTACGTCCCGTTCGAGAATTTTTCACTCATATGGAGACGTCATCATATACCGGTGAAGGGCTTCAAATTTAGTCCTTCACTCGGCACTCAGAGCCTTTGAGCAGTGAGAGTTCTTTATCATGCCAACGCCTACCGAGACACTGGGCCTCGGTTTTTAAGGTCTCATCCGAAGGACACGCGACTTTCACTTCAAAGTGCCCAGCGCTTGGCGAAGGAACAGTTGCTACCTATTTTTTATCGACTTGTAGGTCAGTCGCGGCCGTGATTCGAACAAACGACCTACCGTTCACGGAGCGAGCGCTCTAACGACTGAACTACCGTGACGGCTGATCATTGATAAAGTGTCAATGATTAGTTCTAAACCCTTTGGTCAAGTTGAGTACGTACATCTTCCATAAAAGTGAGAAATACTTTGACAGAAAAAAAGTTGTATGAAGATGCAGGAAAACGTTTTCAAACCATTTTTTTCAATCAATTTTACCTCACAAAATTAATTTACATATAATATACAGACAAAATGAAAGTCAGACATCTTATTCTTGCTATCAACGAGCTTGAGCAGAGAAGTGTTTCAGATGCCACCTATTACATTCCCTCTCACATTGACCTGTCTTGGTCTTTGAAGCACATTTAGTGTACAAAGATAGAGTTTTTTGGTCTCATTTCTTTTTTAATATCTATTATTTAAAAGTCTACCTGACCATTAAAAACTATGAAAGTGCTTTAAATTTTGTATTATATAATAAAATTCTGTATAATTATCTCTCAATTACATATTTTTAAAATTGATTAATTTTCATACATGTAGATAAATGACGAAAGGAAATAACTTCTTTCAGTAGTGTTCAAATTTCTTGTCAAGGTCAACAGATCCCTATCCAGGCCTATTGACCAAGTGGTCCAGAGATTCACACAAATCTAGTAAAAATACTGTATCCTTGGTTTACGTTAAATATAAAAGCAGAGAAGATTTTCAAAGAATTAATGTATTTATAATATATCCTAATACAAGAGCCTTGACCCAGGGTCTAAGAAATTCACAATTTTGGAAGAGGTACCCTTGCTCACCCATGCTCTATGTACATGTATATTTGCTATATTCCCAGGGTTATTTAGCTCACCTGAGCTGAAAGCTCAATTGAGCTTTTCTGATCCCATTTTATCTGTAATCCGTCTGTCTGTCCGTCTGTTAACTTTTCACATTTCCAACTTCTTCTCCAGAACCACTCGGCCAATTTTAATCAAACTTGCCACAAAGCATCCTTGGGTAAAGGGGATTCAAGTTTGTTCAAATGAAGGGCCACGCCCTCATTCAAGGGGAGATAATGCAGAAAATGTGAAAATTTTGTGGCATATTTTAAAAATCTTCTTCTCCAGAACCAATGGCCCAAAAAGTTGAAACTTATAGGAAACCTTTGTTATATAGTGTAGATTCAGGTTTGTTCAAATCATGACCCCTTGGGGTAGGGTGGGGCAACAATGGGGGATCAAAGTTTTCTATAGGAATATATAGGAAAAAACTTTAAAAATCTTCTCAAGAACAGCAAAGCCATGGTTTGTTATATTGATATGGAGGTATCCTCATATAGTGTAAATTCAAGTTTGTTCAAATCATGACCCCCGGGGGTAGGATAGGGTCACAATGGGGAGGGGGTGGTCAAATTTTGCATAGAAATATATAGGAAAAAATCTTTAAAAATCTTCTTCTCAAGAACAACAAAACATAGTTTAGTCATATTGATATGTTAGCATCCTCAGATAGTGTATATTTATGTTTGTTCAAATCATGACCCCTGGGGTTAGGGTGGGGCCACAATGGGGGTTCAAAGTTTTACATACATGTAGGAATATATAGGAAAAAACTTTAAAAATCTTTTTCTCAAGAACAGCAAAGCCTTGTTTAGTCATATTGAAATGGAAGCATTCTCAGATATTGTACAATTCAAGTTTGTTCAAATCATGACCCCCGGGGGTAGGGTGGGGTCATAATGGGGGATCTAAGTTTTACAAAGGAATATAAAGGGAAAAAAAATCTTTGTCTCAAGAACAGCAAAGCCATGTTTAGTCATATTGATATGGAACCATTATCGGGTAGTGTAGATTAAATTTTGTTCCACTGATTACCCCTGGGGGTAGGGAGGGGCAACAATGGGGTATCAAATTTTTACAAAGGAATATATAGGAAAAAATCTTTAAAAATCTTCAACTCAAGAACAGCAAAGCCATTTGTTATATTGATATGGAAGCATCCTCAGATAGTTTAAAATTCAAGCCCCCCCCCCATGTAAACTTTTCAATACTGAATTGATTTGTGCTTTTTCCTAGTCATTGTGTTCAGGTGAGCGATGTGGCCCATGGGCCTCTTGTTTTAGAGATGATTTCACAAAATTAATACAGTTTTACTTTAATCAACAGATCCCTTCCCCCCTTTACATCAAAACCCCTGAATTTCAATTTTTTGGAAGAGATATATTTGCTCATCATAATAACCATGCAACTATTCTGCTATATTCTAAATACCCAAGGGCAGATACGATTTTAAAAAAAATGTATATTCACCATCTAATCAATAGAGTCCTGCCTTTACATTAGAACCCCTGACTCAGGGGCCATGAATTTCACAATTTTGGAAAAGGCAACCCTGGTCATCATAACCATGCACTTTTGTTTTTAAGCTAAATACCCAGGAGTGGAGAAGATTTTCAAAGAATTTAATACGTTTTCATTATAAAAGCAATGAAGCCCCATCAGAACCATTAACGCAGGGGTCATAAAATTTACAATTTTGGAAAAGGCAGAGAGCAGAATACCGCGGGTTTTATTGTGTATAATTATGTACATCACTGATAATACACACAATTTATTTTATATACTTGAAGTTGAAGTTAGGAAACTTTTTTTTCTATACCGACATTGTTAACCCGCAAAAGTTATATGCACATGCATGTTGAATATCTATTTTGGATAGACTGGACCAACAGAGAAAATTTAGAACACTTTTGCAGTGACCATACAGATGTAAGTATTCCTGATAGAGGAACATCCAGTTGTCAGACCCCCAATGTTGCAGATGATTTCGTTCCAGCAACCTGGTAAATTTTTCCTGAGAATTAAAAGTCAATTTTTCACAATTAAGAAGAAAGTTCTTTCATACATGTTTTACACGTACAAAAACTAAAGATCTAAGGCAAAAGGATATGGAAAAAAACTTAAACCAAGAGAAAACTTTTCAAATTAAATTCTTAATGAAGTTTTCTCGGAGGGCAGAAAGGCTTCACATCAAAACATGTAAATATGTGTACATTTGAACATTTGTTTACCAAAACTCAAATTATTCAAATTAGAAAAAGCTTATGGTCTTATTCTGAGCCAACGTTTGAAAAAAAAATCCACAATGATCCAGAATTTAGCAGAAAATATAGAAAATATGCCATACCCCGAGAAACTTTAAAATCTCCATCTGCTGAGAGTATTGTGGTAGCACCATCCACATCTACAGGACAGGACCACAGACAACCCATCCACATCTACAGGCCGAACCACAAACCCAACATCCACACCTACAGACAGGATCACAGATACACCATCCACATCTACAGGTCGAACCACAAACCCAACATCTACATCTACAGGCAGGAACACAGACACACCATCCACATCTACAGACCGGACCACAAACCCAACATCCACATCTACAGGCAAGATCACAGATACACCATCCACATCTACAGACCGGACCACAAACCCAACATCCACATCTACAGGCAGGAACACAGATACACCATCCACATCTACAGACCGGACCACAAACCCAACATCCACATCTACAGGCAAGATCACAGATACACCATCCACATCTACCGGTCGAACCACAAACCCAACATCCACATCTACAGGCAGGATCACAGATACACTCCACATCTACAGGTCGAACCACAAACCCAACATCCACATCTACAGGCAGGATCACAGACACACCATCCACATCTACAGACTGAACCACAAACCCAACATCCACATCTACAGGCAGGCAGGATCACAGATACACCATCCACATCTACAGACTGAACCTCAAACACAACATCCACATCTACAGACAGGATCACAGATACACCATCCACATTTACAGGTCGAACCACAAACCCAACATCCACATCTACAGGCAGGAACACAGATACACCATCCACATTTACAGGTCGAACCACAAACCCAACATCCACATCTACAGGCAGGATCACAGATACACCATCCACATCTACAGGTCGAACCACAAACCCAACATCTACATTTACAGACGGGATCACAGATACACTATCCACATCTACAGACGGAACCACAAACCCAACTTCTTCATTTACAGACGGGATCACAGATACATCATCCACATCTTCGGCAGGGCCACACAAACCATCCACACTGACTGCAGCTCTGAAGGGGAAAGCCTGCAATAAAAAGAAAAACGCAACGTTAAAAGGAAAAATGAGAAGAAATTTATATGGAACTCTGTGTCATTTGTAGAAGGGCAAAAGGGCTGTGTCAGTATATCGATACGTTTTACTGTTTTGAATTATAACTGATCAGTAATGATATAAACATTAAGGAGAGACCATCTCTTAAATAATTTCTAACAAAATACATAAACAACTTTATTTTAACATGTTGGTTTGACAGTCGTTAAAAGTTTGAATTTGAAGTGGAATTTTGTAATTACAGCGAGACAAGAACTTCGAAATGTTATAAATCACTCCGTTTTTATAAAAAAAAAAATTATGTATTAAATGATTTACAAGACTTTTTTGATAGACGTCTTGATGAATCCATTTATGGCGCATCGCTTTATAAAATATCGTATCATATCCTTTTTTTTTTTTTTTTTGCTCTCAATAAAAATATGGGAAATATACACCACCGAAGACTTTTATATATGCAGAATATAAATAAGAATAATGTAGGTGCATCTGAATAGATTATTGATAATATTATTGCAATGAATTTACATAACCACATTATACTGTAGTGTGAAATATTACCACGTATGAGAGCGTGTCTAGTATACGTGAGTTTTATCTCTGTAGTCGATATATATTCCATGACATTTATTCCGGAAATATTATGTCCACTGTATTCCGGAAATGTTCGGTTTGGTTTTACAAGTAGATACATCTGCATCTGTCATTCCAGAACCTTCCTTCACATGGTAAGGTCATGAAAATTTAAGCTCCGAATAATTTCAGCAATTTTAACTTTAAAGTTAAACTAACATTTAAATTTTAAAATTCAAACAATTTTTAAGTGTTTTAAGGATATTTTATTTGAGGATGCTTATGTAATGTCTACGATTTTGGTGGATTCACTGGATTGAATCTGCAAGTGTCACATCTGACCTTGTGACACCATGACATTTACACTGAATGAAAACTTAACTTTAATGTATAAAACAAACACTTTTATTGTCATTTAAAGAATTGTTTCTTAATATTATATGAGAAAATGCCGAAAGTAAAGTCCAAGCGAAAAACAGCTTCTCAGAATGTTGACAAGAGGGTGATAGACCCAAACGAACAGGAGTCCCAGCTGCTAGCAACTCTGCAGAGGACCCCACCCCCCAATTTCCCAGGAAAACTCAGTTTTTAAGGCACCAATAGTAGCACAGGAGAACCAAACAATTACGGTTGCGGACCCAGTGCCAAATTTCCAGCCGCAGAGCAGTGCTGATGCACAAAGTTCACAAGGTACGCAAAATCAGATCTCTAACGATTTACTTTTTAATACCAGTACTATGCCATCTCAGTCTATTCAACCAGTTTTGGTAAACACTACGCAACTTTCACTTGGCTATCATGTCGATAAAGCTACAAAGCAAAAAAAAAAATAGTTAATGGGGAGTATATCAATTTAGGCTCACTTTTAGTGCGAGACCCCACAAAAACCCAGTCATCTACTTTATCTTTGGATGCCCAGGGCCAGCTTGTAGCACAGCCGAAGCCAACCTCCAAAATTTCCTCAATTGACAATTGGACTGACGCGTTTCTTATTTTTTCAAGCATTTACTTGGAAGCCCATCCCACTAAAACACATCAAATGCTTAAATGCATACTTGACATACGCTTGGGTGCAGAAAAAGCAAAAGGGTGGATTTCTTATGACGAACAGTATCGTTTGAGAATGGCCATTAATCCGTCAAGCAATTGGGGGGTTAATTATAGTGAGCTCTGGCTTGTTTACATGAACCCAACTTTAGCAGCCACACAACAAATTAAACAGCAAGTTTCCACATATTACAAATGTTATGACTATAATTATAGAGCCGTTTGTCAGCGAATACAATGTCCATACTTGCATCGCTGCTTAAAATGCAACAACTTGCACCCTGCCATACATTGCGCCACTACACAGCCCACAGCCAATCGATATTTTGCTAATGCTCAGCGGCCATTTCGCGCAAACATGCCAACTCAAAATGCCAACCAGTCTTCCTTTCAGTTCTTTGCTCCAAGGCAATCCAAACCTCAATCTAGGTCTGTGGGATCTGGGCGCTTCCCCAATTAGGGCCAATTCTATCACCAACCATTTGAGTAGGTATCTTGATAGGTCATCAGCACAGGCACTCGTTGAGGGTTTAAATAGGGGTTTCAAGCTTAAATATTCGGGGCCACGGCTCCCAGTTTTCACCAAAAATTTGATATCGACACGCGAACATCCCCAGATTCTGCAGGAAAAAATTGACAAAGAGGTTAAAGACGGGCGCATGGCGGGTCCTTTTAATACCACCCCCCTGCACAATTTGCACATTTCCCCCCGTAGGTATCGTTCCCAAAGCTGATGGCGGTTGGCGCATGAAAATGCACCTTTCGTATCCACCGTCCATTAGCGTTAACCACAACATAGATCCTATTTATACAACGGTAACATACACCTCCTTTGATAGTGTTACTGAAACAATAAGTCAAGTGGGTAAAGGGGCAATCATTGCAAAGTGTGACATAAAAAGTGTACTCCGTCTTAGCAGGGTCTACCCAGGTGATTTTGAACTTCTGGGTTTTTGCTTTGATGGAAATTATTATATTGACAAATGTTTGCCATTTGGTTGTGCTATTTCCTGCAAAATATTTGAGACGTTCGCTACTTTTTTAGAATTTCTTGTAAAGGACAAAACAAATTTGCAAACTCTGCACCATTATTTGGATGACTTTATTTTTATAGGCAATTCTAACACAAACCAGTGTCATTACCTTATGTGCACATTTCAGGAATTATGTCGGGACGTGGACGTCCCACTAAACAATGATAAAACAGTACAACCGACAACCTGTTTAATATTTCTTGGCCTTGAAATTGATACAGTTAAGATGCAAATAAGAATTCCCCAGAATAAGGTTAGGGAACTCGCACATTTGTTATTGCACTGGATGTCAAAGGAAAAAATATTGTTGTCAGACCTTCAGGCAATTGTAGGGAAACTAAATTTCTTTAGCAAAGCTATACCAGGGAGTAGGGCATTTAATCGGCGTTTCTATAATGCCATGTTAAATTTTAAAAAACCATATCAGAATAAATTACTCCATGAGAGAAGACATGATTACCTGGCTGCGTTTCTTAGAAAATTTCAATGGGGTTGTTTACTTCCCAGATAGGCAGTGGACTACCACTGACACCCTTCAATTATTTACTGAGAGTGCGGGATCAGCAGGTCTACGCTGTTGATGTTATTTTCATGGTCTGTGGATTTATTTACAATCGCCAGACTCCTGGGCTAATACTCAGATTCTACAGGATATCACTTTCCTAGAACTACTACCAATTGTTTTGGCTTTGCACATTTGGGGTGAGACATTGCAGAAGAAAAAAATCATATTTTTTGTTGATAACATTGCATGGGTTCACATATTGAACAAACAGTCTTCAAAGTCTGATAGGGTAATGTCATTTCTTAGACCACTAATACTTGTTGCACTGCATAACAATATACAGTTTAAAGCCCAGCACATATCAGGCATTGATAATATAATTGCGGATGCAATATCCCGCAAACAGTGGGTATTTTTCAGGAGGCTAGCACCCAACGCAGACAAGAACCCGCAACCGATACCGGAAACATTCCAAAGATTGTTATCGCAGACGAAGTAGAACGACTTCTTGCAGCATCTATGTAAGTGAACACACAAAATGCATATAGGGCAGGTATCCAAGCCTTCGAACAGTTCCGTAAATCACAGGGCTTGACCTTATCATGGCCACCTATAGATGTACATCTAAATATGTTTATTGCTCATCTCTCATTGAAAGGATTCAAACATGCTACTGCTAAGTCTTACATTTCGGCAATTAGTTTTTACTGTAAACTGTATTTCAATTTTGACTCTACAAAATCGTTTCTTGTTCAAAAACTGTTGCAAGGTATGAAAAGATCAAATCCAGGAACTGACTCTAGACTTCCAATTACCCTGGATATTTTAAATATCATTTTACCAAAACTACAGATAGTTTGCAACAATATATATGAAGCTTTTCTCTTTAAGGCAGCATGCACCCTTGCATTTTATGCACTGCTCAGAGTTGGGGAATTTGCTCTCTCCAAGGGTAATACACCAGATAGGATACTGCAAATTGGGGATGTGACTGACTAATAATCAAATTACACTATGCATCAAACATTCAAAAACTGATCAACTCGGGTGGGGGACATCAGTCGTTATTAAGGCATCACTAGGCCTAACATGCCCGGTCTCTGCTATGAATAACTTTCTGGAAGTACGTCCAAATTTTTCTGGACCTTTATTTTGTCATTTTTCAAGTGCAACACTTACTCGTTACCAATTTAGTTCAGTTCTCAACAAATCTCTTAAGATTTGCAACATTGATAATACAAATTTCAAATCGCACTCGTTTCGCATAGGGGCAGCAACTACGTTAGCAAGGCAAGGGACAGACAAACAGCTTATTCAAATGGCGGGTCGTTGGAAATCAAATGCTTATAATTCTTATATTCGCTAAGACCTTTGTTAGTTTTATTTGCATGTGCTAACGCATGCCAAGTTTTTCTAGGTCAACAGAAAATTTGGATTGTTACATCATCTATTGTTAAAAGGGCAGGATTAGCAGCCAGGGAGCGAACAAGGGGGTGCAACCTTAATATACCCAATGCAAATATTTGGTGGCAATGATATGGAGGTATGGTTCTTAGTCAATTGTTGCCTAAGCTTAAACTCTTAAGACGACTAGAAAACGACCCCAACGTTATTATTGTTCATTGTGGAGCAAATAGCTTGGGCCTGGTACAATTGAAATCATTCTTAGTTCAACTTCAGTTAGCCGTATCTAATATTTGCAAACTTTTTTCAATGACTAAAATTGTATGGTCATGTCTTTTGCCAAGGTTTGTTTGGCGGTATACACTAAAGGTCAAAGCCATGGAAAAGGCACGGGCACGGGTTAATAGGGAAGCAATTAGGTTTATTTCATGAAGGGGTGGTGCGTTCATTGGATATCCACAATTTGAAGGGAAAATCTCTGTTTGTCTGGGCACCATCTGTACTGATGTACCTTATGTATAGCCAAAAATCTGCAGCATGATTTAACTTCCTAGGTAAGGATATAGGGATCAGAAGTTGAGCGACACCACATTATAAAGCAAATACGGATGTTGAATTTGCTCCATCGTCTACCATGTTTAACTTCTCCTAAATTTTTTCGTTGGTCAAGTAAAAGCTGCTCTGTTCGTGAGGGACAGTTACTTGAAGAGTTTATGATACTTTGATTATTTTCATTATGTCAAATCGGTTTAAAAGTTGGCGCCTAAGAAAAAAAATTGTATGGCGACTAAAAATTTCCATGAATTGCCGATTTTTTTAAAGGAGCCAGTTGGCTCCTAAATTTTAGAAAACACTAAGGAGGTCTGTGATGTGTCTAAAATTTTATTGAAAGGGCTGTCGGTAGAGCTGTTGTATAATGATGTGTCACAGCGCATTATTTGATGTGGTTCAGAGGCACGAGACATTTCTTTATGTAGTTGATCACCACCTATATCTGTCATTGATTCATTATCTTTTTCTTAAGACTTTGTTGAGAGACCTACACTATATAGTCTTGAGTATTTCTTTCTTTGAGATCAGTCACGGTATATAACCTAGGCCTAAGTCAAGCTAGCAGCCAAAAACCAAAAAATATTTGTGTTTATCGACTAGAAAACTGTGTTTATCGAACCCGACGCAAAAAATAACTCATTAATTAAACATTGCGCCCAAACTAGGACTTGTGCCACTTAGGGAAGCCCGGGGCACTAGGGCGCCCCTAAAGGGGCAATATAGGCACCGTTTCTGGGCGCCAGGTTCACCCCTATTATGCGATACTATAGGAGTCTAGAAAGAGCGCCTGGCACCCAAACTGGGACTTGTGCCACTTAGGGGAGCCCGGGGCTCCAGGGCGCCCCTGATGGGTTCCGGTCTCAAAAGGGGCAATATACATGTAAGCACCGTTTCTGGGCGCCAAGTTACCCCTATTATGCGATACTATAAAGGACTAGAGAGAGCGCTTGGCGCCCAAACTAGGACTTGTGCCACTTAGGGGAGCCCGGGGCACTAGGGCGCCCCTTATGGGGCAATATAGGTTGCAATCAGTCACATGAAATTTTTTTTATGTTTCGGGTTCCTGCCAAATAGGAAAGGAAAATATTTTCCCGATATTGTATTTTGATTTGCTAAAAGAGAACTTGAAAAATAAAGTAGATGAGTCATTTGGTACAAAATGTTACACTTTTAAACACTTATTTCCTAAATATTTGCTATCTCTGGGTCATGTCTCTATGATTTTGAAACGTTATTTGTTTGCATTTTAATTCAAAGAAACTAACAAGCATTTGTAAAAAAAAAAAAAAAAAAAAAAAAAAAAAATGGAGAGAAGACCCAGAGACGATAAAAAGATTATTTGAACTTTTTCATATTTAAACTTTTTCCAAAAAAAAATCCAACGTATAGATGCAATGTTTCCTTGTCGTTTTAAAAATCATATAGTGGAGATAGCTCAGTAGTATATGCCTTACCCGTCCAATGCAGTGAAAAAGGAAAAAATAACTAGTTCGATCCTAGCGTAGAGCTTTGATATTTTTTTAGTGCAAACAATCAATTTTTTATCAGTTTCATTTTTATGTGCTGATTTAATTTAAAATAGATGTTGCACCTAGAGCAAAAGTAATTCCTCCAACCTACTGATACTTTAATATACACATGTACTTGTAATTGAATTTAACCATAGACCTAAAGGTGCTTTAGATCTATTAAATTTGACAATTTCAAACTAAACGTTACATTTTCCCATGTACGTAACTTTGTTTTTGTTTGTTTTTTGTTTAACGTCCCTCAGTCTCGAGAATTTTTCACTCATCTGGAGACGCCACCACTTGCCGGTGGAGGGCTTCAAATTTTGACCTAGTTTAGTGATTTGTTTACCTAAAAAAAGATGTTTTGTTTACTTACATATGTAGTATTCAATTATGCTAACGGTCAGTCATTGTTTATGTAATTATTTTTAGATAGCTACTCGATGCTCCTCACGAGGATCGGTTAGTTTATTGCAATTCTTTTGTTTTGAAAGTGATGCTCCTCATGAGTATCAGCCCGCGGGTATATAAATGGGGACAGATTTTGTGTCAGTCAATGTGCCGTTTGGAATTTATGTGTATATGACAGAACGTTCAAAAGATAGGGGGTTATTGTTTTAATTTTCATGTGTTTTACGGGCACCTGGCTCTATAAATAAATTCTATATAAACTTACCAGATTCTTTTATTCCCAGCCTTTAAGAGGGTTTAAGACAGAGGAAATATTTCTGTTTTACAATTTACTGAATGATGGAATAAATAAAGCCGTTTACCGCTCGACGGCGCTACACTTTACTCGGCACTTAGGACCATTGAGCAGTGAGTTATCTTTTTCGTGCCAGCACCTACTACGACACGGTTCCTCGGCTTATACGGTCTCACCCAAAGAACCGGCGTAACTTTGTAAAGTATGTCCAACTGTGGACAGCCGATCAAATCGTAAACATTCAAACTACAAATGTTTCGTACGCAAAATCCATGCAAATCACACGCCAAATACGTCCATCTTCTTTCTGAAATCAATTACTGGTGTTGTAGAGTAGGATTTCCCCCCCCCCCCCCCCATAGCCAGCTTTCTCCTCGAACTCTGTACTATAGAAAAGGACATCCACCTCTCTCGATGGGAAATCTCACACTAGAGCCATATTTACCTTCTCTTTTCTCGGAATAGTATTTCACATATTATATCAATGCTAAAATCATATCTACAACATTTTGGTTAAAAGTTTATATAAAAGTCAACTGATTTTTATGCGAATGTTCGTTAACTATCGGTCATTTTTTTTTAATGTACCTATTTTTCTCCTACTCGAAGTACACTTGTAAAAAATGTGCAAACGATGCATGAACTTTTTGCAAATATAAATGTTTATACAATTTTAGAATTTTTATATGAAACTGATTTTTACTGCAAAATTTAAAATGATATAACTTAAGAATTTTGTACATATATTTTAACTGTTTACATATTTTTAAATTTTGAGTCCGTCGGATGGGACGTTAAATGGTGCCCCGTGTCAAGGATAACAACTCCCTTGGCACGTAAAAGATCGATTCTCTGGTTTTCGGAAAAGTGTAGGCTCACTGGGGGCCGCCAGAGAAACCCAAAACTTAAATGGGCATATAAACTTAATTTGATCGCCGAAATATGGCTGAAAGATTGCCGACTCGGCGTTGAACAAAAATAATCAATCAATCATAAACAGAAATATGAGTGTTTTTACTAAAAAAAAATATCCTTTAAATTTAGTATGAACCCTTAAAATATGTAGTTCAAATCATTAAGTATCTACCGACGGTTTTTAAATCATATGAAATTGTAAAATTTGTGTAAAAAAGCGTTCTAAATGTATTGAAAAAATCTGCTTAATATGATAAAGCATTCATATCGAGCGGCTCTCTTATTTTTTTTTAAAGATTTTCAAGTTTTACCCTAAATCTTCTGTCGTCAGCAAATATAGGTGGCAGCATACTCAAGAATAATATGTCAAAGGTGTAAATTTTTGTGGATGCTTTGCATAAGATTTCTTTTGCAACTATGGATATTTTAATTATATTCCTCATTATTTATCATTTTCTTGCATTTTTGTTTTACCACAAGGACAAAACATATTATTCTGCGTATTCTTTTAATTGACAGCAATGAGTTAAATGAAATCTGGGTAGATGGGAAGCATTAACACAGTAGCGTGTGCCTGAAAGCCTTTACTTAGAAAATAATCTGCTTTTGCTTAGCCATTAATGAATAGTTAATAGATCAATAGATGCCTTGCCAAGGCTCGGTGATAAACAACACAGCTCGTTGGATAAAAATATATCCAACAACAGATCATGAGAGATCCTATATATAATCGCTTGTTACGTAGAAAACAAAATCTAAACAAATCGCGATCTAGATTTCCTGAAAAATTTGCCTGGAAGATTGATTGATTGTATGTTTAACGTTTAACGTCCTATTCGAAAATGTTTCACTCATATAGAGACGTCACTATATACCGGTGAAGGGCTTGACCTTAACTTGGCACTCAGAGCCATTGCCAACGCCTGCCGTGACACGGGGCCTCGGTTTTTACGGTCTCATCCGAAGGAACTGCAATTTCCACTTCAAAGTGCCGAGCGCATGGCGATTGAAGAGTTGCTACCCATTTTTTTTAGGTCAGTCGCGGTCGAGATTCGAACTCGCGACTTCCCGATCACGGAGCGAGCGCTCTACCGACTGAGCTACCGTGAACGGTTGCCTGAAAACATCGTACGCCAATCAATATCAATCCATCACTCACTATCAAAACTTATCCTCGACAACAGGAACCGAAACGGACAGAGACCTCGTACATGTAATGTTTCAAGATAAACACAGCAATATAACTCCAGCAAGAATATATAAAGTCAACTTTGCTTTTGATGAAACCAGGGCCAGACTGATTAAATTTGTTGCAAAATTATGGACTGTAACACCTCATTTATCCAAACAAACAAACAAACGTGCACTCTGTAGAAGAAAAAAAAAATAGCGATCCTTTCCAACATGCCGTGTTATGGTGTTATAACACAGAGCATATCAGAAACTCATTATTTTATTGTGTCGTGAACAACTTTGATGTTCATTATATATAGAATGAACACATATGTGTGATTATGACTTGTATGTAACATTACTAGGTGGCCTAACTTCCAACAGTAAAATACAAGAAAACATTGATGTTGCCATCAATTGTCGCCCGGGAAATAAATGAAGTAAAATCTTGATCATTAAACCGCTTCGATTTTTGTGCCAGCACCTTCTGCGACACGGGACCTCGGTTTATACGGTCTCATCCGAAGGACCGGTCTCCGCGTCCCACAGTGGGATTCGAACCCGCGACAAAGGCATACGTGATCGAGACTATAGTCGAATACATTTATGGAAAGCTTCTAATCGGATGAAAATCTAACAAAAACGATATCGTTTTAAATTTTATCATCTCCTCAACTGTTGGCTGCATAAAATATAAATTGGAATCAGACACATGTATCACCTATCAACAAAAATATCTTTGACTTAGATTTATGGAAAGCTTCTAATCGGATGAAAATCTAACAAAAACGATATCGTTTTAAACTTTATCATCTCCTCAAGTAACTGTTGGCTGCATAAAATATAAATTGGAATCAGACACATGCATCACCTATCAACAAAAATATCTTTGACTTAATGAATATAATAAATGTGTAGTGTACGTTTTTATGCGACAAGAAAATTTAATGTTCTAAGAAAGGGGACCTGTTGTTTTGTCGATAGTAAATGATAAGCAACTTTATTTATTACATATGAGAAACATATATTTTTTAAGAGGTACTTCATGGAATTAAATATATTGTGTATCGTAATTTATGAAGGGAAAGAACATTCTGATGTATAATCTTTTTACTGTATAGTAAACCTTTAATTTTGAATAACTTCTCCCACCTCAATCCCATACACCAAAACTTGAAATTATCTGTATAGAGCAGCCCGGTCCTCCGGGTTGCATTGACCAAAACTGCAAATTGTGGAGATTTTACATAAAGTATACATTAATGTTCGATGAAATATCAAAGAATTTTTTATTTATAATTGAAATTTAATTTTTCACCTTCATATTTGTCGCTCCATAGGCCAAGTGTCTTAAGTAATCAAAACAAACATAATCTAGCTACATGTAGATTGAGAACTTTAAATCATAAACTACCAATTGAAATGGGAAGGTACTGGGAGATTAAAATGTTTTTGAGTGAAAACGGTAAAGGCGAGGAATTTCACTATATTTTATGATATAAAAAGTTAAAAGATGAAAGAAAATTGAGGCCTGTAAATTAAGAATTACGGCTTTTGAGCAGTGAGGGATCTTTTTCGTGCCAGCACCTACTGGGACAATTTAAGTGACTCCGGTTTATAGTTTCATCCGAAGGACCGGTCTCCACGTCAAGCAGTGGGATTCGAACCCGCGACGTATAATTTCTTACTCCTCGACTCTTGAGGCAACACTGTACCCGCAGGTGACCCTTGATGTCAGGAAACGTCTTTCGTGACACGAGGTCTCAGTTTTTAATAAGGTCTTATCCGAAAGACCCACAACTTTCACTTCAAAGTGCTCAGAACTTTGCGAAGGAACAGTTTCTGCTTATTTTTTATCGTCTTCGGTCACTCGCCACCTGGGGATTAAATAAACCTGAATTTTAATTATTATTCTAAACAAGCTTATAATTTCAGTACTTATTACTGTAATATTTATGATACAAATCAATCAAAACATACTATTAGAAACCGTCTTCGGTCACTCGCCACCTGGGGATTAAATAAACCTGAATTTTAATTATTATTCTAAACAAGCTTATAATTTCAGTACTTATTACTGTAATATTTATGATACAAATCAATCAACACATACTATTAGAAACCGCCGAAATATGGCTGAAATATTGCCAACTCGGCGTAAAACACCAATAATCAATCATACTATTAGAAAAACGTGCTTAAGCACCATCATAGAACATTAACTTTCACCGTTTCGAAACTTGTTTAAGACGTATCTAAAGCATGAATATAACGTAACCATAATTTAAAAAAAAAGATGTTTAATGCCCAAATAAATGATAATTGAAGCATAATCATTTCATAGAAATGCATGAAAATCGTTCTCGGAATTTTTTTTTCATTTTCTTCTACACATTGGTGTTCTTTAGGTCCTTAAAATCTCAATAAAAACATGTGTGGATATGCATCGTTCGACAATGCACGTAGAACTAAGTGTTACGGTGTCTGCAAGATGTTCCTTTGGATGGAGAATTTTGCATAACAAGAGGTCCAAGGGCCTTAACAAATTCAAAAAGCTGGTAAAAATTAATACACCTGCTTATTGTAATGTGCGAGACACGAGCGATCTCCTTGGAATCGTACAAGGATGATAATGAATGCAAAATATACAAATACAATGGACATTTACCTAGTGTGCAAGGTATTCAGTATATACACATTCGTATCAGTTGATGAAAGGCGATGCTTCTTGGCTACACAAGCAACTTGGTGATACTTGTTACCAGCACTTGCTACTTGGCTATACAATGTGGCTATTTGCCACTTGTCACAAATACAACACTTCCCGTAGTCTCCCAGGCTCTCTGTAAAACATTTGGTCACTTTGATAAAACTTCTATAAACTTTATGAAGTCCATTATCAACTAGACTAAGGACTCCATAACTTTCCAGGACAATAACTCTTCTTTTGTCAATAAGAACACCACAGCGAACACACAATCTAAACAATTGTCGATTTGGTTACATAAATAATCTTTACGTTAATCTTTATATTGCGTTACATGCAAGAATCCGACTTTGAGCATGCTCTGCTCATTTAACAAAATATTCATTTTTATATTGCTCCAATATATATACTAGTAACATTCTTTTTTGTATTCCCATTCAATCAAATGACCTGTCAATTAAATTATATACAATGATTTCTTGATTAATACAATTCATAAAAGGAGAGTAACTCTCACTCACTTCATTTTATTTTATTTTTTTATTTATTTATTTTTTTTTTTTACAATTTTGTACTCTGTTTGCCACACACATTATACTAAGGGGCAGAGGAGAAGATTTTCAAAGAATACATATTCAATATAAATTCATTAGAACCCTGCTATAACTCCAAAACTCCGGACGCAGGGGCCATGATATTCACAATGTTGAAGAGACACCCTTGCTAATCATAACTATGCATTAGTTTTTTGCTCAATACCAAGGAGCAGAGGGAATATTTTCAAAGCATTAATGCATTGAAAACTCAACTATATAATCAAAAGAGCCCTGCCCAAATACCAGAACCCTTGACCTGAAGGCCATGAAATACACAATTTTCTAAGAGACACTTTCTTGCTCATAGTAATTATGCACTTACTCCATTGGGTTCAGATCCAGGAGCAGAAAAGATTTTGATAGAATTAATGTAATTTCACTACATATTAAAATCCCCGCCATAACATCAGAACCCCTGACCAAGGGTCCATGAAAATCAAAATTTTGTAAGAGACACCCATGTTCATCATAACTGTGCATTTAGTTTGTTTGCTTAATACCCATGAGTAGAGAAGATTTTTTTAAATAAATAATGCATTTCCATTATATATTCAACAGATCCCGGCCCTAGCACCAGAACCCCTGGCCCTGCGGACGTGTATTTTATAATTTTGGTAGAGGGTTCAATGCTTATTACAATTATGCCAATAGTTTGACTGCTTGATGTCCAGGAATGAAGAAAAAGATTTTTAAAGATTTCATTAATATGGATGGTTTAAGCCCCAACCCTGAAGCCCCCCCCCCCTCGCAGGGGCCATTGATTTCATAATTTTTACTCCCTTCCATCCATGGATGCTATAGCCAATATTGGTTGAAATCGGTTAAGTGGTTCCAGAGAAGAAGCTGAAAAGTTTGTTTGTATGTTGTTTAACGTCCCTCTCGAGAAATTTTCACTCATATGGAGACGCCACCACTTGCCGGTGGAGAGCTGCAAATTTTGTCCTATGCTCGGCACTTACGACCATTGAGCAGTGAGGGATCTTTTTCGTGCCAGCACCTACTGCGACACGGGACCTCGGTTTATACGGTCTTATCCGAAGGACCGGTCTCCACGTCCCACAGTGGGATTCGAACCCGCGACGTAAGGATTAACTCCTTACTTCGCGATTCTAGAGCAGACGCTCTAACCACTGCGCCGCGCGGGCGACGAAAACGTTCAAATGACGACGACGGACGAAAACAGCAAAATATCAAAATTGATTTCATATTGATATTCAAATGAAATGTTCATTCAAAATTCGATTGTGCCACTAATTAATTCTGTAATTACTTGCATGCGCATAAAATGCGCCAAATGTATCTGAATAGGTAACTTTAATAGCTTTTGCCATTTCACAAACATAGACCCCACAACTGCTTCTGCTTTCTGAGTGGGGAATGACTCGTCATAGCAGTAAGCAATGTACTTCCACTGACATATAACAAATTTCTCCCCATACCGTCTGAGATATTCATGTGCTAAATACCTGCATATCTGAAAAAGAATGATATTGGACATTTGGTTTTTGGAATCACAATAATTTTTTTCACAATAATATGGTATTCTTTCTCTGATATTTATTGTTATCAAAAACCAGTGAATGTTGCGTATACTTACTGGAATAAATATAAGTGACTTTTCAAACCAGTTTATGGTGCTCTCAACTTGAAACATTTCACATTTCAACACAGTAGAAATGCCATCTAAGAACTTTGTGACTAAACCACCCAGAGTCAACCATGTGTACGTTTCCATCAGTATTGTTAGATAGTATCTCAAAATAACAGTTGATATCATCATTAGTAAATCAGTACAAATCATTACACATGGATTTTAGAGAAGACACATTTACTGGATATTTAATTTGGAAACGTTTGCAAAAATTCTCTATTTCATCTATCGGCAAGTACTTCTCTGGAATTGCCATTAAAGGTATCCGTGATGACTTGTAAGATTTTCTCGTGACTAATTTAACCGAGGCTTCCTTTTGGACTACACATCAATATATCCAGGTCACTCAATCTTCTTTGGTCTAGCTCTTCCATCACACCATTTTCACTAGAGATAACCAGTTTGTCACTATCATTATAAACAAATTTACAATGGCCATTCTCGGAGACAAGCAAGGTAGACAACTTGTAAGAAAGGCTTACGAGTGGAAAAGATGTATAAGTGTATTTACAGACCCATGAGGGTCAAAATCATAAACAATATTCTTAGAGTTGTTCATTTCTTCTGTCGATATTACCATTGTGACAGGAAGCCAGGATAGAAAGGACGTGGATTTTATGTCCTCAGAAGAACAATGTGGACAAGTTAACCTTAGGTCGAGTGATTCTGCCATGTCATGTGATGAAAGTTAGACAGCTTTTAACAATGTATATGGGGTTTTACATAAAACGTTCTTTCTCTCACATGAATTGCAGAAAGCAACTACTTTTGTGCTTGTACTGGCTACCATAATTATCTTGTTCAGAATGAGACCCAAAGAGACGCTGGAAAAGATGTTTCATAAGTATATGAGGTTTATCTAGGTCTTCAAAATTTGCAGCTTTTGCAATCATATTCTGTAGAGTTTGAATGGTGTCTGATTTGAGTTGGCTGTTCTTGAAATTTTGAAGCAGTTCTACACTTCTTTTGTTTATGTTAGTTTTGCAACTAGTAGAAGACAAAGCTGCTTTTAATGTCTCTGTCGTACTTAAGCAACGAAGGAGGGGAAGTGTATATTCTGGCATTTGGGGTTTAATTCTGCCATAGGGTAAAAAGTAGCAACTATTTTCCTACTTCAGAAGCTGACCCAACTGACATGTTTGCATCACTGATTTTTTCATCATCAAACAGAAAAGCCGTATAATGTCCCGATTGTGTAGATCGACCATGATGACACACGGCACTTCTCTGTGTATATTTAACATTATGAATTTTGTCAGAAGGCTAATTGTATTCGGCGCGTCGATCTCATCCCAATATCACAAAAGTATTTTCTCCCTGCATTAAAACACTCAAATGACATCGATTTTCTTTATAATTTAAGCATTATCGTTTATATTCAAGTCGACAGTCCGAGCCCGACTGTAGTTTTTGTTGGGTGGATCCAGAAATTTTTCCTTAGGAGGTGTTGGCTCAAATCGCAAGGGGAAGAGGTCCGAGGCATAGCTTAAGTAATTTTTCTTTGTCAGTTTAAATAAATTTGAATTTTCCAGGGATCCGGATCCCCATTGATCCATGCATGCCTTACATGTACCACAATTTGTGCTAGAGTAATCCGAAATTTACCCCCAATTTTTTGAGTTGGCCTACTTTCGATTTATCTGTCTCTCTTTCTCTCTCTCTCTCTATATATATATATCTCTACAAACATTAACTATGATAGCATTTAAAAATATTTAGTGCTAATTGGTTTTTATAAATTTTCTTTATGTATAACAAAAATTTACCAGTATAACATAATGAACCTAGACTCTAGAGTTTAACCCCCTTTTTAGAGACTTGATTATCATGGCAGTAAGCTGCCTCACATTGGTATCAGTGTTTGACAAAGATTCCTTGTTACGTATTAAAATAATACTACTACTAAAAATTAACTTGTTTTTATTTGAGGAGGGGGGAGTAACTTTAGTTACAGAAATGACTGGCCTGTAAACCTAAACAGATCATTTGCACTACAGATCATGTGCCAGTATACATAAAGTCCTGCTTCCCCATATTGTAGTCTTCTCAACCACTTATCTCATTAAAAATCCAATCATATAAAATATATGTACAATGGTTCCATCAACATTCCTTAAACATTAATTTTTGTGGTTTTGTGTTTTGCAGAGTGAAAATTAAAATAGAATTTCATGGTCATTAAAGTAAGAAGTATATCAAAAAGTTTTATGATGACCTGTGTTCACGAAATACTGAGTCATTCGCTGATTGCACAAAAATTTATGCCAATGAAAATTAATAAAACCAGTGTATTAATAAGTGGCCATGAATAAAAGAAAGAACAGGCAGTTAAATAATGATGTTGAAGCTTCAAAAACATAATTCCATCTATGAAACTTTCTCTTTTTAGCCGGGCTCATTGCTTTTAGAGCAAAAGCCGGCTTATGTTACGGTGTTCAACCGGAAATGCTGCTTCCTCACCGCCAAATTAAATACGAGTAAGCATATAGTACGTATGCTCAAACACCTTTGAAGCAATACAAACACTTAATTAAACAAATTTAAGTTAATAAGAAATTCTCTAAAACAAAACATTAATGGTAAAATACTTTCTCCAATTTTCTTCTTACATTCTATAAATAAAGGTTGTGTTACCAGGCTAACACTAATGCAGGGAGCGCGTGATCCGATGCACACCTTTAAGCAGAACTCCCTGCTGAGGACCCGTCTGTGTATAAACATTTGACCTTGCTGCATCAATGTTTATTTACTTCTGTTAGTGATGTTAGACCCCGAAACGATACATGTGATAAATTGTTTACGCTGTTAAATTCAAACTGCATTTTATTTAATTTTTTAAAAATATTATTTTTTTATTTTTACTTAAGACATAAATATTTGTTGGGTTACATATTCATCCAGTGTCTTGTTGTTATTCATCTGTAATTACAATGTATGTTTCATATAAAACGGACTTGTTCACTCCCGGCTGTCTGTACTTCTAAGTACTTTGATTATTTATGATATCGAGCCCGATGCTAACAATATTGTATAAGCGATAATTTATTTTATAAACAAAATCTGCTGCGCGAGCGCGCCGACGCGCCGAATACAATTAGCCTGTCAGAATAATCAGCCATTCAATAACTCTGTCAGGGTTTATGTATACGCTTTTTTTTTCGATACTGGTGATTATCTTTATTGTATTCAAACCTGTTAATAGTTAGTATTTGGAGCTTGAAGCAACCTCTGCTTTAGATCTAAAAGCCCACCACATTGACATTTTTTAATTATATCATGTTCAAAGTAGTCTTTGAGCAATTTTTAACTGACATTTGAATCCGTTTCTTGTTTTGGCAGTGTAAATGTCAAGTTTTGAACATATGACTGCTCCTTTTCCTTTCTTCGTCCACAATATATGCAAGTATAAACTTGAAAGATGTCTAGTTCTTCCTTAATTTCAAGAGCAAAGGGAGAAATACCTTTCATGTAAAATTCATTTGCGTCTTGTTCTCCTTTATGTATTCCTAAATTTCCAACTGCCTTGCCCAAGTTAATGAGAGCAGATTGTACTAGTGGCTTTGGAACCTTTGTCCCTGCAGAACTGCTACTTAAAATAAATCTGATAATTTCACATACAGCCTCCTTCATACTATCAATTTCATCTTTATTCATATTAATAGGAGCGTTGTCAAAAGTTTCTACTATAGATTTTGCCATATTTGTCGCACATACAGACTGTGCCGTGCGTTAAACCAGCAAGTATCCCAAGGTAGTCAATTGGGCAAAAGGAGGTATTGTCTGAAGAAGATATATCTTTTGGTTCTGGCGTTGAGAGGGAACATGGTGGAGCTTTCTGAAATGTGCCCAAATTATCTAAATAGTCTTCAGATTTTTTGCTTCTTGCAGCAGTTTTCCTTAATGTGGTTGAACTTTTTTTCCTCTTCATTTAACACCTAATCTTAAGGTCATATTTTGCAGCACAACGTTGTAGCTCTACGGTCTGTTGTTTAAGCTCTTCAGCAAAATCATCAAGACGACGGTTTTTTAACCATTTCAAAATTCGGAATCGCACAACCAACATCGGACACTCCCGAGTTACCTACAGTCAAGGGAAAATCTGCTGATAAATCAATTGAGGATTGATCTAAATGTTCTATAAGTCTGTGCACGTGATTAACTGTTTTCTTTCTGAAAGCCCTAACTGATGCCAAGTTCTTAACATCAATTTGGTCTAAAACTAGGGGGTTAATTTTTCAGATAATTCCCTGTATTTGGTACTATTCTTGTATCCCGAGAAGTTTAATATTTCGTTCTCTAGATTACCTAAATCTTTTTTCGGTTTGATGGATTGAACTTTCAATGTTGTCAATCTCCTGCAAAACCAATGTTTTCGGGAAGACACGATTTCCCTTCAACATAAGCAAAAACTCACCCCTGTTACAAGATTTTCTCCCACACTTGAATATTTTTACCCGACACATTATTTTCTAATTTGGGTATGGTTAAACATGTACAAGGATACCAAGTTTTAGATGTTTGACATTCAATCATCCTGCCATGATCTACAGTTGTATAATCAAGACCACATATGCAATAATCATTTTTTGTTACCCTTTTTACATTTTATGCGGTGTAATGTGCTTTCCTCCTTTTTAGTTTTGTAGTCGAACGGGTTAAGTCAACTACATTCTTAACATTGGAGGGACTGTCAATGACTTTTTTTTCCCATTTTGTGATTACTATTATCTTTGTCAGAAGAAATGTCAATGATCTTGTTCTTTTTCGTTTTCAAAGAAATATATCTACGTTTGCTTGTATTCGTTTTTAGATTAGATAATGCCCCACCTACTGGCTGACTATTTACAGCTTCATGTTGATCATTTTTCCCAAACTTGCAACCTGTTTCCATTTTTTCTTGGGGTGTATCCTCAATGACCCTACCATTACTTTTTAGCTCACCTGAGCCGAAGGCTCAAGTGAGCTTTTCTGATCACATTTTGTCCGGCGTCCGTCTGTCTGTCTGTAAACTTTTCACATTTTTGACTTCTTCTCAAGAACCACTGGGCCAAATTCAACCAAACTTGCCACAAAGTATTCTTGGGTGAAGGGGATTCAAGTTTGTTCAAATGAAGGGCCATGCCCTCTTTCAAGGGGAGATAATTAGGAATTAGTGAAAAAATAATGGCATCATTTAAAAATCTTCTTCTCAAGAACCACTGGGCCAGGAAAGATGAAACTTATGTGGAAACATCCTCAGGTAGTGTAGATTCAAGTTTGTTCAAATCATGACCTCCGGGGGTAGGGTGGGGCCACGATGGGGGATCAAAGTTTTACATAGAAATATATAGAATATCTTTAAAAATCTTCTTAAGAACAGGAAAGCCATGATTGGTCATATTTATATGGAAGCATCCTCAGGTAGTGTAGATTGAAGTCTGTTCAAATCATGGCCCCCAGGGGTAGGGTGGGGCCACGATGGGGGATCAAAGTTTTACATAGAAATATATAGGAGAATATCTTTAAAAATCTTCTTCTTAAGAACAGTAAAGCCATGATTGATCATATTTATATGGAAGCATCCTCAGGTAGTGTAGTTTTAAGTTTGTTCAAATCATGTCCCCTGGGGATAGGGTGGGGCCACAATGGGGGATCAAAGTTTTACATAGAAATAAATAGGAGAATATCTTTAAAAATCTTCTTCTTAAGAACAGGAAAGCCATGATTGGTCATATTTATATGGAAGCATCCTCAGGTAGTGTAGATTCAAGTTTGTTCAAATCATGGCACCCAGGGGTAGGGTGGGGTCACAATGGGGGATCAAAGTTTTACATAGAAATATATAGGAGAATATCTTTAAAAATCTTCTTCTTAAGAACAGTAAAGCCATGATTGATCATATTTATATGGAAGCATCCTCAGGTAGTGTAGTTTTAAGTTTGTTCAAATCATGTCCCCTGGGGATAGGGTGGGGCCACAATGGGGGATCAAAGTTTAACATAGAAATATATAGGAGAATATCTTTAAAAATCTTCTTCTTAAGAACAGGAAAGCCATGATTGGTCATATTTATATGGAAGCATCCTCAGGTAGTGTAGATTCAAGTTTGTTCAAATCATGGCCCCCAGGGGTAGGGTGGGGTCACAATGGGGGATCAAAGTTTTACATAGAAATATATAGGAGAATATCTTTAAAAATCTTCTTCTTAAGAACAGTAAAGCCATGATTGATCATATTTATATGGAAGCATCCTCAGGTAGTGTAGATTAAAATTTGTTCAAATCATGTCCCCTGGGGATAGGGTGGGGCCACAATGGGGGATCAAAGTTTTACATAGAAATATATAGGAGAATATCTTTAAAAATCTTCTTCTTAAGAACAGTAAAGCCATGATTGATCATATTTATATGGAAGCATCCTCAGGTAGTGTAGATTCAAGTTTGTTCAAATCATGTGCCCTGGGGATAGGGTGGGGCCACAATGGGGGATCAAAGTTTTACAAAGAAATATATAGGAGAATATCTTTAAAAATCTTCTTCTTAAGAACAGGAAAGCCATGATTGGTCATATTTATATGGAAGCATCCTCATGTAGTGTAGATTCAAGTTTGTTCAAATCATGGCCCCCAGGGGTAGGGTGGGGTCACAATGGGGGATCAAAGTTTTACATAGGAATATATAGGAGAATATCTTTAAAAATCTTCTTCTTAAGAACAGTAAAGCCATGATTGATCATATTTATATGGAAGCATCCTCAGGTAGTGTAGATTAAAATTTGTTCAAATCATGTCCCCTGGGGATAGGGTGGGGCCACAATGGGGGATCAAAGTTTTACATAGAAATATATAGGAGAATATCTTTAAAAATCTTCTTCTTAAGAACAGGAAAGCCATGATTGGTCATATTTATATGGAAGCATCCTCATGTAGTGTAGATTCAAGTTTGTTCAAATCATGGCACCCAGGGGTAGGGTGGGGCCACGATGGGGGATCAAAGTTTTACATAGAAATATATAGGAGAATATCTTTAAAAATCTTCTTCTTAAGAACAGTAAAGCCATGATTGATCATATTTATATGGAAGCATCCTCAGGTAGTGTAGATTCAAGTTTGTTCAAATCATGTCCCCTGGGGATAGGGTGGGGCCACAATGGGAGATCAAAGTTTTGCATAGAAATATATAGGAAAATATCTTTAAAAATCTTCTTCTTAAGAACAGCAAAGCCATGGTTGGTCATATTTATATTGAAGCATCCTCAGGTAGTGTAGATTCAAGTTTGTTAAAATCATGACCCCTGGGGATAGGGTGAGGCCACAATGGGGGATCAAAGTTTTACATAGAAATATATTGGAAAATATCTTTAAAAATCTTCTTCTTAAGAACAGCAAAGCCATGGTTGGTCATATTTATATTGAAGCATCCTCAGGTAGTGTAGATTCAAGTTTGTTCAAATCATGACCCCCGGGGATAGGGTGAGGCCACAATGGGGGATCAAAGTTTTACATAGAAATATATAGGAAAATATCTTTAAAAATCTTCTTCTTAAGAACAGCAAAGCCATGATTAATCATATTTATATGGAAGCATCCTCAGGTAGTGTAGATTCAAGTTTGTTCAAATCATGACCCCCAGGGGTAGGGTGGGGTCACAATGGGTGATTTAAGTTTACAGAGGAATATATAGGAAAAAATCTTTTTCTCAAGAACAGAAAAACTATGATTAGTCAAACTGATTATTGATATGGAGGCATCCTTGGGTAGTGTAGAATGAAATTTGTTCAAATGAGGGCCCACGGGGGTAGGGTAGGGGCCACAATGGGGGATCAAATTTTTACAAATGAAAATATGGGAAAAAATCTTCTGCTTTCAAAATTCAACCACCCCCACCCCCCGGTAAACTGTTCAATACTGAACTAATTTTTGCTTTTTTTCCTAGCCAATATGCTCAGGTGAGCGATGTGGCCCTTGGGCCTCTTGTCTTTAAAGAAAGACGATTTCTTTTGGGAGCCTTCGTTTTCTTATCAGATGATGTTATCTCCCCTGAATCAATATTCCCTGCTTCTTGTTGACTACTCCCTTTATTTCCCTTGTGTCTTTTTATTACTGTCCTTTTCCCTTTGCCCACTGTCTTTACTCTCCTGTTGTATATTTTCACTACTAATTTCTTCAATATGTCCACTGACTCCCTATCAAGCCTTCGTAATGACTCCCAATGATCATATCTTCCTGTTGCCCACCCTCTTCTTGTAGTTCCTGAGGACTTGTACTACTAATTTTCTTGGTCTCTGTCATCCTCTTCAAATGACTCCCGTTACTCGTCTTTTTTCTCTGCCCATAATCTCTCAACCCCCCATGACTCTCACTCGCGATTTCTTTCTTTTGCTCACTACCCCTAATGTCTGAATCATTATCTATCATCCCTCCGGTCTGACCTTTCTCTCCCTGAGGACTCGCACTAATCACCTCATCAATATGATCAGTTTCTACCCTCGCCATATCATCATTCTTACCATTCATCTTTTCAATGTTTCGGATATTTCTCCTGTTGGAACTCCATATGACCCGCAAATATTTCCTGTTCATATAAGAATTGGACCAACCTAGAGAACTTGCTGTCTGGCCATATGGGCCATTTTCAGAAAGGTCTTCGTAATTAGAGGGGACGCAAAATATCCTCAACTTTCTGCCTATTACGACAAAATCTAATTTTTGTTTTTTATAATTTCACCTGGCCCTTTTATCTTCCCATTTTCAAATCAATGTCAGTAGAATACAACACGAATTCGCAATCGCCTATTTAATGATAATACATTCCTCTCCTTTATCCTGCGCAGTTCGATTTTCATTTCCATGAATTTATTCAATTTGATAAATATTTAGCAATTGATCGATGAAAATTAAAGTGTAAAAGATGCACAGAAAAGTAAAGCATGTGTAGACTTTGCAATAGAATGTATCATATACTTTTCTACTTTGATTTTTTTTCTATGGACTCTCTTGTGGAAATACATTAAAATGCTAAATACGGTCAGGTTTTTTTTTTTAAATTTATATTACTTTGCCCTGCAAATAGTAGTTCCGCAATTTCCGTGAAGGAGCTATTTAATTGTGCATGTTGCGGTTGCTTTCGAATTTGCACATGCGGAAATGAGACGTTTTTCTTCCATTAGATCGGTGAAAAAATTCGTTAATTATACAGTGTAACATGTATGAAAGTTATGAATAAGATAATTTAAAAAGTTACTTAATTTTAATATTTATCAATTTTATTTTCTCATCAGATAATTATTGTTTTATTACTTTATAAAAAGGGTTTCGGAATACCTATTCCAGAAAGCGGTAGTGTGTCAGGTGTGAACGCAAATCGTTAAATATTTCGGATACTAATGCACCTATCACATTGGCAGATGCCAAGTCTCGGGGGTGGTTATACAGTCTGGGACTAGATTTGCATTAAATATGAACATTTACAAATTTATCACATGAAGACAGTACATGTAACAACTCAGACATTTTTTGGTAAATTTCCTTATTTTTGAAAATACTTTTTTCCGACTGTTGTGATAAGGTTACTCCAACTTTTTTCCAACCTTCTCGTTTAAGTAGAATAGAAAGCCTGTATAAAGCACTATAAGTTCCAAATAGTGTGACTCTAGTGTTTGTAACTGTTCAGTTGATTGTGTATGAAATTTTCTGTTTTGAGATGGTTTTAACTCTCCAATGATCTGTGTGGTCACAGTATCTCTTAAACTTGAAGATACATTACTTTACCCTGATGAACAACGGGGTTCCAGTTCCCAGATTGAACTAGGAATACTAGGGATTGCCTTAATGTAAGGGTTACCATATTTGTTCTTGCATGTTCAATTGCCTGTGTTCTTGCTTTTCCGATAAAATTTATCCTCACAAGATCTTCACTTCACAGAGGCTGTATTTATATCTATAGGGGTAACCATGATCTTGATCCTATTTAATTTTTTTTATATCAAACACTAAATGTAGATTTTTGACAAACAAAAAAAAACTGATAATAAACTACCTGTCTCATTTTTCATATAATTTTTGTATCATAATGGTTTATCTTTAATCGGGAAAAGGGTAGGGTTTCAAGGGTCATTTTGAGTGCTATACGATACAGATTAAATTATGTTGAAATTTAAGTTGGGGACTAGAACCCCTCCTCCTATTTTTTCTAGTACCGCACATATGTCACAGAGAGGGTACCCCTGCAACAAACTCTCCTTTTCAGAAACTTGGTTCATGACGAATAACAGAGAGCAAACTTCAGTTTAAATAGAACTTTAGATAGAATTTGAAGAGCTTGATTTAAATAAAAATCAAGATTACAAGGTTGCAAGTTGGAATAATATTCAATTACATATACATAAACAATTATCTTGAGTAAGATTAATAAATTTACAACAAAAATTAACTTTTAAAATGCTCATATTGTGTGTTCTTGAAAACTGGGGATGGCCATAAAAATAGCACAGGAACCTATTTTTTTTGACAATAAGTCCCAAATGAAAAAATATTCCTACCCCTCTATTTTTAAATTCACAAGGTTTGTATGACAAGGGTGTATAAATTTTAGTTCTAAAGCTTTATTTGCTTCTTACTAATAAAACTTCAGGTGGATGTGTAAAAAGTCACTCCAGTTCAAATTTTATCAATAGATTGCAAACTTAATAAATTATGTGGTCGATCATTCTTATTTTAGTAAATATTAGTAACATGGAAAAAGTCTCACCATTGTGTGTAATCGTTTGTTTCTGTTGACATTATGAATATTTTGTCGATCAGCTGAGTGTGACGGTGTGTCAGAGAAATGTCAAAAACGCAAGAATGCGTTGGTGCCAGATAAAAGCTTGCAAATACTTCAGATTTCTGTTGTGTGACGATAAGTTGATAAAAACTGAAAATGTCGTCTTACACTGTTACATGAATTGTGCCTTCGTAAAAACAGACAGAATTATTTTAAAATCTTAGCCTGGAATAAAACTGAAGGAGCTGCAGAGTGTACATGCAGGGGCACAAAGAAACCATGATGGGCCCGAAGACTTTCTACATTCTCTGATAGGTACAATATCGTTGCCATCAAAACACACAAGCATGGAATATTCCTGAATTTGACACTCATCTTTTTCATCATTGAGAACAAGTAAACGCTGATTCTCAATTTATAGTGCCAAATCGCTTTTTGAAAAAGACAACAAAAAATGATGCGACTAGAAAATTACATAACCATATTTTATTTACAAATGCGTATGGATGTTATAAATTACAATTTGATTTACAAACTTAATGCTATATTTTGTTGACCTCTGTAAAAATGATTGAGAATGCAATAAGAAAGCTAAACTTACGCTCCGATATTTTCGTGACGTTGACGCACCATATTTTTAGACAAAAAAAGAAATACAATATTGATGAAAAAACACACCTGTTTTTATTTACTATGGACATTTAGATAACAATGAATTTCAAAGCAGATTTGAAAGTCTTTATTTTGATTGATCGTAAAATTGAAACTGATAAAATTTTCAATTGAAGGAAATTTTTTTTTACTTAACAGGATCTTCAAATCAGAAAAAATGAAAAACATGCACAGAATTCTTTGAAATGTTACAATGTTACTTTACTTGATTCTGCTTCAATCTGGCAAAAGAAGTTCCGAATTATTTAAAAGCATAGCACATGTTTCCATAATCAACTATTACTTAATGTATGTTAAATGTCACACGTTAATATCGACAATATATGACAAATAAAAAAGACAAATCCATCTTAATCAATCGAATTTTTTTCTTTTGTTTTCTTGTACAAAAGATAATTTAAATCAAAAATAAACACAAATAAAAAGATTCAATTGACTTTCTCAATACATGTATTTTCAATTGCTTGTAAGTTTTAAGGAAGCTCTACACATAGCTCACCAGAGTTCTAATTCATTGGTAATTTTATGCAATAAGAGTGATCTGCCCTTTAAAGTAAAATGCAATCAAATTTTATCTATAAATTTGAAATAGATTAGAGTATTCTTAACATTATATTAGTCTACGATAAAGTAATTGAAAAAATATTATTTGCATATATTTTCCCAATGTAACTAAATAACAATGATTTTTGTTCACTATTGCTTCATTAACTTTGAACATTTTTCCTGAAGAAATATGGCAAGCAAAGTATGTTAAAATGAACTAGATAAACGTAATACAGCTTTACAAGATTTTTTTTTTCAAAGTGCAAAAACATTTTTCATTATTCAATGTTTAGAGCTCCCTTAAAACCTATATAACGTAAATATTAGGTGACGTATATCTGATTGAATATTGCATGTACATCTGTCTTTTAGCTACAATTTTAACAGTTTCATACTTGAATGTTTCTTGCGATCAATAAAAATCATTTGATTTTGTCTCGTTCTTCGGCATTCAATTTCCATAGCCGTTTGGTTTTTTTTTTTCAGACGCAATTAAAGAAGTAACTGTGTAAAGAATGTCGTCCCAGTTACGCCATATAATGTCTGGGAAGGTAGGCCATCTAAACATACCCTTAGCTCTTTGAGTGAAGGAAATTTCTACATCTATTACATCTAATTCCAACACCTTCCCAATATACCACTGACCTTCGTAAATGCAAACGACCAGATTTTCAACTTCTAACTGACATTTTCTTTGCACCTGATGCTCTTTATGATCGTCGTAATGAAATACAGGACTATCGGTCAGATTTGCTAATGGTTCTGTAGAATTCATTGTCAAAGTGTTTTGCTGCGAGAGAAAATGGTTCTCAATCAAATTTGTCAGCGCCACACTGTCCCATTAACGACAGAATGACCCCGACAGACATTCAGCACAATAGTATAGCGTTTCCTCTTTATATTATTACTATAATACTCAAGTTTAGTGATGGCGGAACAGAGAAAACACTATGACAAAATAATACGCGATTTATTAGTTCCCGCTATATACTATATATATGTACAATATAATAATGACGGAGCTGACATAGACACATCTGTACTCTGCAGCAGATAACAGAAAAAGAGAGCGAGGATAGGTACACGTACGGCAGGTGCGTGTTGAGTACCACGTGATCTGAGGTAACGGGGCAATCCGTGCCCAGCACCTCCAGACCACTATAATAGCAAGATGTTTCACTGATTTTAAGCTCCGATGTTGATCCATCAAATCCTACAGCATGAAGCTTCATTGTTCCTTTAGTTGGTTTCAGTTTCTGCAAGTTTAATAGTTTCTCCCGACAAACACTTCTCTTGACATATGAAAACAAACTTCGGTAATCATCGAGGATATTGCCCAATCGAATAAGTCTTGAATCATTGCTGTTCCTCGTTTGACGGCTTCGTCTGCCATCAGCTAAATAGTCCCTCGAAGTCCATTGCAAAGCCCTTTCCCGTAGCCTGATTCAAGAAAGTTCCATCGGGCCTTTAAGCTGTACTTTGTATTTATTACTTGGTATTTATTGCCATTTAGTGATATCACTTATTCGAATAGGTGATATCACCTATTCGAATAAGTGATATAACCTATACGAATAGGTGCTATCACCTATTCGAATAAGTGATATCACCTATTCAATTTGAATAGGTGATATCACCTAATTGCATTTCTTACAACAATAAATAATGAATGCTCCCTTCCTCAAGACTATCTAGATTTCTATTGGAACCAAGCAAATACGGGCTGCCCCGTTTTCCCCTGTAACTGAGACCGAGACATTTTAAATACCTTATGTCATCGACCCCTGTAAAGTTATATAAATTTTATAAATTATACCAAGCTGGGGTACAACAGAGTTGCATACCTTTCTCTCTTTATTACGTAAAGTGGGGCATTTTCCGTATGGAACAGTTTTTATGCGTTTTTCACGATTTTTCCTACAGTATACATTATCGATAAGTGTAATAAATATAATTTGTGAGCAAAACAAACTACAAATTCTACTGGGGTGCTTAAAACTAAATGCGAAGCTGTAAGCCATCGTCTCCAAGAACGGTAAGTCATAAAACGAAAGTGGAAGTAAATGAGAATTAAACGCCTCATAACTTTGCATACTGGTAAAATCCACCTGTGACGTACGTCACTCTTTTGTTAGAGCGCTCCATTATTTCTCAGGAATGAAGAGTTGCAATTTACACTGAAAACAGAATTTGTTATGTTCATATCCTCTACCGAGGAAACTACTTAGAATTTTAACAAGTTTATTTTCACATAAAGAAAATAAATATGGCACTGTTGAGAAGCGAACCCGGTACCTTCACCTTCAGAGTCAGGTACTCATCTCACTACGCTATCGAATGCCAAGGGATTTAAATAACTTCAGTACATTTTTTTCGCCTTACTTTCTCTCTAAATATAAATAAAAACTACTAATATGTTAAGTGTATATTTACAGTGTATCTTATGAATATTCTTTATTATATATTAACAAACAATAATTGCAAGCATTTGAAAAGGTGGATTTTACGCGGGTTAATATACGGTTGAGGCTATCTGGTACCGCTTGCAGGATGGCTGGCAGGAGTTATCTCTCCATAAGTGCGTACGAGTTATCTTGCATTACAATGGTGATAGACATGAATTTGTACCCTCATTAAAAAGTTCCACTTCAATCGTTCTCTAGAAAGATTAATGTTTATTTAATATGTAAAACGTAATAATTAAGAGAGAGAAAGGGAAAGAGCAATTTATGTTTTCTAATTGCTGATCTTAAGATCTTGCGAACTTGGGGGTGGAAAGGGGGAAGGGGTGTGTCGTCACAATAATTTTAACATTAATGATTATAAAATCGTCACAATAATTTTAACATTAATGTTAATAAAATGTTCAACAGGAAACAAATGTGTTTAACAGAGTTGTGCCCCCCCCCCACACACACACACAAACATATGCATGACGAAGTTTATTTACTTAAATATTTAATTATTTTATTTATTTACAATGTATTTAATTCGTATATTTTGGAATTTCTCTTTGGTTGTACCCCAAACCTTTTAATTAATATTGCCTAGAGAGCACATTCCTGGATTAATGAAGAGCTGCGATTCCCAGATCAATAAATATCTAACCCCCCCCCCCCACACACACACACAGACACCCGCCTGATGCAAGATGTGAAATTTTATGAACAAGATGCGTCTCGATATAAAAAGCATTACAAAAAAGAATGCACATAGTTTAACGGTATAATTCTATGTACATGTTTAATATTCTTATTTTACTGCTGCAAACAAAAAAGTTTCATTCTAGCTGCATGCTCGATATTTTTCAGTGAATAATTCTTCATTTCATTTCTTTTTTTTTTAATGCTTTAGCACCATTAGACAGTATCAAATGCATATAAAAAAACTAGAGGTATTTAGACAAAAATATCGGTTTATTTTACATTATTCGATATATTGGTGGTAAAGAGTGCTTGTGAATGCAGAGAATAATAAAATGGTCAGAGAGCGACAACTGTCGATTTCATTTCCGCATCAATATATCCAAACTTTAGAACTCAGTAACTGGGTTAATGAAAAACCTATATCCAAATAATTTAAATGCTTCAACTATTATTAAAGTTTATCTAAATTTGGCACTCTGAGAAATGTGGCCAAACATGAGGAGATTGTTTTAAGAAATTAAGACAAAAAATGTAACTGAGCAATCAACCCCTCAAGCATTCTACTGAAATTAAAACAAAACATAAAGAATAAACAGAAAAAATATCGAGAACTGAATTATTTTGAGGGTAATTTGATTCTAAATATGCAAAAAAAAACAAAACAAAAAAACAAAAAAACCCAAAAAAAAACCCCACAAAATAGCATAAGATATTTAAGCCATATGATACAAAAATAAAGCACTCTACGTCTAATAGGTACCAGAATACGATACTACCTACTTCTAACAGGTACCAGATTTCAAAGCTACCTATCTCTAACAGGTACCAGATTTAAAAGCTACCTACCTCTAACAGTACCAGATTTCTATTCTACCTACCTCTAGCAGGTACCAGATTTCAAAGCTACCTACCTCTAGCAGGTACCAGATTTCAAAGCTACCTACCTCTAACAGGTACCAGATTTCTAAGTTACCTACCTCTAATAGGTACCAGATTTCAAAGCTACCTACCTCTAACAGGTACCAGATTTCTAAGATACCTCTAGCAGGTACCAGATTTCTAAGATACCTACCTCTAACAAGTACCAGATTTCAAAGCTACCTACCTTTAACAGGTACCAGATCTCAAAGCTACCTACCTCTAACAGGTACCAGATTTCTAAGCTACCTACCTCTAGCAGGTACCAGATTTCAAAGCTACCTACCTCTAACAGGTACCAGATTTCAAAGCTACCTACCTCTAGCAGGTACCAGATTTCAAAGCTACCTACCTCTAACAGGTACCAGATTTCAAAGCTACCTACCTCTAACAGATACCAGATTTCTAAGGTACCTACCTCTAGCAGGTACCAGATTTCTAAGATACCTACCTCTAACAGGTACCAGATTTCTAAGATACCTACCTCTAACAGGTACCAGATTTCAAAGCTACCTTCCTCTAACAGGTACCAGATTTCTAAGTTACCTACCTCTAATAGGTACCAGATTTCAAAGCTACCTACCTCTAACAGGTACCAGATTTCAATGCTACCTATCTCTAACAGGTACCACATTTCTAAGATACCTACCTCTAGCAGGTACCAGATTTTAAAGTTACCTACCTCTAACAGGTACCAGATTTTAAAGCTACCTACCTCTAGCAGGTACCAGATTTCAATGCTACCTACCTCTAATAGGTCCTAGATTACAGGAAGAGAGGGGAGTATCATTTTCATGGGAATATACAGAAAATTTGTACAAAAAGCTTAATTGGAAGATTTATATCTTATTTATAAGCCAACAATCCATTCCTTTGTGAATTAAAGATTGTATTAGTTCATTGGGTCCCCGAGTCATCATTTGTTTTATGTCCGTCACCTTCTGTCGTGCATCGGTCAAAAATTTAAACATTCTCATGCTGCTTCTTCTAATGAATGGCTGAATGAATTGCCATTTTGGCATAGAACATCTAGGGCAAAGGAAAACAAAACTTTAATAATTCATGGTTTGTTCTCCCTGGGACCTAAGAGGTGGGGTCAGAACAATAAAAAGTAAGGCAATCTTTAAAATCTTAGTCCTGTACATCAAACAGTCAAACTGTTGGTATAATTATATCAAGCAATAAGATCAAGGCCGTAACTAGGCTGAAATTTTTAGTGAGGTAATGGTTTGGGTAGGGGGACACCCGGTTCCTAAGCGGGTCCTGGGTAGTGTCCTGACCAGGGAGGGTGTCTAAAACCTGGATTTTAGCAAATCAGACTTTAATCTTCGAAAGTTTTCAGATGCTTTGATTTTTTTTTTACATTCCTCTTAAACTGTAATGAATCACATGATGTACAGGAGCTAAAACAAAAATTGAAAGTACAGTGTATTAATTTAGTACAAAGACACACATTATTACAGTTCAAAGTAAAGCTTATTTACTTCTCAGAAAACTCTAAAATTTAGTGAGGCATTTGGCTCACTTGCCTCAATGGTAGTTACGGACATGAGATCTATAGTAAAACTGTGAAAATCACGTCCCTAGGATCAGGGATTCTGGTTCTTAGAGAGGAGCTCTATTGATCATATAGTGAATGCTGTAATTCTTTGAAAATCTTCTCTACTCCTGGGTATTCATAATACAATCTAAGTGCATGGTTATGATAAGCAAGGGTACCTCTTCCAAAATTGTGAAATATATGGCCTCTGGATCAGGGTTTCCGGTATTAAGGTTCGGACTCTTTTGATTATTTGGTGGCTCTATTGATTATACATGTATAGTGAAAAACAAAGTATAAACTTGTAATGATTAACGGTGTTTTGTGAAGATTTGTGAAATTCTTGGCCACTGGGTCAAGCGGTTTATTGCTAGAAAGGGCTGTTACAGTCAGGGACGTAGCATCGTTTTTAAAAGGGGGGGGGGGGCAGCCAGAGAAAAAAATCAACTTACTTGATTGATTGATTGATTGTATATTGTTTTACGTCCCATTCGAGAATTTTTCACTCATATAGAGACGTCACCATATACCGGTGAAGGGCTTCAAATTTTGACCTTTACTCGGCACTCAGGGCCATTGAGCAGTGAGGGATCTTTATCGTGCCAACGCCTGCCGTGACACGGGGCCTCGGTTTTTAAGGTCTCATCCGAAGGACCCGCAACTTTCACTTCAAAGTGCCGAGCGCACAACTTACTTGAAAAAGCTTGACAAGCAAACAAAAAAAGGGAAATTGACAAAACTCGAAAATCTTTTTCGGGGGGGGGGTGTTAAGGTTCTTTCAGTACCAAATTTTATTCATACACTATTACATTACCCTTAATTGACTTTACTACAACCAAAAATTGGGGGGGGGGGGGGCAACCGGCCTTTCCATGAACATTTCAATAGTAAAAAGTTATGCTCGGAAAAAACTGGGGGGGGGGGGGGCAGGCCCCCTCTGCCCCTCCCTGTTGCTACGTGCCTGGTGACGGTACATATTGTCATTCTGTACATATTGTCGTCGGCGACAATATGTACCTACCCTCACTGTACATACTGTCGACTGTCGGTACACGTATATTGATGCGACACTATGTACTGAGACTTTTTTTCATCCTACATAAAGTACGACAAAATGTGCAGTTGCGCATTGGCACATTTTGTCGTCGGCGACAATATGTACTAGCTGTGAACATTTGCACATTTTGTCGCCGATATATTGTGTGGAAGAATATTTACTAAGGTTTCGAAGAGAGAGAGAGAGATAAACACACACAGACATACAGACAGAAGGATAGACAAAGTGTTTGCCAGTTAAACAATTTTCATAACTCGCAATACAGTAGGGAGAAAATGTTTTTGTCAGGAAAATTGTGTCCAGGATTGATGTACATTATTTACATCACTATGGTATGTCAAGATACCGTAATTCTTTAGATATTTGATATCTGATAAACCAGCCTATTCTTTCTTTTTCTTGTAATATATACTTGGAAATTGAAATAAAGTTTTTGTTCAATAGTAATTATTTTTTGCGTTATTCTTATACATGTACTGAAGTTATTGGAGTTTGGGGTCGACAATTTTTTATATATCAGTGAGGCGAAAGTGATGAAAGTTCTTTTTTCACAGAGAGCGGGTATTTGATTGAGGTTGGAGAGAGAGAGAGAGAGATTCCTGGTCTTTTTTGATGAATTTATATAATATCATGTTATTTGCACTCGTCACATTAGTACAAGTAGTTTGTGTCGCCGGCGACAATATGAACAGGACGACAATATGTACCTTGACAATCGCGCTGCATAAAATAGGCTTTCAGATATGCTTGTGTGATTTAAACAACTATTACATTAAAAAAACTACAAAAACATTAAGCAACCCTAGCTGTGACGCGACAATATGTACGAGAAGGGAAAGCTCATTATGTCGGCAAAAAATTCCTAAATAAATATACGTATATAATTTTTTCAGCCGACAACAATATCTGTCGATTGACACCATGTGCAATGAGGATACGTGCATATTGTCGCCGAACGACAATATGTACATACAAAACGACAATATGAATTTTACAACCATAACATTTAATGTATTATGTATTGTAGCAAGACTAATGCTCATTATTTGTTTTGTGTAGGTGTCATTGTTGGCATATATATAACATGAGAAAAGAGATAAAGCTATTAAACAAAAGCAGAAAGTTTCTAAAATTAGTACCTGTTCGAGGTAGTAGTTTAATAATCGTACACCCAATAGAGATACGTTATATATAATAAGTTTGTTGTTTAACGTCCCTCTCGAGAATTTTTTCACTCATATGGAGACGCCACCACTTGCCGGTGGAGAGCTATACTCGGCACCTAGGGCCATTGAGCAGTGAGGAATCCTATTCGTGCCAGCACCTTATGCGACACGGGACCTCGGTTTATATGGTCTCATCCGAAGGACCGGTCTCTACGTCCCACGGTGGGATTCGAACCCGCGCCGTAAGGATCAACTCCTTACTCCGCGACTCTAGAGCAGACGTTCTTACCACTGCGCCACGCAGGCGACTATTTATGATAAGGAACCTGATAGAAAAAGGCTCCCTTAAAAACACGGTACCTAATACAGGTTGGATATCTTGAAAATCTGAAACTTGGTTGAGGTTGGCACCTTCAATCTGATATCTATTACCGGAAGGTGGATTCACCATCTGGTACTCCTTACAGGTAGGTAAATTTATAATCTGGTACATGTTAGAGGTGGGTAATTTCATAATCTGGTACCTATTATAGGTAGGTAGCTTCATAATTTAGTGTCTGTTACAATTAGGTACATGTAACTTCACAATATGGTGCTTGTCAGAAGCTAGTTCATATTTTGGAACCTCTTACAGGTAGGTAGCTTCATAATCTGGTACATCATGCAGATAGGAAATTTTATAATACTGTACCTCTTACAGTAAGGAAGTTTCATATTTTGGTACCTGTAAGAGGTGGGCAGCTTCTGAATGTGGTATTTTTTAGAGGTAGTTCGATTCGTAATCTGGTACCTCTTACAGGTAGGGAACTTCATAATCTGGTACCTCATGCTGGTAGGTAGTTTTTTAAAACCCGTTGCCTGTTAGAGGTGAGTAGCTTTATAATATGGTACCTCTTACAAGTAAGAAACTTCAAAATCTAATGTTAGAGGTAGGTAGATTCATTATCTGGTAAATAATAGATATTACTAGCAGTAGCATTAGAAGATAGTTTTGCAATCTGGTACCTGTAAGAGGTAGCTAGTCCTGTAATCTGGTACATGTTAGAGGTAGGTAGCCTTTAAATCTGGTACCTGCTAGAGGTAGGTAACTTTAAAATCTGGTACCTGTTAGAGGTAGGTAGCATTGAAATCTGGTACCTGTTAGAGGTAGGTAACTTTAAAATCTGTTACCTGTTAGAGGTAGGTAGCTTTGAAATATGGTACCTGTTAGAGGTAGGTAGCATTGAAATCTGGTACCTGTTAGAGGTAGGTAGCTTTAAAATCTGGTACTTGTTAGAGGTAGGTAGCTTTGAAATCTGGTACCTGTTAGAGGAAGGTAGCTTTGAAATCTGAAATATGGTACCTGTTAGAGGAAGGTAGCTTTGAAATCTGAAATATGGTACCTGTTAGAGGTATAGGTAGCTTTGAAATCTGGTACCTGTTAGAGGTAGGTAGCTTTGAAATCTGGTACCTGTTACAGGTAGGTAGCTTTGAAGACTGGTAACTGTTAGAGATAGGTAGCTTTGAAATCTGGTACCTGTAGGAAGGTAGTATCATAACTTGATATCTGTACGTGTTACAGGTACAAGCTACATAATGTAGTACCTGTTAGAGGTGGGCAGTTTCATTTTCTGGGGGTCCTAACATAAAGAGTACTTAAGTCTAAGACCATGCTTAAGAAGGACTTAAGAATGTACAGTCTGAGCAAAACTTAGGCGGTCGGTAGAGTTGACTTTAGTATGTCCTAACTTTTAAACACATATTTAGAACTATTACATGTTGATTCTCGGCGTTAAACATTCCTTTATTCATATTATGCATTAAAGAAAAATTAAAGAAAATAAATTTGACTATTGAATACTGGTTTCAGAATTTTAGTTTTTTTCATCGGAAGTAGGGGGCATACATATAGAAGCCGAATTTTTTGGGGGGGATAGTATTGAAATACTAATGTTCTAAACGCTATCATTATTGGTAAATTGTACAAGATTATCATGGAATTGTTATGTTCACTGTGAAAATATGAGATGAAATATATTTTTGAAAAACAGAAAAAAAATTTTGAATTAGAAGATGATGACTAGAAAGCTAATAAAGGGTGTCTGAAAATTAGATTAAGTGTAGAACACAGTAAGCACGGATTGGGGCAGAATTCACTACCGTCAGAGAGAGAGGGAGAGACACACAGAGAGAGAGAGACACAGAGAGAACTGTTAATAACTTGGAGACATTCAAAAACACTTTCTTTCGACCCTTGATTAAATTGAAAATAAGTATTTAATAAAAGGCCTATGTAGAGTCTTTGCATACCGGCATTCCCTGATACATGGAGGGGGATTCAAAGTTCCCTAGTGAATTTTTGTAATTTAATTTAATATAAGAGTTTCAATTTCAAGAAGAAAGACGTTCGATTATCATGCCATGTCCGCGAGAATGACAAGGCGAGTGAACATTTGTCAAAAGAAAAGAATAACAACAAAAAGGAACTGAAAACATGGCAGTCTTGAGTATGTATTTAGTATTTACAAAAATAAATAAATAAATAAAAATAAATATGTACATATAAAAGAATAATTAAATAAATGAAAAAATAAACTTCATCATACATGTTTTTTTTTTTTGGGGGGGGGGGGGGGGGGGTGGGGAGCTCCGAAAGACATCTTTCTTTTCAAGTGAATATTATACAATGTGAAAATCATTGGGACGATACCCACTCCCACTCCACCCCTAAGTTCGAATGCACTGTATGCTCCCAAATCAGGAATTAGAGGACTTTAATTGTCTCTCTCCCTTTCTTTTTCTTAATTATTACGTTTTACATATCAAATAAACAGTAACCTTTCTAGAGAACGATTGATGCGGAACTTTTTAATAAGGGTACAAATTCATGTATATCACCGTTGAAATGCGAGATAACTCGTACGCACTTATGGAGAGATAACTCCTGCTAGTAACCCTGCAAGCGGTACCAGATAGCCTCAACCTTAATATACACGTAGCGCTCCATTCTTTAAAAGCAATGGGCCTCGGCCCTTTCGGGGCCTCGGTTCCATTACTTTTAAGAAATGGAGCGCTACTCGTACATTAACCCTTACTTCTGCCACAAAATTAAAAATTGTTTTGTTGCGGTACCGACTCGATGGACTATATCTGTCCAGTAGTGAACAGTTTGAACACTGGGGCATAGAGTTTTAAATTGGGAGTTAAGTCTAAGAACATCTTAGAATGAGCATACGGTACTGGTATAGTTAGAGAGTTCGTCTGAGATAACGCAATCTTTTTGTGTTTAAATTCGATGCATTTCTGAAATACACAACAACTGGGTGTTTTGTAACTGGGCATTGATTCAAATATTAAGCGATTTTATTTCGGCAGTGTTTTACAGGTGTAATTTTTGGCAAGGTCCATTTGTACAGCAATTTCATTTCTTGGTAGATTTTCTTTTACGACCCCCCCCCCCCCTTCTAGATCCGCGCATGATACATGTAACATTTTTATTTATTACTGACTTTGGATAAATTTGGTAAATGATCACAACCCATCAAACAAATGTCTGACATCTACAGAAATTGTTTTTGAACGAGCTTTAATTTTTCTCTTGATGCTTGCATTTTCTTTTTGATTATAACATATACTTCAAGTATCGATAAGCTTTTAATTTTAGTTTAAAAACTTTAGCATTAAAGATAGCTTATGTTATCTTAAGTTATCATATAATATTATTTGCAGAACCTTTCCACCGAGTTCAATTTGACTTAACGTGAACCTGAACATCTGGAAACAAAAATTATCGTAATTTTTGTACATTGAAGCAGATACTTTATGAGGTAACCTAAGGTTTCTATGCCTCCAAAACTGACTTGAAATGTGAAATTATTTAGAGTTTCAAATATGAAATCATACTAATAATTAACAATTGATTGCAATCTTTATAAGCATTGAATTATTATTTTTCAAAAGATATAGTCTCATAACTGCAACGGTATGTGCAAACAAATTTAGAAACGCGCGTTATGAAAATTTGTTTGCACACACCGTTGCAGTTATGAGATTATATCTTTCAAAAAATCCGGAAAATACATGTGGAATGTAAATATGAAGTATTAATAAGACGTCACAATGCAGAACCACAGAAATATTATAAAGTAATTTTTTTTTTTTAAAGAATGGGTATTGACATCGTCAGATACCCACGGGTGATCTCTTTTACTCATCACCCGTGGGCAAACTCGCCGAAAAATCGTAGTATGTAATTAATATGCGCGGGTAATTTGATTGGCTTCTCCACAGAGTCGCGATGGCAAATCAACAAATTAAAGTTTATGTGTGTTCGGCAATGACAAAAACTTTTCCGTGGTTAACACACGGATTGCAAATAAATCCACTCATCGGTGCATTTCGCAGTTTGAGAAACTTAAGGTACTCCCACTGATGTAATTTCTTCCTGGTATTTGATGTAAGTGACCTGTACATTTTGTTTTAAACGTTTTAAAGAAAAAAAAATTGCACCTTTTAACGAATGTCAATTTATTAAGCATAAATAGCAATTTAATAAACGTATTTTCAAAATTGAAGAGCTCCAATTTTCGGATTGGTTGTCTATAATCAACAATTAGCATATTTTACGACGATATTTCGGCGAGTTTGCCCACGGGTGATGAGTAAAAGACGAGATCACCCGTGGGTATGCGACGATGGGGTACTGATATATCACTCGTTTTGTCTACTGTATTTGTAAATTTGATCACTGTTCTTTCATTTACATGTAGGTAAAAATATTATATTGATTATTAGAGAGGATTGGATATCTTACAATAAGACACTAATGTTAAAGACGTGTGGAACAGCCGGAAAAGGCCGCGAGAGAAAGAGAGAGAGCGAGCGAGCTCGGCATCGTTGCATTTATAATTTATCTCAAAAACTATAACAAAAATATTCAGATTGAATCGAAACCTTTAATGTATCATTCATCGCAATACGATTTTAACAGAAAACAACTTTTATTAACAAATACTAATAACAAACACTGCAATAATTAATAATATCAACAACTTTGGTATCAAAAAAGACATAACAAAAGATTCAGCCATTTTTTTTAAATAAGGTATATGCTTAGAATAATGTATTCCTATTTTAAGCAGGACTCTGAACTGTCCATACTACAAATTTTCCGTTTGAGATATTTATTTAGGTAAGTGAGCACCCATCTTAAAATTCAGTCATCTATTGATTTGACTAATACACAATCATGGAATTAGAGTAAATCCCGTAAAAACCCTTCAACTTAAAAGTAAAGGAACAACATAAAGTCCACTCATTCAGTGTGCAACATTGATAGGAGCACAAATATTAATCTTTTAGAATAGTTGATCAACTGACCAGATGTTTTAATAACGTGCTAAATTTCTGCCAACTTCACTCAAAACCAAGGATAAGATACATTCCGACATCTTTAAAATTCAATAAAAAATCTAAGTACGTATACGGGAAAATTGTACATATGTTACAGTAAAAGGTAAACGACCAGCTATCATCCCTCTTCCAAATCTGACTTTATTTATAGTCTAGTTTGAGGGGTGGTTTAGAAGGTAAATTACTCAAGGTTGATTCTGATGACGTCAGCACTGCTCACACTCAGCTTCGCCGGACAATTGAAGCATGAAAAAGTCATGTTAACCTTGAAAGTAAATTTGCGCTAAAAGCACCTTAGAGATGATATCCAAGAGTACATGCATGATATGCGTAGATTAATTGTTCATTTTCTAATATCGTGTGTTTTCTCTAAATTGACTTCTGTGTTAAAAATTCGTATCGAATGCAAATTATCTGCTCTTTTCTTGGACAAACGAACGATTGATCGCATAAATTAATCCGGAAGTGTGTTCAATCCTGTGTGGGCAAGGGAGGCGGAAGAATTCACAAACACAGTGACTAGGTTTATCGCAATGAACAGTCGAGCCAATTTTTCTTGGCGATGCGAGAAATTCTGTATTCATTTTCTTGGTGAAAAATCCCGCGCTTTCTAGCTGAAAAGCTACAAGATCAAGGTCACAGTCTTTTGGAAAGCAAGCCAGTTCATCCAACCGTGGCAGGTTCCGACAGAAATCGTTACACTGGTGATTAGCAAAGAAGTTATCTATCCCCATTTGTCCCATGTCTGTTCGACCGTATTTTTGGTCTCGAGAATGAACGACTGGTACGGTCAAATAATAGTTTTCAAATTGTTTCACACCTTTCATTCCTGTAACAACACATTCTCCCTGCGTGCAGCACCAAGTGTAATGAGAATAAGCGTTCATGACCATGGAGTCAAACATTTTCGTCTTGGAACTGTTAAAGTTTTGGAATTTTCCAGAAAGATACGGTTCCACAGAAACATATTCGAGCTCTCTCATTTTCTTTCTTGGCTTGCCAAGAAACATAGCTATGCACATATATGAAGAAACTTCGTCGATTTCAACAAGCATTGGAGTATGGAATACAAGATTCACACGTTCACCAATTTCGGACATTTCTCTATTAAACTCTAAAGCTAAAGATTTCGCCATCATCGCTCGTTCTTTTTCATGATGCCAATCCGCCCTTGTGGCACAGCCTTGCCGGAATGCCTTCACGAGACATCGCTTTCCTCTCCGTGGGCCTTCACCGTTCAGTATCCCCATGTATGAGAGCTTTCGAGCACCGACTCTATATGGATAAGGTTCAAAACTGCACCAGTATCGCCCCTCCAAGTCTTCATCTTGTCCACATAACGTTTCTACACTGATTTGTTGACCCATTTTTCTGTTTAAAATAAAAACAAAATGATAATGCACTTTTAAATCAATAATTGTAACATCTTGCATGTGTAACATACATGTATTTCTCTGTTCGTGGTTAAGGTAATATTTTCGATTATCAACAGAAAGCTGCTGAACTGATTGAGACCGCTTTTAGTTTATGAAACATATCCGTATGAAAAGTTCTAATCCTCATGACTTTCTTTAAAAATTTTTTTTAAAATACTTGAGATCTTAGGAATAGATATTAAGTATTTTAATTTTAGAATTCATTTTAAAGAGTCACTTATCATCGATTATACATGCATATTTGTGCTTAAAAGCGCCGTAATTAAAGGAAAATGTTCTTCATACTGAAAGTACAACATATAATGATTAAATCAATATACATAGGTATTTATTAAACAATATCAATCACAGTTAATCTTTTAATACCAAAATTTACATGGACTGTAACTTGCACTTCGTATCTTGTATTTACATGTAAGAGGTGTCACATTTGCGTTTCTTTGACACCTGAAAAGCAAGTACTTTATGAGGAGTTCAGCGACTGTGCAATGTAAATATTACATTTAGTGACACATAATTCATAATTGATAGTATTTCAAAGTTAGGGTTTAAAGAAAATCCATCTAATCAGTGCCATAGCATGGTCCCTTCGAAATTCACTCGCTAAAGAAAGGGGGAATTATTACTTAAAATATAATGTATGCCGAAACTTTTTATAAATTTTTACATATTCTTCAAATTACGTGTAAGAAAAGGAAAGAATTATTTCGTAATTCCATAAAGTTTTCTGGAAGAAACTCAGATTAGTCTTTAGTTTATAGAAGTCATTTATGTGTCAAAATAAGCATCTCTAAATTCGCACCCTGGCCCTCACCGGGAAGACTCTTTAACCAGCTGGGAACCTTGGCCGTTTCCAGATCCCTCGCCCTCTAATATCTCCCCTCTAACGCAAAATCCTGGATCCGTGCCTGTAGGCATTACATTGTCACGAATCTGTTATACATTTACCGTTGCTACAATAGTTTTCATATTTAATTATCACGAAAGAAGTGTCGCAGGAATGTTAGATTATTCTACATCAACCAAGGACACCGTTGATGAATGAACACCCTTATTTCAAAATATACTTGTAGTTGTCCTATTTCTTTAATACAGATATTATATGTTGCAGTACTTTAAGTAGATATCAATTCCATATGATTTATCCTATATATATCACATTCATATGTCATCTAATCTGACATGAAGTTGTCATTACGTAGGGAAGATAAGTCGTTAGGAAAGAATTACTTTTGGACATTCTTTAAATGTATATTAATTCTTATAGATAGTATCTTTCAGTAAAGTGTAACATACTCCTGAAATACTCAGATTAACACAACAGTTTTTGTCACAGATTCTCATACAAAACAAGAAAATATATCGATGTTGATTAAGCATCATATATATTTTCTTAAATGTAGATAGACATGGCAATGGTTGTTAACAATGCAACTACACATCATTTAAATACGGATACATTCATGACATTTGTGGAACGTAATTTGCATTTTTTTCATGTATAAAAATTGCATTTAAAATAAGACTAAAAATTTATAAGGGTATTTAACAAGCATTGCAAAATATTGTAAGTATACTTACCGAACGTGCGTGTTCTCACAAACGCCCTTTTTACATAACTCTGGCGTGCCTTGCTGATGAATCTAAGGATGAGAAAATTAAGACATTACTTAGTTGATGGAACTTGAATTGTGTTTCCATTTATCCAATCATCACTTGACGCGCTCTAATGCTACATGTTGTGATGTATTGCAAAGTCGCACAAGTGTGACTAATGGCATTAATAAATCAGGCTCTCAAATGATTGGCCAGTTTTTCGTATCTGCCAGTTTTCGGCGACTACTAATTGCAGGGGACCGTCAACTGAAAATAGAATTCGGTTTTTTTTCGAAAGTTAATAAATTGAGAAATCTCGGGGGCAATTTTTCATCAGAATAGCTTCTTTGCAAGTAAAGGCGACTGACAGAACGGAATTAAGTATTGGAATGGACCGCAACTCACGCGCGAGAGTTGCAGAGATTGGTCAATTATCCTATCATTTCCGATTTCATCCCTTCATTTGAAATTCAGATTGAAAGGAAATTGTTTCGTTACATGATACTGAAGGTAAAGACTGCAAAGGTTTTGAAGAAATGCTAGTTTTGACTAATAGACAAACATGCAGGAAAAGAAAACAGAAGTAGTACACGTTTTGAGAAAATTTCTTTTCTACAGAAGTCAGCAAAAGCTGGGGTCGTTATACATGCACTGACTCTCATATGAATTTATTTCGCGTTCAACGCAGTTGCATATCTTTCCGCTATGAATTAACGATTTCCTGTACTTAAAATCAATCATTGTAAAGTATTTATTTTTAAAAAAATGGAAAACCGAACGAAGTGGATGGGAATAATCTAACAAAAATTGTTTTTTTATTGTTTGTTTGTTGTTTAACGTTCCTCTCGAGAATTTTACACTCATATGGAGACGCCACCAACTGCCGGTGGTGAGCTGCAAATTTTGACCTATGCTCGGCACTTAGGGCCATTGAGCAGTAAGGGATCTTTTTCGTGCCAGCACCTACTGCGACACAGGACCTCGGTTTATACGGTCTCATCCGAAGGACCGGTCTCCACGTCCCACAGTGGGAATTGAACCCGCGACGTAAGGATCAACTCCTTACTCCGCGACTCTAGAGCAGACGCTCTACCACTGCGCCACGCGGGCGACAACAAAAATTGTAAAGTGATGGATAAATTTCAGACTGTTAGTTTGATCATGATTTTGAGAGATAGTGGCAAAAATATCCTGAATGAAAGGAAATCTTCTTCATTATATTTTCTTATAAAGTAATCGAAAAAAGAGTCCACACTTTTAATTTCTGAAATTTTAACGCACAACAAAATCCGATGGATGAAAAAAATCTTTTGAGTGCCGAACAATTTTTGTATTGTGAACCACGTGACAGTGATATTAAATATATTTAGACAAAGGCATCAGATATACAGATGATGGAATAAAACACTTTTGGCAACTCTTGAAAAAAAAAAATGAGAACAACACTGTGATTCAGGCAGAGAAGTGACTCCAAGAAGTTTTATACATCGAGTCTGTGGAGGTTATTTTCACATTCTCCTAATATTGAAATGACATTGATGTTTATAAATTGTGACGTAATGCGTTTTCTATAAATATCACTTAAATCTATTCCTAAAATTTATGGTTAATTACTGTCATCGATTGTTTTTTCGTCGGTAAGAAACATAATAGAAATCAATGAAGCAATCAATTGTTAATTATCTATTTTCATTTGAACATTCGATACAAGTATGCATGCATTATGTATACCCCCAAAAAGGAATCTAAAAGCGGCTTTCGCAAATTGATAAATAAAATAGTACCATTTCTGGATTCCAACTGTTGCACAATTGCTAAAATCAATTACCTCTTTTTCTGCGTGTTCTCCGCGAAGCGCCTTGTTTCCTTTAAATATGATTATTAAAGCATAAAATATGTACAAGACATAATCCAACGTCATGGGATTGTTGCTCCTTAGGGAGAAAACATAGAGTGTTGATTCTTCGGTACCATCTAGAAAGTCTTAATTCAATGTTTTACAACGCCTTGACCCATGTTATCGGCAACAGCGAGGGAAAAGCGAATTGGAATGCATTTCTCATTTGTAAAGGAACATATTTAAGTATCTTTAAGTGGGGGTAATGGAGACTTTGATGCCTACTGACGATAAGTATAAAGACCCCATGATCATTGTTATCTTTTTTTTTTACCCGATCATGTCAAGAGTGAATTTAATATTTTGTTTGTATAACGTATTTTGACGTTCAGTCCTTATATATTCAGAGTGAATTTTAAATTCTTAAGTGTACATAAAGGCTTTGTTAATTAAGATATACGTGGAAAGCGTACATGTATATGAAGCCTGGGTTCTCTTAGTATTTACATTCCTGGTGGTAAATATGCAATCCAAAACAACTTTTCAGAACTGAAATATTTCTTCTTAGCAGAAAATCAAGTGTGTGAAAATTCAACATTCAGATTTAGTGCAAATAAAATTATTGCTTATATTCACGGGGAAATTTATTACCCTATATATTTGCAGTTCTAAAATTCTTAATTCAATATTTATATTCTTCTAAAAGTGCCATTGAAAAAAATTGGGGAAAAAATCCTAATTTACTTTACTAAAATATAATCATGAGTTTAGGAGAAACTGTATTTATTACGAATTATTCAACCAGCTCTAGATATAGCTAACGTATAATATAAATATAAATACACTGCATGTAAAGGTAATGAAAGAAAAATCATTGCAATACGATATTCAGCAAATTTTCATACTTCAAGCCCTATCTTTAACATACATTTTCAAAGGGTAAATAGTTTATATACAAATAGTACTTACTTTTTACAGACCGCTCGATATATTTTAATTGAACTAGAACTGTTCTTATACATACGTACATGTATACATAAACCATTGCAGTCTTTCTTTGGAATGACGACGTCATCAATTCATCTACAGTATCTATTTTAAAGCTTGGGACCTAGTTAATTATTTGTAAAGTATACTGCCAAATTGTCTCAGAAAATAGACACATTTAATCTCTCCCAATTATCTGTCGTGCATTTAGTTTGAGCAATCTAAGGGGTCGTCATGTTCTTTGCAAATTTTAAATCCCAACTAGATTTCCCGATCTGATACATTTATACACGTAACAAACTATTTAAGAACGTTATCGATAACACCGAAATTGTGCACTTGTTGAACAAATTGCTGTGTTAATTGGTCTTTAATTAGAAACAATACAATATGTATATGTCAGTAAGTATATTAAAGTGTCGAAATGACCCAGTCGTTCTATCTAACTTAAGGATCGTCACCAGTTAAAGAATTTGTCACAATGATAATGCCACGATACGATTTATGTAATTGTGCTTCTAAAGATAATTAAAACTTAGTTTAAATATTTGCACAATTATTTTGGAGGCCGTATTTCTGAATTGAATCTATGTCTTTAAAAAAAGCTTTTTCTTAAAAACAAAATAGCCAAGTTTCTTTACTCAGACTGAATATATTCTGAAAATGTCTTTAATACCATTTTATAAATTGCAAAAATACAGTTCAAAGCCAGAGATGGTTTTATAAAAAAAAAATTGAAAAGTAACGAAATTGGAGGACTTAAGATATGTTTGGAAACTGGATAAGAAGTCTCGCCTCTTTTTAGTGTGCTAGATTAATCTCAATATCAATACAAAGTTTTTGATGACAATCGAAAAGTTCAACGTCTTTTCATATCAAAGCTTGTATCTGAAAAAATAGCAATTCAAAACATTTGATAAATGATTTATGCAAGTTTATGTTTTGTCCACTGCGATAAAAAATACTTGCTCCTAACCATTTCATAAATTCGTTAGGAAAGGGCAAAGATGCAACTCCATATAACTTTTCCTATTACGCTATTCTAAAGCTTCTCAAACAGACTGTGAACTTTTTATTTGCAAATAAAGTCATTTCATAATACATTGTTCGGATTATGTCAAGTTTATTTAACTGAAATGGTTGCACCCCTCTGATGTTTGTATCAGACTGAGAATTAAGCATACATTAAAACCCCGTTCAGAATTTCAAAGACATATTGCACAATAAATATATTTTTTTTTATATTCTATAAGTTGCGTTCTCAGAGACAATTGAATAACAACTGTATTGTATTAAAGATGATAAATTATATAAATCAGATGTTTGGTTTGCAAGATTCTCTTTTTATATAACTACCCAATTTTAACTTAGTCTTCAAGGAATTGTTAGGGGTTTGGGGGCAAAGAGATAATTTTACTTTATTCTAAAGAACTAAAACCATTTCGAGTACAAAACAGATAGAACGAGGGTTATACAATGTATACTGTTAAAACCACCGATGCACCCGAATTTCTTTAATAAAAAAACACATTCCGTATATTAAGTAAATGTTCTTAAGAGATTTTTAATTAACAAAGGTTTTGTCACTTCCTAAAGATCGAATACATAAAATGAAGATATACGGATGAATAGTCTTAACAGAGATGACATTAGGTACCAAATTCATTTATTTATTTGGGGAGATCGTCTCCATTTCTTTTCTTTACTATTCCCCTCCCTCCCCCTCCCCCAACATGTAAGAGTTTTTTTTTTAATTAAAAAATCTTTTTGGATGCTAATACACCGTTGCAAATATTTTAAAAACACTGTTATAATTTTTACGCTTGACAAGAAAAATAAATTCTAAGTAAAAAAAAAAAAAACTCAACATGTAACTTAATGCGAGAGATACAACATAATATGATAATCAAAATGCTATAAGAATATAATAAAACTTCATGATTTCAACTTCAATTATTTTACATCTAAAATAATAAATAAATTATACCTTATCTACACGTCTCTTAAATGTCGTGTTATTACTGTCTTACAAGATTTTTTTTCTTCCTGTCAGAAGCTATGGGGCTGTGACGTAAGAACGAGGGCAATATTTTTACTATTGCTAGGCATACATGTACATTGTCTTTTTAAACATTTGCCAAAAAATATCGACTCAAGCCGCAAGGAACTGACCCATACGACAGGCAAATCAAAACATAAATTCAAATTTCGAAAGACCATGTTTAAAAGCTTACAGGAGTATTTTTTAAAGTGAACTTTTACTGAGCAACAATGATTTGAAATTAAAGAAAAAAATGACCGTTTAATGATCGTGTTAAAATATAATTATTATTTAAAAAAACAGATCTTTAAAGGATTATAATAAACAAACACATTGAAATTTCGTTGAAGTTTACCTGAGGGATTGGAAATGGTCCTAATAAAATAGCATTTTACATAAATACATATCCTTGTATTTGAAGATCACTGTATATCAAATGCTGTTTTGCAGAGTTTAGGTCTTTTAATAAACCGATTAAATTGAGTTGGTAGTTATTTTTTGGATTTAACCGCAAGGTCCGATTTATTCCATGAATTGATTTTAAAAGAATTCTATTATTTTTCATTTAAACTGCATGCAAGTACGAATGTACTTGCAATACGATGAAACCAGAGCATTATAAATCAGCTGTTCGATCGTTTATTTAATAGAAGATTTTGGTATCATTTGAATTATTTAGCTTTTGATCGTTTTCTTCCTTGGTTTCCACGTTCGGTGACATTACCACCTTGATTTTTCTCTTTCTCTTTTGCATCTACCGGGCTTCAACTAATGAGAGGTTCATGATTCCCTTGTCTTATGGCTCTGAATTAATGAGAAGTTTTACCACTCTAATGGCCAGTCGCCATTGAACTCTTTTCGTTGAGGATTACTGTCAACATTCTAGTAATTATTTTTCCACGCGATCGCCTTTTAGATGGATTAAATAACGACTCTCGTGATCATCATTCCCCAAATGTACAAACACCCTCTAACACATAGACTGACAAAAATGGTAATCTTAATTTATGTAAAATTAATATTTTTTGCATTATGATTTGAAGGTGAAGATACTGTCGAGTTAAATGAGTAGGAAAAAATAATTAAATATTCTTCAGATGCAAGATACGAGTTCATGACTGTCATCAGAAGACCTCTTTTGGAAAAGGCTGCATGAATTTCCATCTTGTTTTTCTTTTTTAATTGATTTTAACAAGGTTTGGTTATTAGATCAGTTTAAATATATAGAATTATTTAGATTCTTATTTAAAACTAGATTTAAATTGTTTACATATAAGACTAAGCATATCAAATTAAAGTCTAAATCAAAATTTAAATGTGGATACGGGAAAACTTGATTTATTTGAAGTCAATACAGGTTATTTATGTCCCCTGGATGACCTTTGGCAATTTATCAGAATAAATTTTCTATTTACAAAATACATCACATCAGAAGAATCAGAATTTTTAGTCCTAATCGTTGTGTGAATTTAAAATAAAAAAATTTCTTAAATGTTAAATTTGAGTCTGTGAATCAGGTTTCCCTCAATATTAACTGGAAAAAAAACAACAAATAACTTTGAATATTTTTTACCCGATATAAAATTCTCATGTCTGGTCTGGACCTGCACTCAACAAACATTTTAATTCTAACATACTTTTAAAAAATTATGTATATACATGTATTAATGTTTTACATGAAAACCATTGCAGTCACCTATCGCAAGTTCATTAGGAACTTTGTGCCGTGATATACATGTAACATTAACATCTCCAAAAATCTTCAAAAAATGAATTGATTTTTCAGTCAAGAAGTTTTTAATAGCTATAAGTAGCTTTAATTCACATGCACCAATTTACACAATGTGTGCAAATGACACATACACGCATATATTGCAACCGGGTATATTTTCGTACATGTGAACGGAGAAAAAGCAATATAGTAGAATGAACTAGAGTATTTTTTATTCCTAATGCAAAATAGACACCTAGTCAGACTAGGTGGAAATTAACTTTTACACTATGAGTCAATTTACTACTGGCGTATTTTCAGCCATGTGAACACGTAGTACATTTTATATACATATGCAAATGTTGAACTTTTATGAGAAAGAAAACCCGACATGTGCTGCATGCGTCCTCATGCGCGGATCTAGAGCAAATATAAAATGACTTTGGACCCCCCTCCCCCCTTAGAAAACGTAGACCCCACCATCACCACCACGAAATAGTTTTTTTTTCACGTTTGGGAACTGGATTTTACCATTTTTACGTTTTTTATTTTTATTTATTATATACCCAACTGTTTGTCACTCAGTTTTACTGTTGAACTTATGCAATCACGTGACGGTGTGATCCGACGTTCCGGATCACCACACTGTGGTTTTCTGAATCCATATCACCCCTCTCTGAAACTGATGACGTAGTACACAGATAAATGACGTTTTTATTCTCGAGCATCAAAAAGTTCCCTAACAAAATGGTTTGCTTAATGTAGAAAAGTTATGTAATTGATCCAAAAACTTTCCTTTTATTATATTTTGCTAGTTGTAAAGGGGTATATAATAAATTTATCTTCGCGTCTCGTTTGATCTGATGATCCGCTCCTGTCAACTTGACGTGATACGGCTCTTCGGATCAAGTTACTGTTATAATGATAAATTTATTATATACCCCCTTACAACTAGCAAAATATAGTTTTCAAAAAACTTTTGAGATCAATTATATAAGATTTTTCCATTAAACAAAGCATTTTTGATGCGCATGTTTCTGTGTACTACGTCATCAATTTCAGAGAGAAGTGATATGGATTCAGAAAACCACAGTGTGGTGATCCGGAAAGTCGGATCACACCGTCACGTGATTGTACGAAATCTACAGTAAAATTGAGTGATACACTCTTGGGTGTATAATAATATATATTTATTTTGCTTTTCAAGAAATTTTCTGTGTTTAATACGTTTGGGAAAGGAATTTAGGTTGTATTTGTTTTGTGTGTGTTTTTGTTTTGTTTTGTTTTTTTGTTTTGTTTGTTTTTTTTTTTTTTTTTGTTTTTTTTTTTTTTTTTTTTTTTTTGCTTTTTCAAAAAAAAAAAAATTAATTATTATTTCCAGTAGCATTTGAACAAGAAATGTCGAGAAGAAGGGAACTGCAAAGATAGATGAAGAAATAATCTATGTAGGAAAAAAATTGGAGTTGAAGGACAATTAGAACCCCCCCCCCCCCCGAAGTTATCCAAGTTATTTAAAAAATACTTTGAAACTGAAAACTGATTATACACAGTTGGCAAGTGCACGTGAAAGCATCGCAAAAATTGCATTACACACTTTAAGTTAAGTTTGCTTACTTGTAAAATTTACACATGTAAGTAAATGGACGCAAATAATAGAGACTTAAATTTTGCTCGTGGAATTGTTACCATTTCTAGCATTTTGATAAAATTTAACAGCCAGGGCATTTTTTCCTTAGTAACCAGAGACACAACCATATCATTTGATTTTAGAAAGACAGAGGATCGAAACGGACAAACGAATTCGAAGGAGATTTCACCATACAATAAGTTCTTCTGGTTTGTATGTACGATCAGCAAAGCTATAAAATGCAACTTTCAGAAATGTGCACTGGGATTGCAGAATTTGAAAGAGAATGTGAAAATTTGCTTAAATACACTGAAAGTATTTTACATTTACAAATCATGCTTAAAAATTTATTGATATATCTTTAATGAAGGCTTATCGCGATGTAATTTGAATTTAATCAAACATGCTAAACTTCTATTATACGAAAAGAATTTTTTAAGGTTTACATCATCGACCCCATGGAAGAATTACCTTTAATTAGGCAGCGATTTCCCATACAGAGCAAGACCTTCTGGACAACAAATGTAATGTACAAATCGCGTGACCACATATTCCGCCTTCATTTTACGTGTAAATAGGGCGTGTATATATATAAAAAAGATCTTGATAAATTAACACATGTACAATATACTTACTGAATTATCTGCATGTAAAAGATTGGATACCTGGACTGATCAGAAATTCACCTGTCAAAACAGAGGTTGTGTGTTAATTTGTCCGACAAGTATTAACCTTAATAGTCCTCGTGTTGTACAAGTCTCAAAGGCAGATTTCACAATATTGATATTTATATTTGAAATCAAATATATATCCATATAATGAGACGTTTGCCGGCCTAGGTCATAGAGTATGCAAAATCAATTGATCGGAAGATAAACATTCTTTATTCTTTCGCGACATTTAAATTTAAAAACTCTGAAAAATGTACATGCTTTATTGATCATTATGGAAGATGATTAAATTAGTTTAAGCATCTTGCCCCTTTCATTCGTAAAAGACACAAGAATAAACGTTTCAATCAAGTTTAAACTGATGTGAGAGTAAAACGTACCATACTTAAAGTATATTTGCGGGTCATAGTATTAAATGAACAGATTATTAATCGCATTACAAGACTTTCGAAATTTAAAAGTGCAAATGTGTTGACTGTCGATCTCAACAATGGATTTTAAGAAACGGTACTCTTACATACTTATGAAAGACTATTTTTTTAAATTAAAAAATAGATATAATATAGATTGTCAAAATGCCTGATGACCAATGATACATTTGTGCAATCGTTCGTAGTGTTTAGCATACTGTATGTCTGCCTGTTAAGACTCTTTATGCAACATGTATAGTATTTCAATAGCAGAATTCAAGCTCTTCCTAATAGATATTTTCAAGCAATGACCTTTACCAACCTACCTTAAGAAGCGACTTAGAATTGCTATATCAAACAAAGGGTATAGCACTACAAGTTCACCTCTGGGCACAATACTCTAGCAATAATGCATCTTGTTATTACCCTACATATAGCCAAAGATCAGATCATGTTCAAATTATTATGATCTATAGCATTAATGTAATTAATGTTCCTTGATTTTCCATTTGAAACAATTAAATTCTTCTTGTGAAAGTGCAATCTTAACGTGAAAATTCAATCTCACTCAAAGATTGTCAACAACTTTCAAGCAGTTCAATGAGAAGGCCTGCATACTACTTTTCTTGTTACATGTATGTACATGTAGAAGTGAATACACGTAACTTACAATTGCAAGTAAACAGAACTATAGTTTAAAACTAGATGTGTCAGTGTGACACGAATGCCCCCGCTGACATACAGGTTTTAAATATGTGAAAGTCTAAGCATGTGTAAATAATAAGTGGAAATTGCATAAACATGACAAAAGTGATATACATTTATTGACTGCCACTGGGTTCGAGAGCAACATGCATTTTGTCCACCCCTCGAACCAAACTGTTTGCCTGAGGCCTAACGGGTTTAAGGGGTCGACAAAACGCATTGTTATACCTTTAAAATTAGTTCCTTTATAAATCTATACTTTAAAAAGTCTAACATTTCTGATGTTTTACTGAGCGGTCATAAAAAAATCGACGTTTGACCGCAGAGTGAGGTATTGGATCTGTGGACGAGATATTGGACTGCTTACGTCACACTGTGGGCGGGATCAACAAAATCTTATTTGCATTCGTTGGTATGGAAGCCAGCAAAAAATAAAATAATAAAAAAATAAAAGGCATAACAACATTTATTGACAGAGCTCTCGGGCAAAATGCGTTTTGTCGACCCTTCGAACCAAACTGTGTTTGTCTTCCGCCTAACGGCCTCAGGCAAAAAGTTTGGTTCTTGGGTCCGACAAAACGCATGTTGCCCTCGAACCCAGTCAGTAAATGTATATTATGCCCAAGAACACGTTCAATAAATGTTTTGTTAAACAATTTATTTATTAATTTTTTTTTGACATAAATGTATTTGATCCTGTGTTAGCTTCCATGATGTAAATTTTCCTTACCCGCACTACGGTAAAACTCGGTCAATTCTGTCACAGTCGAACACTAACGAATGCAACTAAGATTGAGCCGATCCCAGTGTGACGTAAGCGGTCCAATATCTCATCTCAGTAGAGCATTGGAAATATTAGACTTTTTTTGCATAGATTTATATACAGGGTGTTTCAGCAAACATGTCCCGACTTTCTATGTCTATATTTGTGCACAAAGATAAAATATTTACAAAAGAACAACTACATTTCATAGTAGGTTTTCAGGCAATATGATTGATAACCGAATAAACAAAATTCACTACTAGATGATAACTGTCTTTTAAAAGTTTTAATGGCATCATCTAAAGTCAGGTAGTGAAGTTTTTTTTTTTTTTTAAATAAATGAATGATAGAAAGAGATCTCTTTATTGACATTATTAAACTGTACTATGCAAACGGAAAGCTGCAAATAGTGAATAGGATCCCCCTTCCAAAATTTGAGCATTATGGGCAGTGTTGAACTTTAGAAAATAAATGATTCTGGTGACTGAGAAACATTGCACCCATTTTGGAGTGTTATGAAATAACCTAAAATCAAAAACTGTCTCGATCTGATGTCCATGTTTTAAAAATGGATGTTTTCAGATTAAATGATTTATTTAAACCTTCATATTGATAAAATTATATATTTATGTTCTTCACGTTTTTGCAAAAAAAAAAAAAAAAAAAAAAAAAAAAAAAATCTTTTCATAAATACTGCACAACTTTTTTTCCGAAACAGCAAAGTCGAGACATGTTTGCTGAAACACCCTGTAGTAACAAATCTTTAAAGGTATTATAACAAAATATTACATTGCTGCTTTTGTTTTCTGCAATCAATATTGTCTATACTGAAACAGACTTAAGATGTGTGAAATGTTGATTAATTACAAGCAAAGCAATAAAAAGGCCCAAAAGCAGTGAATAAGAAATTTTCACATTCGAAAGGCCATCTTTTTGTGTAGAAATGGGTAAATGAATACGAAACTCATATTTTCTCTGTAAGTCTTCAATATAAAGAGACAACCCAAAGATCTTTATGTAGAAGCAAAACAAATTTTAAAAAGACCAAACGAAAGGAAAATAACATATTTTCAAAGCCTAAGAAACTTTGGTAAAAATTGGTCAATAATTACGAAACTTGAACTCGATCTGTAAGTGATATTTCTAAAGGTACAGCCCCCCCCCCAATAAAATAAAATATATAAATAAAAACAGAAAACCGTTAATTATTAAGTTTTCAAAGTCTTAGGGTCATAACTTTTGTAAAAATACGTTAAAATGTACAAAACTTAAACGTGATCTGAAAGTAATCAATATCAAGAGACATACCAAAAAATCAACTCCTTTTCTACTAGCATACGTGTAGTTAAAAGAAAATCCGGATAACTTTCGTAAAATTAGGTCATTCAGCAAGAAAATTGAACTTATCTATATGTCATCAATATTAAGACAAATGCAAAAAATCAGCAATCAACTCATTATCTACAAACATAGCGAAAAAAGTCTGGAAAAAATTGAATTATTAGAAATGTTCAAAGTCTAAGGGCCATAACTTTCGCAACCAGAAGTCTTTGACGAGCTGTAGCTCTTCTGGTGTGTACTTAATGTAGCTTAGAATAGTCTACTTGTGTACATGTACTAAGTCTTAATGAAATCTGACTAAACTGTATGAGGAATAGCATTTTGAAAGAATTTCACAGAAATTTCAATTTTTAGAAACCTTGGCAACAGCCGTTTGTCAAAAACAAAAACCACTAAAAAGAATTCCGCATTTAAGTATACTCTACTTGTGTATCAAGTCTTATTGAGATTGAACCAAAACTATAAGAAGAGTAGTGTTTAGCTAGAATTTCAAATATACATGTATTTCTATTTTAGAAACCATGGCAACACCATTTTACAAAATAAAAAAACGATAAATAGAATTATTACGTATCTAAATATAGTGTACTTGTGTACCAAGACTTACAGAAATCGGACCAAAGCTGTTAAAGGTGTAGAGTTTTTAGATAATAACATGGCAACACCGTTTGATGAAATTAAACCAGAAGTCTCTGACGAGACTGTAGCTCTGCTGGTTGTACTTATAAAGGAAGATAAAAGTAGCACTCGGACTTGAAACTTTGCAACAGCAATAAATAGAATAATGATCCTTGGTTTAGTCTTTTTGTGGCAAGATTTATTGCAATCAGACTAAAACTGTAGGAGGAGTAGCCTTTTAAATAATTATACAGAAATTTCGATTTAAGTCATTCAACAAAATCAAAAAACAATAATGACAATTATGTATCTCAGTGTAGTCTACTTGTATGCCAAGTTATACTGAAATCAGACAAAAAGTGTAGGAGGAGTAGCGTTTGTAAGTATTTCAAGGAAATTTCTATTTTTAGTAACCATGGCAACACTGTTCACCAAAATCAAAAACGGATAAATAGAATTAAGTATCCTAGTGTAGTCTACTTGTGTGCCAAGTTATATTGAAATCAGATCAACACTGTAGGAGGAGTAGCGTTTTAAAAGTATTTCCAAGAAATCTCTATTTTTAGTAACCATGGCAACACTGTTCATTGAAATCAAAAATTGATGCACAGAATTATGTATCTTAGAGTAGTCTACTTGTGTGCCACGTTATACTGAAATTGGACCAAAACTGTAGGAGGAGTAGCGTTTTGAATGTATTTCACAGAAATTTCTACTTTTAGTAACCATGGCAACGCCGTTCATCGAAATCTAAATCCGATACACAGAATTATGTATCTTAGTATAGTCTAACTGTGTGCCAAGTTATATTGAAATCAGATCAAATCTGTACGAGGAGTAGCGTTTTGAAAGTTTTTCACAGAAATTTCTATTTTTAGTAACCATAGCAACACCGTCTATTGAAATCAAAAACCGATTCATAGAATTATGAATCTTAGTATAGTCTAATTGTGTGCCAAGTTATACTGATATCAGATCAACACTGTAGGAGGAGTAGTGTTTTGAAAGTATTTCCAGAATATCTCTATTTTTAGTAACCATGGCAACACTGTTCATTGAAATCAAAAATTGATATACAGAATTATGTATTTTAGTGTAGTCTACTTGTGTACCAAGTTATACTGAAATCAGACCAAAACTGTAGGAGGAGTGGCATTTTGAAAGCATTTCCAAGAAATCTCTATTTTTAGTAACCATGGCAACGCCGTTCATTGAAATCAAAATCCGATACACAGAATTATGTATCTTAGTGTAGTCTACTTGTGTGCCAAGTTATACTGAAATCAGACCAAAACTATAGGAGGAGTAGCATTTTGAAAAATTGTTTACAGACGGACGGACAGATAGACAGACGGACGGACGACGGGCACCTTACTATCGCATAAGCTCCTCTGGTCTCTGACCAGTAGAGGTAAAAACGATAAACAGATTTTGTATCTTAGTAGAGTGTACTTGAGTACCTAGTCTTTTTGAATTTGGACCAAAACTGTAAAAGGAGTAGCATTTTGAAAAACTTTCACAGAATATTCCATTTCCAACACCGTTTGGCGAAATGAAAAAAAAACAGATGTATAGAAAAACGTAATGTATAAGGTACCTATGTATAAGCCTTACTGAAATTGGAGCAAAACTGTAGGAGTAGCATTTTGAAAAATTGTTTAAAGACTGACAGATAGACGGACGACGGGCACCTTACCATCGCACATTTTTCGTGTTGAAAAATTTACAGACAAACGGACTAACACCTTATGCTGATCTCGGATCCGAAGGGCTAAAAATAGGTCAATCATCAAGAAACTCCAAACTTACCTGGAAATTTTTAATAATTAGACACATACCAAAGATCACCTCATTATCTACAAGCACAGCAAAAAAAAAAAAACAAACAAAAACAACCCCCCCCCCAAAAAAAAAAACAAAAAACAAAACTAAAACAAAACAAAAAACGACAAAGTAATTACAATTAGTTACAAACGGACGGAAATGGGTAACACTTAATATAGATATGCTTCGGTCATTCATTGTTGGGGGCATAAATATTTGAGATCCATTCATGCATCTTATCAGTAAACAGTGGGTGATGTTGGAAGTTGTTTTTAGATAAAGGTACATGTGAAATTATACAAGAGAGTTAATGCATTTTTAAGTTTTTAATTGTTAAACTCGTTATTTGAATTATTGAAATAAAAATTATCAGCTAGAGTCAACGTCACTTTTAGAAATTTCGCCTATTTTCCAACCCGAAAAGGACGAATACATTTCCATCAAATAATCGCCTTCTTGTCCAAACTTAGCGATCCAAACTATATCTCCTTTCTTCACCTCGGCAATCACCATGGAGGTGCAAGAAAGATTAGATGATGCTGTCTCTCCTTTATTATTACAACTATTAAGTCTCTTCTGAAGACCATTAATATTCATCTCGGTTTCGTACCACTTTCCCGGAATAGTTACACTTGTCCAACTGAAAGCGTACACACCAGATTCGGGTACCATGAATATCCCAGTGGTGGGGTCATAAGCTTCACCAATGTTGATTTCAACGATATTGTAAATTACGATTTCAGACACAGTTTCGTTGTCTTCCATTGGAGACCCTAATGCGGCCGAAAAAGCTACAGCTCTCTGGGCAGACAACTCCTTTATTTCTGAAAAATAATCCATTCATTATTATCAAATTCTGACGAAAAAAATCCATCAGAATACTTAAACCCATTTGCAAGATAAAAGGAAAACTCTCAGGATCAAGAAATGTGCGTGACAATATACGAGTGTACCAAGTTTGATGTCAGTCAAACAAAGAGTTTTCAAGAAATTTATCAGACATCATTTAGTCTAAGCTACTGACAGGTGAAAAACAAAAAGACCCCCCTTTTTCAGGTCTGAAGTGGGTATAACAATTTCCTACGCAACTTCCATGGGAACTGTGTACATGTACCTACCGTCTTCCATTAAGTCCCCAGCATTATGTCGTTTTAAAGTTGCCTCTACTTTTCCAATTTTTTCATCGTCGGTTTCACGTTCACTGTCCACTGTATTATCTCTTTTGCCCGATTTTTGATGTACCTGAAATCTTGTTTCTATCTCTTTACACTTTTCCTCCAACTGCTGCATTCTGTACTCGAAGAAAACAGCGGTGATAATAACTGCACACACAGAAAGGGTTATGATGATGTCCTGTTGCATGATGATACATTCACAGGTATTTTGATATACTCTGTTCTGAAAAAAATAAGAGAAGGCAGGTTAAATAGTCCAATCTTCTGTACACTGAATCAATCTAACATTTTTTTTCTGAATTGAAAATCAGACTTCAGAAAGATAAATATCCATGTTTCCAAAATGCAACAATACTTCGTCTTTCTCTGATAAAACTCCTCAAAGTGTTTGTTTAAAGGATTTAGTATTATCAACATTGCTTATGACCAGATGGGATGCAGAACTTCTTTAAAATTCTTTCCATGCATATTTAACCATGGATAGTATGTCATGCAGATAATTTGAAAGTATGAAAGTAAAACATGTTTATCAGAAAACATTTCGAGATGTGAGGAGTGGTATGAGTCAGGAATCGATCATAAATTTCAGTAAGCAAAAAATGAACCAAGGTTAAAAGCGACTGTAGTTTGAAGTTTGTATACGTACGCTGCTCCTAAAATATGAAGTACTTACATAAATGTGTCCGACTAGTAGATTGAAATTCCATTTAATATAAAAACTCAGTTTTAACACACCGAAAATAAACTGATTTTACGAACAAGTCGGTACTGATCTCTGTATGTAGTACATAAGAGGATTAACGCATTTATTAACTCCCCTCCTTGCCATTTAAAGCCATTGATATCTAACAGGAAAACAAGAAACTCAGCTTTAAAGATCTGAATGTGCTTGCCCTCGTGTTTCCCAGCTCAAACTTTTTTGCTTCAATAAATAAAACATACCATAGACATTTTGAAAACTGTTCTTGAATTGCATACTTCATCCCCGAGTATGTTATGCGAAAAATAAGAAATTGTAAAATAATGTTTAATAATTAAGTACAGCTGAATTACTTATAGGAAAAAATATTACATAAAAGGAAGACCTTTTCATACAAAAGGCTAGTACAGTAAGGTTAAATTTGGAAAATAAAAAACAAAACTAAAACGATATTTGAACATAAGAAGTAATAATAAACAAGATAAGTCGTATTAAGATTTTTAAAAAGCGTTATATTATCATGACGAAAGGAAATCTTAGAAAGTTAAGCCATTCTTACGACTCAAGGTACAGAGTGTTTCATAATATGTGTTACATTTTGAATCTATAAATATACTAACACAAGAAAATTAGAGAAATTTTTATATTGCGTCATTTTTTTTACGTTGAATTTGACTACGCCAAAATCTCGCATATATGTTATAAAGGATTTTCGCCTATTTTTATGGCATGTCAAACGTTGCAATGTTCGATCTTTTCCATTTGCATTGTATGATCTTCTATTTGTATCCTATACTTTTCCATTTGTATTATTTTTTCCATTTGTATTCTATAATCTTTGCATTTGTATTGTAAATTTGTTATTTTTATTCTATAATTCTCCATTTGTATTGTAAGGACCTGTCAGATGTTTAAAATTTCACTATGGTTTACTGTGTAATAATAGTAGGGCGGGTGGACTTTATTTGTAATATTATTTCATGTGTGTCAAAACGTTGTGCCAAAATTGGTCAGGAATGTTAAAGTTTGCATTTATTTTTACATACCATGAGTTAGTTACCCTTCATTTTAAATCTGCAAGTATTTCTTGAGTTAACTGTCATTATCTTAGCAATTCTACATGTGTAGATTAGCTACAACACTTTAAATCATCTGCTGCCATGCAACTTGTTTACATCCTGTCTGCCATCTTTATCGGTGCATGCCAAGTAGATTAGTTTCGTATTTAACCTCATTTTATTCATGTTACATCACAGGCATAATTACTTGCTATTAATCATGTTAATTGTTATTGTGATTTCTAATATTCATTTTAGTAATTGTTATTCCCCTTTTACATGTGTCTAAAACTTGTACTATATTTTTATCCATCCGCGATATCGTCTGCATACTCAGCAAGTTTACTTCTGTGAAATTTATTAGTTTCAGAGATAATTTTGTTTACTTACTTATTATAGACACATCTTTTGTAATCCATATTTATTGATTATTTGGTCTTTTCACTTCTTAATTCCTGGGTTTGTTTATAATCCATATTGTACGACAACTTTGTTTGACAGTACGACACGATTTTTATTTTGTACGATGTCGTACATTGTCGTGATTGGTGGAACAGCATTTGTATTGGTTGAATCCTGTCATGTGACCCTTTTCCGAAGGTTATATATAGGGGGCGATCGCATTATGTCAACAGATAATATGGCGAGTTGTCAGGTGCGTAAATTCAAAGTAGAGATCCAAGATCCGCCCATATTTTCACCATAGCCATACTATTGTGTTTCCAGGTGAGAAAATGTTCGACAATTATCTCCCAACACACTGGACACCTATTTAATTATAATTAACTCTGGAGATCATCCTACTATAGCCATTATACCCCCCCCCCCCCAACTCTGGAGATCATCCTACTATAGCCATTATACCCCCCCCCTTTTTTTTTAATAATAGTAGCCTGTACGGTAGACGCCACCAATATGAATTGTACGGAAGCCGGTAGGTGCCAGGTAGAAAAATATTTTATCTGGCGGCCGCCAAATAAGTTTCTGGCGGCCACCAAATAATTATCTGGCGGCCGCCAGTTATCAGTTATTTATCTGGCGGCCGCCAGATAAAATATTTTTCTACCTGGCACCAACCGGCTTCCGTAGAATTGTACCTGTTTTCCCTATTACTAAGGGACCCGTTATTATTTTGTATCGTCCCCAAACTAAAGCTTGGCCATTCCCAGGGAGCTTACAATTTTTGGTATCAGAAGTGGGATGCTAAAACTTTTGTACCACCCTGTGATACGGGCCCATTCCTTAATTCCTCAGCTGTTCAGTGTGTTGGTTTTTGTTGTATATAGTGTATATATTGTGTGTATATTTTAATGTACAAGTTTACTGAAAAAAATGAAATAATTTATTTTTAAAATTTCATTTACAGCCATTCCTACACAAGTAGACCATGGCAGAGTCCTTTTATACCTCCCCTGACCCAGAAATACAGTTTAATATTCACAATGAGGCAGGTCAAGGTGACCTACCCCCTTCTCTCAAGCAGGTTAGGCTAGAAGGACCCAATCATTCACCTGTTCCAAATATACCCCCTGAAATGTTCCGAACGCCAATGACACCAGACTTTGATAGAAATCCTCTCCTAAGACGTCAGCTAGGTAACCCAATAGCTGACTTTTCCCAGCATGGTATGTCCCTTGTAATAAAACCTGAACCTTATAATGGTAAGGAGGATTGGGACGAATATATTTCCAGGATTGTGCAGAATTAGGTAGGTGGTCTGATAGAACAAAACTTCTTTTCCTTGCTGCTAGTCTCAGTGACCAAGCTAGAACCTACTACATGAGTCTATCTGCTGAAGACAAAGAATCTTTCCAGTCCCTAAGTGGTAAATTAAATCAGAGATTCGGAAGTAGTAGAAATCAAAATAGATGGCTGTCCAAGCTAGAGCTGAGGAAGCGGCTACCAGGTGAGCCTATTGCTGTCCTTGGTGATGATATTCGCCAGATGGCACAAAGAGCGTACCGTAATCTTGATGCACTTGCCCAAGAGGCACTGGCCCTGAATAAGCAATACAAGGTCATTCCGCTTGAAATAAAATGTAGATGTATAGACAAGGACTGTAAGACTGTTGCTGAGGCCGTTGATGTGATAGAGAGATATGAATCTATTCTTGGCACAGATGAAATCAAACAGAAATCTGAGGTACGCATTGCAGACACCAATTCCAAACCAAAGTGTCCTGCTAACGAACTAGGGACTGAAACTTCAACAAAGCCTGACTAGTTGAACTCAACACTACAAGAACTTATGTCAAGACTTGACCATTTGGAAAACAATGAAAATAACAGACACAGGAATTTCAACGATACCCTCAACACAAAAATTGCTTCATCTGTAGTTCTCCAGACCACTTTATGAACATGTGCCCCCAGAGATATCAGCACCAGAGATCACAGAGACCTTCATTTAACAACACCAGAACTAAAACAAGCTAGGGAAACTCCCGTCCGCTGACTCAGTAGGCCAGGAGCCGGCGGAGGTGGAAACGCCTAAGACCGATTTGGATACTAGGGGAGGCTACATAGGGGAAGTAAATGAAAGATGGGATAATGGTTTTTACACAAAAGCAGAATTACTAGACTCTGAAATAAATTTTCTCATTGACAGTGGGTCAACTGTTTCGATTATTTCTAAGGCCATTTTTGATAAATTTATGCCAGAACAAGCCCTGGAGCCTTTAGCAATAAATATTTCAGATGTCAGTGGAAGAAAAATCTCTACATTTGGATCTCTTTGTTTGCCAATCAAATCTGGAAGCTCGGTTTACCAGCAATCATTCATTGTCTGTGACATTTGTCAAGATGGGACATTAGGACAAGATTTTCTTTTGGATAATGTCCAGAAGATTAACTATCAACGACTAGTCTTATTAACAAATGAGCAAGAGGAAATTCAGTGCTGGGTAGGTGGAAAGGAAAACATGAAGTGCACGGTCGTGATGAAGAGACAGTTACAATTCCTCCGAATTCAGGCTCATATATACCAGTTAGAATACCAGGTGCAGAACATCTATCTGAGTCAGGTCTAGTGGAGCCTACATCTGATATGAATGGGATAATCATTCTTCCAGGAGTTGTCAATTTGAATAGAAACAATGTTACCATATAATGTGTCCATAATACCACTACTGACCCAATAACCCTGTATGCTAATCAACCATTGGGCATTTGTACTTCCTTTACTGATTTAACCAATGAGATGCCTGCATGTACCCGAGCAGTGCACGATGATCCTATCAATGGAAGTGACACAACGGTGCCTGAATAACTTGCTGACCTATTGGAGAGAATACCAAGACGTCTTTTCTAAGTCCTCAGATGACATAGGTCGGACCAACTTGACTGAACACAGATTAATTACAGGGAAAGCCTTCCCTATTAGACAACCCGGGAGGAAAGTTTTAATAGGAAGATGGAGATGGAGAGGGAAGAATTACAGAAAATGATTGACAGAGGTATTGTTGAACCTTCTAGCAGCCCCTGGGCCTCCAATGTAGTACTTATTGTTAAAAAAGATGGTAAAGTCAGATTTTTTGTGGATTACAGAGGACTTAATGATGTCACCATTAAGGATGCCTATCCTCTCCCTCGAGCTGACGAGTGTTTAGACTCTTTAGCAGGAGCAACCTGGTTTACTCCATGGACCTTAACTCTGGGTTTTGGCAAATTGCTATGGCACAAGAGGACAAAGAAAAGACAGCTTTCAACACAAGCCTTGGGTTGTATCAACACAAGCCTTGGGTTGTATCAATTCACCGTAATGCCATTTGGCTTAGCCAATTCACCATCAACATTTCAGCGCCTGATGGGAAACATCCTTAGAGGCATGCAATGGCAAGAATGTCTGGTTTATATGGACGACATCATAGTACCTAGTAAAACCCTTTACGAAGGTCTAGAGAGGCTAGAACGAATTTTCTATAGACTTTCAGAATCAAATTTAAAGCTAAAACCAACCAAATGCACATTTTTTCAAAAAGAAATCCAGTTTTTAGGACACATTGTATCAGAAAATGGTGTAGCCACAGATCCTCAAAAAATAAGTGCCATCACTAACTGGCCTGTAGCCACAATTGCAAAACAAACAAGAAGTTTTATCGGACTTTGTTCCTATTACATACGCTTTGTGCATGGATTTGCTCAGATTGCCAGACCACTTCATAAGCTTTGTGAGAAGTCAACCCCTTTCCACTTGACTGATGAATGACAATCTTCATTTGATACGTTAAAACAAAAACTAACAGAATCTCCAATCTTTGCCTATCCCCTGCCAGATATTGGGTTCATACTGGACACCGACGCAAGTGATAAAGCAGTTGACAGTGTACTCTCACAAACTCAGGATGGTTCTGAAAAAGTAATTGCTTATATGAGCAAAGCCATGAACAAATGATAAGCAGCAATATTGTGTAACCCGTAAAGAATTGCTTGCTGTTGTTGTTGCTCTGAAAATTTTCATTCCTATCTATATGGGCAAAAAGTTCTTTTGCGCACAGACAATGCTGCCATTGGCTGGATGAAAAATCTTTAGAACCCTACAGACCAGACAGCCAGATGGTTACACCAAATAGAGACATATAACCTTGAAGTAACTCATAGACCAGGGAAGAAGCATTCAAATGCTGATGATTTGCCAAGAAGCCTTGTTGGTCCTGTAAACGTCAAGAACAAATAAATTCCCTCAGCGATAGTGAAGATGAGTCAAATTCCCGCAACCCTGAGGTACAGGTGTGTGCCATTACCCCGCAGTAAAACCGTTAAAGAATGTTTAACTCCAGAAAGCGGCTTTGTCCTCGAGGGTTGGCAACTTGACTCCCTTCGACAAGCTCAACTTAATGACAAAGAAATTTCACTGTTGCTTGTGACAAAAGAATCCAATGAGTTCAGACCAGCCTGGAATCAGGTCTCACATGGTTCTGGAGGAATGAAAACCGTTTGGAGGATGCGGAACAGACTTGTAGTCTCTCAGGGAATATTGTGTCGCCAGTTTTTAAAAGACGATGTGAATTTGTTAATCTTCAGCTAATTTTTCCGTCATCTCTACGATACCAAGTATTTCCATGATGTCCCAACAGGTGGTCATTTGGGTGCAGAGAAAACCCTGGATAAGATTAGAAAGTCATAATACTGGCCTAAAATGAAAAGAGATGTAGAAAAGTATTGCTCTCAGTGTGACCTCTGCTCTGCCAGGAAACCCTCCAAAGCTTCACTTAGGGCCCCTTTACAGCAGTATTTAGTAGGTGAGCCCATGGAGCATGTAGCCGTTGACATTCTTGGTCCACTTCCCCTAACAGAAAAAGGCAATAAGTACATATTAGTCGTATGTGACTGTTTTTTTATTACTAAGTGGACAGAGGCATTTCCTATCCCTGATCAAGAGTCTTGTATAATTGCAAGTGTCATAGTTAATGAATTTAGTTGTAGATTTGGAACCCCACTTCAACTCCATTCCGATCAGGGGAGATCGTTTGAATCAAATCTTTTCAAGGACGTTAGCAATGTTTAGAATAGAAAAAAACAAGAACTACAAGCCAAAGACCCCAAGCTAATGGGGCAGTTGAAAGATTTAACAGAACCCTAGTCAATATGTTAACAATATATTGTAACAAAGATCAAAGGCATTGGGATGAAGTATTACCACAATTAATGATGGCTTATAGGTCATCTGTCCACTCTAGTACAGGCATTTCACCGAACATGATGTTGGGACGAAACATAATGATGCCATTTGAAGTTGTTATTCTAAGGCCAAAACAACTGAGCGATGACGAAATATCATATCCAGAAGACTTTGTCCAAACTTTGCAGGAAAGATTAACAAAAGCACACGATGTTGCCAGGAAAAACCTAAAACAGAATGCAGACTATCAAAAGAAGTACTATGATACCAAATCCCATTGTAGATTCTTTGAGGAAGGCCAACCAGTGTGGCTTTATAATGCATCTAAAAAGTTAGGGGTGTGCAGTAAACTTGCATGCAAATGGAAGGGACCATATGTTATAAATAAGAAGATATATGACGTCACCTTCCTGGTTCAGCGATCTGAGAAACAGCGAGGCAAGGTGTACCCTGTTGACCGATTACTTCCCTACCGTGGCAGAAACCCTCCAAGATGGTACCAAAAACAGAAAAGGGAAAAGCACATAGAGTTCTTATTAATTTAGAGACTGTATGACAGGACATTTTTTTTTTGTACTATTTTTTTTATATAATCCTTGAGGCCAGCGAGGGAAGGTGACGGATGCGTGCAGCCTATGGCCCTCACTGGGTTGACACCTAGATGCAAAGGGCCCTGCATCTCAAGGTGTGACCATCGCCTGTGTGTAGATGATAATTTAGGAGTTGTATGTTGTTGCTGGCAGAGGTGCTGCTGTATTATTATTATTGATTTTTTTTGTCATTGGTGTTGGTCTCTCTTGGTGCCATATAAGTTTGTTATACTACATCTATCATTGTCGGAGGTATTAGCAAGTCCTATAGCCCATTTATTCTCCCACCTGGATGAATTTATATATATTAGCCCCTTGCCAAAGCTGTAGCATGTATGCCCTCCATACCAATAGAAAATTCACATTGCCATTTCCATCTGTGATTTCCTAGATTTAGCCCCAAGTAGTCCTATAGCTGCCAAGGTGCTACTTTGATATTGTATTATAATTCCATAATAACCTAGAGGTTAAAACTCCTTTATTAGAAAAAATTATATTTCCTTCGACAGAATGTTCCAGTGCAACCTTGAGGTTAATGAGGAACAGTGCAAGTTTGAGAGCCGACGAAAGCTCAAGGAGCATTTAATGCCAGCGCCACACTGTGGCATGAAAGTAGTGTGCCCTTTTTGTATTTCGAAGGAGAACACTTTCAGTCGGCCTGCCGATCTGAAGAGCCATGTCCTAAAGCGCCACAAAGAGTTCCTACCATCTGTTAATGTCCCTGTGGATGATCTTTTCTCTGAGAATAACTGCTTTTGGATTGCCTGCCAACCCATCTTGTATAGATCGCTGGTCGAGCCAACAGAAAGAAATGCCAGAGCTTCTGGGAAGTTGAGAGCCCTTCTCGATTGGACAAGGAAGGTGTCCTTCACTCCTAGGCGTTCCAGGCAAGAGTGGTTGGAAGGTTGGGAATCCCATGCCATGAACTTCTCATCTGTGGTGTCTTGTCAAGAATATAACCCTGGCTCTCCTGGCTTGTTCAGTATCACCTCAATTTCCTTGGTACCTAAGGCCTTGACAGCAGTGCTGGAGGATGAAGTGAATTTTTATAGCATTAGTCTGGAGGATGGGGTCCTCCTAGATCCCAGGGGGATTGCCAGCCTTTCCAGGAAAATGGCAGTGCTGAAATCTGAACCTGTTACTCCACCTTTGGCAAACTTCAAACCATTAGACCTACCAAAAGAACGAACAAATCATTTCGCAACATCATTGGGTATAGAACAGAAGTACATTAAGTCAGTATTAAAATTACAAAAACTTCAACCAGAAATAGAATTATTTGCTGAGTCTGATATTGAATCTCTGCCATACCCAGCCCGCACTGTTGTCACCAAGACTCCCAGCCCTACTAAAATCAAGGAACCAGAAAAGAAGAAAATCAGATTAGAAGAATACCAGACTATCAGGTCACAGTCCATCTACTGTTCCCTCCCAGTCTCTTGTCTTGCTCCTACATCATCTGCCTCTGTCTCCTTGGAGATGTCAGCCTCTGTCCCCATGGAGACTCAAGTCATCATTCCTCCTGAGCCTGCTGCTGTTCCTGTACCTGCTCTCTCTCCATCCCCTGAGGACCCTTTCCTTGGGCAACTGGCAGTACGGGCCAAGAAGCTACTTTCCACTGGCTGTATTCCACTACTTCCACCAGCCAGACGTCAATGGGAGCTTGATGGGGTTGTAACAATCCCCTGTGGAAATGCCTCTTTTTCTTGGCCACCAAAGAATTTTAACCAGCTAACACCTGACCAGAAGCTTCTTGAACTTGAATTTGCTGCCATGTCCCTGAGGAGGAGCATTCCAGGGAGTGATGGAGGAGTTGATAGGAGTTTCCTAACCGATGAGTTTAACTTCCTTGCGCTGCCAGGAACAGCTGTTCTCTCTCCAAAGAAGACTTCTTATCCCGCATCAAAGAGCCGTGTCTACCTTTACCAAGCTGTGCGTTCTATTGCCATGGGTAAGAGTCACACCCAGCATGATGAAGCCATGGTTTCTTTTCTGGAAGCTAGCAGTGCTCAACGGGACAGGCTGTGGGATAAGGTTATTTTCATGATTGATGAAGCCAGGATTCCTCTCCGTCTGACAGAGTGAAAGTGAAATGACATTATTATGAACTGATGATGTATACAAATATTGCTGTATTGTTATTAACCTATGTAATGAATTCAAAATCTTTAAATTAATTCAGGAGAATTAAGTAACTAGGGAGGGGGAAATGTAAGGACCTGTCAGATGTTTAAAATTTTAAAATTTCACTATGGTTTACTGTGTAATAATAGTAGGGCGGGTGGACTTTACTTGTAATATTATTTCAAGTGTCAAAACGTTGTGCCAAAATTGGTCAGGAATGTTAAAGTTTGCATTTATTTTAACATACCATGAGTTAGTTACACTTCATCTTAAGTCTGCAAGTATTTCTTGAGTTAACTGCCATTATCTTAGCAATTCTACATGTGTAGATTATCTGCAACACTTTAAATCATCTGCTGCCATGCAACTTGTTTACATCCTTTCTGCCATCTTTATCGGTGCATGTCAAGTAGATTAGTTTCATATTTAACCGCATTTTATTCATGTTACATCACAGGCATAATTACTTGCTATTAATCATGTTAATTATAATTGTGATTTCTAATATTCATTTTAGTAATTGTTATTCCCTATTACATGTGTCTAAAACTTGTACTATATTTTTATCCATTCGCGATATCGTCTGCTTACTCAGCTAGTTTACTTCTGTGAAATTTACAAGTTTCAGAGATAAATTGTTTACTTACTTATTATAGACACATCTTTTGTAATCCATATTTATTGATTATTTTGTCTTTTCACTTCTTAATTCCTGGGTTAGTTTAACTTTGTTTGACAGTACGACACGATTTTTATTTTGTATGATGTCGTACATTGTCGTGATTGATGGAACGTCGCCGTACAGCATTTGTATTGGTTGAATCCTGTCATGTGACCCTTTTCCGAAGGTTATATATAGGGGGCGATCGCATTATGTCAACAGATACAGGCCCGTAGGAAGCAATTTCACTTTGAGGGGGCCGGGCACAACCATACATTTTCAGTTGGGGGGCACTATCGACTACCAAAATTCCTTGACAAGCAAAAAAAAAAAAAAAAAAAAAAAGGAGGTCATTAGACGTTTTTATTGAGGGGGCGCAAGCATGTAGTAGATGTGTTTTCTATAGTATTCTATATATCAGCAAAATTATTGGGGGGAACGCCCCCCCCCCCCGGTTCCTACGGCCATGAGATAATTTGCCGAGTTGTCAGGCGCGTAAATTCAAAGTAAAGATCCAAAATCCGCCCATATTTTCACCATAGCCATACTATTGTGTTTCCAGGTGAGAAAATGTTCGACAATTATCTCCCAACACACTGGACACCTATTTAATTATAATTAACTCCGGAGATCATCCTACTATAGCCATTGTACACCCCCTTTTTTATAATAGTAGCCTGTATTATGATTAATAAATATTATTGAGACCAAGATGAATCTTATGTTTTCCTTATTACCAAGGGACCAAAGATTTTAGTAGAGGAGTACTGCCAGTTATTATTTTGTAGCGTCCCCAAACTTAAGCTTGGCCATCCACAGGGAGCTTACAGTATTGTATAATTTTCCATTTGTATTGTATATTTTTTTATTTGTATTGTATAATTTTGTATTCTATAATTTTCCATTTGTATTGTATAATTTTTCAATTCGTAATGTATAATTTTCCATATTTAATGTAGTTTTCATACACCCACTGCTTGAAATTAAATGTAAACAATTTGTTTTTACATGATATGGTTGTTTTATGACATGATGTACATGTAGAAGTCTAGAATACAAGAGTTTATTGGTATATGTAAACAATGTCGAGGATATTCGGACTGTGCATGAATTCGTTTATCTCTTTTGTTTCGTCTTGATTGTCGACACTAATGAGATTATTTAGTTTACTTATGTGTTACTATGTTTAATCTAAGTGAATTAATGTTACCTTTGGTGTTTGACCGAGAAAAAAAATCTCATATAAAGGTTTATATTTTCTGTCTGTTCATGTCCGGTTTAGCTCATTATTCATGTACTCGATAAATTTACGCTTGAATATTGATGACTTGGTGTTGTGCAAACAGCAACATCCCAGAAATGATGGAGCAGCTACCAGGTGGGGGCTGGCTTTTGGGTGACAGTGGTTACCCTCTCCGCCCATGGCTAATGACACCAATTCTCTCTCCTCAGACCCGACAGCAGGAGAAGTATAACGAGAGCCACACCCAAACAAGGAATTGCGCTGAGAGGGCCTTCGGTGTCCTAAAGTCTAGATTCTGGCAAGTAAAAAAAATAAATTTCCACAGACAAACAAACACATTTGTGTCCATGGCCTACCAGATATACACACTATTCCCAGTCATAAAACATCAAAATTACTAAGAGAGTAAACATTGTGTATTATTGAAATATTATCGATATCTAAATTAGATAAGACCACTGGAATTTTGAAAGCTTGTGGCAGAGAAATAGGAAGTACTTGGTGAAGGAAAATTTACATTGGAATTGGTAGATTTCCTAACTGATCAGCTCATTATAGTTGCAGAAATAGATGACAATTGTCTTTTGGGAGTCGATGTTCTATATGCAGAGCAGAATAAGCCTGCAGAAATATTACTGAATAGGGGGATACTTAAACTTCACAAAAAGCAAATTCCTTGTTTCCAGACAACTACAGAGAGCAAATGTCGTAGAGCAACAGCTGCAGAGAATTACGAAATATCACCGTTCAGTCAAAAGATGCATTCGGTGAGAGATCTGAAGACCCCGATGAACAAAACGAGTTATTAATTAAACAATCAGAACTTTTAATCGAAAGATATGAACTTCATATGGCAAATACTCTTGTCAGTACTGAGAACAATATTACTATATCTGTGAGGTTACTTGACCTTACCAATACTGCACAATGCGTTTATCAATATGCTGTTATAGGTGTAGCAGATGAATTTATGCATGGTGTTCAACTTTTTGTAGGTGAAGTAAAGAATCCAGAATCTACCACTTTGATGATCAGAGATGTCACTGAAATTGATACAAAAGCATACAAAGAATTGCCAGAACATGTGAACAATTTAAAAATTTGTATAGCAATGCTGTTGACAACCGTTTTGATGACTTACAATATATCGAAAGAGAAATTTATGATCTACTTTCTGAAAACAGCAATGTTTTTTTCTAAAGACGATCTAGTTTTAGACCGAACATGAGATGGATACTGGTGGTGCCAACCCATAAAATTACAATTAATAAAAAATATGGAGAAACTGGCATTATTCGCAAATCTAATTCTTAATGGGCATCACTTTTGAATTTAGTTATGAAGAAAAATGGAACACCCTGTTCTAACTACCGGAAGGTGAATGATGTAATTAAAAACGACGCTTTTCCATTGCTTAGAATCCAGGATTGTCTAGAGCCGTAACTGGAGCTTTAACTTTCTCGACTTTAGATTTAACGTCTGGGTATCATTAAGTACCTTGTCAAAGAATCAGATATTCCCAAACTGGCATTTTTCACAAAATATGGCCTTTGGTAAATTTTAACCGTGCCAATAGGATTAAAATGAAATATGAAGATAACGAACAGTATTCAATCTCGAAAGTCCAAGGAAACAATACAAATTTGGAGCACAGCAAACACGAACCTCAACATTTAGAGGTGGAATCAGGTGCCATGGAGGAGTGAGCATCCCCTGCCGACCGGTCACACCCGCCGTGTGCTCCTTGTCATGATCGGGGGGGGGGGGGACGGAAAAATCCGTAGACAGTTCAGTGAATAAGTAATGGCCTAATAATTCGTATGAAAAACATCAGTCAGCATTAAAAGGAAGTGCACAAAAGCTTCGAAGAACTCTTTAAATTATTTTAAGTGATCTCCAGTGGCAGACTTGTTTAATTTTTTTTTAAGATGATATTATTGTGTTAGGATCCACTTTTGAGTAACATATAAGTAGAGTCAAAGAAGTTTTAAAATGTATACAAGCTGGGTTAAAATTAAAACAAGAAATTACCTTTTTAGGTTATGTGGTGAACATAAATGGTGTACAAACCAATCCTGAAAATATATCCAAGATAATGGAGTTGCCTGTACCTACAAATGTCATAGAAGTTCGTCAAATTTTGGAAATGGCGTCATATGAAAATTTGTCAAAGATTTTTCGGCCAAAGCCCGCCCATTTATACAATTAACAAAGAAAGACGTTCATTTCATATGGACAGACGACTGCGATGTAGCTTTTACAAAGATTAAACAGTGTCTTACAGGACCAGAAATTATGGCTCTTCCTATGTCAAATGAAGGATTTATTTTCGATACCGATGCCAGCAATTACAGCATTCGGGCTGTTCTCAGCCAAGTACAAAATGGTCAAGAAAGAGTTATTTCATATGCTAGTAGAACTTTGAACAAGGCTGAGACAAATCGTTGCGACCCTGACAAAGAATTGTTGGCTGTAAACTTCATTGAATATTTTAAACAAAACACGTATCTGGTAGGTAGGAAATTCCGTGTCAGATCTGATCATCGAGGTTTAGTTGGTTGATTGATTGTGTGTTGTTTTACGTCCCGTTCGAGAACTTTTCACTCATATTGAGACGTCACCAAATACCGGTGAAGGGCTTCAAATTTAGACGTTTACTCAGCACCCAGGGCCATTGAGCAGTGAGGTTTCTTTATCTTGCCAACGCCTACCGGTACACGGGGCCTCGGTTTTTAAAGTCTCATCCGAATGACCCATCAAGCTTAACCCTTTAACCTCACTGTTGACCGGTAAGCAATTTTTTTCTGTAACACTTTTCTAAAAAAACTTCATAGCTTCGTTCATTAATGGATTTCAATAATCAGGTATCATTGTCATCTTGAGACTCTGTGGCATTTATTTATATGCAAAACGGTTATCAAATTTTTATATTTAATGCCTTTATTAACGATTAACTCGGACTAAACTGCGAAAAAACAAGAAGTCTCTGATGAGACTGTAGCTCTACTGGTCTGTATGTATAACAAAGGAAAAGTAGCACTTGGATTTGAAACTTTGCAACATGCAACAATAAATAGAATTATGTATCTTAATGTAGTCTTCTTCTGTGCCAAGTTATATTGAAATCTAACAAAAACTGTAGGAGGAGTATCGTTTTGAAAGTATTTCACAGAAAATTCTATTTTTAGTAACCATGACATCATTCACTGAAATCAAAAACCGAAATACATAATTAAATATGTATCGTAGTGTATTCTCATTGTGTGCCAAATTAGATTGAAATCAGACCAAAACTGTAGGAGGAGTAACGTTTTAAAGGAATTTCACAGAAATTTCTATTTTTAGTGACCATGGCAACACCGTTCATCGAAATCATAAACCGATGCACTAAATTATGTATCTTAGTGTAGTTTACTCGTATGCCAAGTTATATTAAAATCAGACCAAAACTGTAGGAGGAGTAACGTTTTAAAGGAATTTCACAGAAATTCCTATTTTTAGTAACCATGGCAACACAGTTCATCGAAATCAAAAACCGATGCACTAAATTATGTATCTTAGTGTAGTCTACTTGTGTGCCAAGTTATATTGAAATCAGACAAAAACTGTAGGAGTAGGGTTTTAAAGGAATTTCACAGAAATTTCTATTTTTAGTAACCATGGCAACACCGTTCATCGAAATCAAAAACCGATGCACTAAATTATGTATCTTAGTGTAGTCTACTTGTGTGCGAAGTTATATTGAAATCAGACCAAAACTGTAGGAGGAGTAGCATTTTGAAAAATTGTTTACAGACAGACGGACGGACGACGGACACCTTACTATCGCATAAGCTCTTCTGGTCTCTGACCAGTAGAGCTAAAAACCCCGAAAGTATGAATATCATTAAATGTGCATTTTCTAAAACTTTCCTCGTTGTTGTAAAAGGGTGAATTCAAAAAAAAAAAAAATGACCAAACGCATATTTATCAACCTACAATAAAAATACAGGCAATGAAAATAGATTTCTATGTCTCAGCATATGTCTTTCGATAGTGTCTAAATACCTGCCAAATATCTCGTTGATATCTCAATTAACAAAAAAGTTACGCCCAAAAATGATGCTAAAATTGTCAGGAGTGCAACACCTTTTTGTGACATTTTGAAATATCAATATTTTTTGGAGATCTGTGAAATAAATAATAATGCTTTATGTTGAAAATAAAGACTTTCCAGATAATATTCAAAGTATTGAGCTTTAAATGTGCGCTGTAGTAACTTTTGTTTAATCAAGTTGTGGTCATGGCTGATGTTTAAAAAAATGTTATACCATGTCAGGAGTGCAACAGAAAAAATGTAGTGTTGCGAAAAAAAAAACATCAATTGTAAAATTCTGAAAGAAAATTAAGACAAAAAAGAATTTTCAAAGTGTAAAACAATAACTGATATACATTTTAAAACTTAAAAATGTTATATAAATCACAAGCAGCATTAATTAGAGTCAAGTATATGTGCATACCCAATAATGTCAGGAGTGCAACATTTGATGTTTTGCTCCGAAGCATGAAAAAACTATTATCATTATATGATTTTCTGATTTTTATTTTGGAAAAGAAAGACACAAAGAACATTTTTACCAAATAGATTTATCAATTACAGGATCTGTCTGTGCTTCAGATCTATATTTTTAAGGTCAGGAGTGCAACACATTTTTTTTAAAGATTCAAGTTGTGTGATGAAAACACTTCTATTCATGCTTAGACGTATTCATTAATTAATAATGATCTGTTTGTGTAATTTAACACTAAATTATTGACAGTTTTATTATTAAAATCCTTCCTTTTTCAATTTTATCAATTCAGATGTGTTTTTATCTTTTTTGTGATTTTTTTAATGAATGTTAAAAATAAACACAGTAAAAAATTGTCATAAAATTCAAGTAATTCCTCCTCAACTTCACCGAAACAACAGAACAAGTTCGTATGTAATTTTCACTTCACAATTCTACTTTTAAAGGCCCCAATGCTTTTGGTCAGGAGTGCAACAAGTATGTTAGAATTATAAATCATCCAATAAGAATAAAAATAAAGAAAAAATGATGAGTAGAATTTTTCTGGTGGGTTACTGTGTTTTTCCTCTAAAGGAAAATATGCTATAAAATATATTTTATGTTCTAAATATACATTTATGCTATTTTTTTTTTGGCATAAATAGGGAATAATTCCAGATAAAATGCGAATTTTAAATATTTTCATCTGTTTTAATTATGAAGTATTGGACTATAAACATTACACAGTTTCATTACCACTTGATGTTGCCAACACTTTATGAATTTTTGTGTTCTACGGTTTTAATTTTAGAGTTTACTGCAGTCAGGAGTGCAACAAAACTGCTTTATAATTACCAATGCTTTTCAACTATCTTTCCTAAAAAGTGAGTTAAAAAAAGTTTGATACTATTTGATGTTCAAAACACTATGTCTATCAACAAATTACAGAAATTTTCTAGTCAATTCAGGGAATAGTTTTCATAATTTCGCATATAGTTTTATATACAGTTTATATATATTACACTCTGCAAATAATCATGTCTCAAGGTCTTCAATATATGAAAAACCTGCCGTAAACGATCAAAAATATCAAAACGACAAATTAATTTACAAAGTAAGAATGGGTTATTGTGTGTTACAATTTTTAAAACAATGTTAAATAAAATACATATCAGATGTCAGGAGTGCAACACAATAATGTAACATAGGGTCACTTCAAAATCTAGTATTTTTTGTAAGAGAACTCGTAAATAAAAATTCTTTTTTGGCTTTGATTTAAAGAATTGACTTGAACGGACAAAAAAGTGAAATTTGGGGAATTTTATTTCTTCATATTTTTTTCAAATTGAAACTTTTCAAACCAGAAATGAAAAAAATATGTAAAATAACAATCAAAAAGCCAATTTTTTGTCACACATACAACAGAAGATACTCAATCAAGGTCTAGATTTAATCATTTATACCCCTTTTACCATTTTGAAGCATAAAAAACTATAATTTCTTGTGATTATGTATTTTAGAAAGTCTTTTAAGGTGTAATGATATTTTCTTTTTTCAAAAGAAATTTTACTAATAAAAATTCTGAAACTTTTTAATCCAATTGTCTATTCTATTGCCACTTCAGGATTTTAAACTAGAATGCATGTGCAGTATGATGATATAAGTGAAAAATATGTTAGAAGTAGTTGAATTTTTCCAAAAAATTTCAGTTTGGTGGTCATTTTTTGTTTAATTACCCAAAAAACAAAAGTAATGTTTCGAAACAAAACTTATTTCCTAAATAATCAGGACACTTTGAAGAAACTATTCATATAATTTTTTTTACAGATATTTTATGACATAATTGAAAAAATTCTTGGGTTTAATGCAATAGTCAAACTGTTATGGCGTAAAACATAAACAATTGACTGTAAAAGGGAATCAGCAAAAAGTAAAAGCGTAATAGGAAAATGTAAATTAAGTTTTGAAAAATAGAAGAGAATAGCTTTCATTTGGTATATTTTTGAAAGTTTTGAAAGAAGTAATCGCATACACATCGACATTGAAAAGCCAATTACATTTGAATTTTCGCGCAAAATAGAAGAAATTGACAAACAGTTTAACGCATCAAACCTCCATCAATTCAGGTAAGTAATGCAGTATTTTCACGCGGGAGGAAAAAAATTCAAGAGTTGAAGAAAACATTTTTTCCTGGGGTTACATGTTAAGATAATTATATTAGAGAATATTTCTATGATCTTACAAATCTGTTTTCTTCGGATTTACTTTGCCCCTAGTCCCCACGGGTAAACAAGATTGATTGATTGTTTAACGCCGAGTCGGCAATATTTCAGCCATGTTTCGGCGGATAACTTATTTTAAATAATCGGTTTAGATAAGTAAACTTTGTGAGGGATAGTCCGACAATGCTGTATAAAGCATTGCCTGATACAACATGTGAATGTGAACGGCAGGTGCCCTTTTCATTGAACGTTTTGAAAATTTTTCGAATGGGATGTAAAACATCTTAATCAATCAATTTATCAATTTTGTCGTTATCTTCCTTTTTTTCGATGTTCATCAAGGTAGGTAAAGATGATGCATGACATAGGTGATTATAATCATGTAGAAAGAGAATTTGTCTGATTTTGTCATTAATTTTGTTTATATTGTGATATTATAAAATAGTAACCTGAACACACAAACCTGGCAAGTTAACTAGCTCAACCGTGACTGAATTTTGTTTTGTAATAAAAAAAAAACACTGACCCAATGGACACATGTCCTCTACAATGTACTAATCCAGATTAAAAAATCACTGGCCCCAGACAAGTGGGGCATCAATTATTTTGAGCCCTGTCCACTTGTGGTCATTGAACCCCTGACATTTTTCATTCAATATTGTTTGGACAAAATATACTTCTTTAACACTGAAGGTGAGACATAGTTCCACGACGCTGTCTCACTTAATTCAATATGCTTGTATCACGGCTGATGTAATACTAGGTATACAATATAATTAAATCAATTTGTTATGCATCACAACTTCCTGCTTCTCTTCAAGCTTGTAAAAAATAATCCTGATTGAAGTACTCATTTCTGCATTCCAATTTTTACTACAAGTATTTTCGTCATTTTAGGCATGCAGTTCAAGCATTTCAGAAGCCAGTGGATTTTTTTCTTCTGTCCCTGACCCTAATAATTCTACAGACTTGTATTTCCACCAATCACCATGCAGAGGCTTTGATTTCTAAGGGTCAGAGTCTATCATATGCAAACAGCATGGGTAACTGGACAAGGGTCACTGTTGAAGAGATGTACAGGTAAATACATGTATTTAGTAATGTCGTGAACAAAATTTTATTCCGAGTTTGAATGCTAATAAGTGTAATCGTATGATTATGCCCTAAGATCGAAGATCAGGGGCATATTGTTTTTGCCCTGTCTAGGGCTGGGCATTAATGCTGATATTCCTATATATCGCAGTACGCAGTACACAGACCAAAAATATCTATTGCAATACATTTTTGTAGCACTGATATACGAGCAGTATGCTTGGACTTAGGTTTTCTTTAATAAATTATTATGTAAATATAAGTTAATTAAATATTAAAATACCATTTTTATTTTCATTGAAAATATTGCAATACATGTACGTATTGCAATACAATTTGAAATATCACAGTATATGGCAATACGAAATTTCTTGCCAATACCCAGTCCTAGTCCTGTCTGACCATCTGTAATTTTAAGTCTCTGTCATAAACTTTAACCATTTTGATAAATTTTGAACCACAGAACTTAGAGCATATATTTATTTATTTATTTTATTTTTTATTTTTTGCAAAGGTTTAGTTCTATATAAGCACTTTAATTTTTAAAATCAAAATTCAATTTACCCATTTTTCTGAGGATAAAAATTTTAAATAGCCTCGTGATTCTATATATAGTGTATATTGTAATTTAGTGAGATAATATTCTTCATTTTCAATTGCAGGTTTGTGGGCATTTTGATCTACATGTCAGTATTGAATCTCCAAACTTCAGAGCGATATTGGTAAACTTGTCCGTTGTACAAAAACAATGTAACAGTTGTTTCCTCTGTAATGAGCATCACAAGATTTAAAGATTTGTCTTTTCTGCAAATCATAAAGGTGAGCAAATAAGATTTTTTATGAGGAAATTAACAGATTTATATAAATACCAACATTATTCTTAATCCTTAACTACAATTTTGTTGGTTGTGTGGAGCTAAAGTAATCTCTAGCTATTTCATACATTTGAAGCTGTTGCTAACAGTGAAGGGCAACAAATTTAACTTTGAGAAAAGTTCTAGAAAAGTTGTGATAAGAGAAATGATTTTGAAAAAAAGACGCAGATGAAATTAATTCTTTCTTGCTTAAAATATACCTGTACTGATTTTAAATAAAATATTTTTTTTTATTCAGATGATAAGCTAACAAGAGTACGCAGTCTTTTGGAACATGTAGAATCCGTATCGCAGTCCTTGTTTCAGCCATATGAGTCTGTGTCAGTGGATGAACGGATGGTAGCATCAAAGCATCAGTACTCAGAAATCAGGCAGTTCACCCGTGACAAACTTATACGTTTTGGTCTCAAGTTGTGGGTACTGGACTTTTGCGAGAAGCACTGACTTTTACAGTCGACGGCTTACTTTGACATTTAAACCTGCCAAATGTACGGAGGTACAGAATTGATAATTGACAAGAAAACCTTAATAGTGGTTATAGGTATGGTGTTAGAAGCACTAACATGATTTACCGGTATGCAATCAACGCAAGAGATCATTGGAGGCAGAATTACATAACTTAAAATACCTTATTCGTGAGGGTTAGTATATCCTTTCAATCTCATTTTCTGGAAGAATCTAATAAGGAAGAAAAAACATTCCGGAAGGAAAACTAAGCAGGAGTTGGACAATGTGGGAAGAGAGGGGGTTGAGGGTAGGGTTGCTGTCTTTCCCTTCCTAGACAACAGTAGTATAAGCAGCCTGGATAGCCGGGTATTTTTGGGGCCGAGTGGGGAGATAGGCTGGTATTTTTGGGTCCGGGTCAACTGGATAGCCGGGTCAACTGAGTGCACTCCCCCCCCCCGATCCTGGATAGGCGGGTCAACTGAGTGCACTCCCCCCCCCCGATCCTGGATAGGCCGGTCAACTGAGTGCATTTTTAACCCCTGGGGGATATGGCTGGTTCAACCTAGTACACACCCTGGAAAAATCAAGAAAAAAGTCGTGTGCAAAGGGGTACGTTTGATCTACGTTTGTGCTTACTGTGTAGGCTGTGGAAAATCGCTGAGTCAGTAATACATAGGCAATACACACAAAAACTTGGCAGCGATTCAAATCACAGCTACCTATTCATTGTGACATCATGTGTCATTCATACAGCCAGCCAGCTTTTCTCTCTCTCTCTCTCTATTTTCTGAAAACCAACAAAAACAATAACACAGTGAAATCCATTTATTCAAAGAAAATATACATAATACTAGCTGGTAAGGCATCTCTTGCATTTTCCTCTGCCATATTTTTTTTTACGTCTGTCAAGTTCCAAGTGCCCACTAAGACTGATCCTAAATTTCCAGCTCTAGTTTATATACCCTTTTGGATTTTCGTGTGCAAAAATAAGTTTGACTTACGTTTGGACGTACTGTCTACGTCTCAATACACAGTTTTGGATCAGCGAGCTACCTATGCATTGTGACGTCATACGCTCTATAAATACAGTCTTTCTCCGACTTTCAGCTCATTTTGTTGTCAGATCTATCAAAATGAATTTTGATAGAGCATTGAAAAGATTGTTACATGCACAACAACTTATGTGATGGAAAAAACGGGAGAAAGAATTAGAAAGAATTATTTCTCGACAGAGAACGAGAGAATTAGCTCTGAGGGAAAAAAATGCAAGATTGGTAGAAAGATTGCAGAGAGCCAAAGCCAACCGAGCTCAACACTTACAACATTTACGGAATCTACCTGAAGAAGAAGAACCCTCTCCGTCTTCATCACCACCCCATTCACCACCCCAGAAGCCAAAGGCCATTTCCCAGTATTACCAATTAAGACTCAATAAAGCTAAGCATTCCAGAAAATTTAAAGCTAAAGAAGATGTCTACAAAGTGAATTTAAAAGAATTTCCAGAGGAGGAAAACAGAGGATTTATTTGGCGATTATTTAGAGACATGCTACAAAATGTCAAATATCAAATGCAGTGTAACCCTAACGATTATGTACGCCTGAACATTCACCACCCTTCTCTGGATTCCGACATTTGGTACGAGTTTACTCAATGTAAACATTTTAACGAGGACGTCATTTTAAACAAAGTAGAAGCCGTGCAACATTCCAAGAAAGATTTTAAACTGGGAGACGGCTCTATGGAATTCGACATGTTTCATGTCAAGTATCCAGAAGGCAGTGGTGGACAGAATACCAAACACCTGATGGTCGATAAGGAGAGTTTTAAAAAGAATAAAAAATCCATCGTTCAGATCCACAATTCTAGGGATAAATTTTGTTTAGCTCGGGCTATCGTAGTCACCCGGTTACACAGTCAAAAACCGGAAAATCCAGAGAGATTAGTTGAATGGGAAAAATTATGGAAACGCATGAGGTTAGGAGATGTAAGAGCTAATGACCAGAAAAACGAAGCTATAGCTCTCATGGAACAAGCTTGCTGTGATATCCATCAGCCTTGTGGACCCGAAGAATGGGGAAAATTACAACAGGTGTTAGTCCCTCGCTATCGACTGAAAATATTTCAGTTCAAATCCACCTCCTCTAAACTCAGTTTGGAGCCCATTTACAAAGGCTGCGGAGATGGAACTTTTTTAAATGTTCTGTTAGACGACCATCATTACGATGCCATTTTGGCTATGCCAGCTGTGACGGGCAATCAATATTATTGTGATCATTGCGATGTGGGGTACAGAAACATCACAGAGCATCGTACCAAGTGTCCTTACCGATGTTCTTTTTGTTTAACAGACATTTCCTGCCCTCCAGACGGGAGCCACATTCAATGTAGCCAGTGCCAGGGATTTTTTCAGAGCAGAACTTGTTACCAAAATCATTTACGGCCTCACAGTAAGAATACGGCCACAACTGTATGCAGTTTAATGGGACGATGCGAGCATTGTGAGAAATGGATGCCTAAAAAATTACTCCCTCATCATCATTGCGGAGGACAGAAACAACGTAAGATCTATAAGAAAACTGTAGTCACGGATCATCAGTGCTACGTTCAACTGAAGCCTGAGAAAAAGAAAGGTAGAGACATTACAGTTTTATATTTATTTCGATTTCGAATGTACACAGGAAAACGGCATCCACGTCCCTAATCTGTGTGTGGCACACCGCGTATGTCAACATTGCGGACACTTACTCATAGAAGAACCCTGTCCTCACTGTCGACACATGGGACCCCGTCAACACGTGTTTAAAGGCCCAGATACCTTAAAACACTTCATGGACTGGTTATTACAACCCGACACAGGCTTCATCATTGCCAACAATTTCAAAGGATATGACGGACAGTTCATTTTAAATTACCTAGTGCATTCTGCCTGCATGAAGCCTACAGTCATCATGAACGGTAGTAAAATCTTATCCATGCAAATCTGCGGATTAGAATTCATCGACTCTTTTAATTTTTTACCTTTTGCTCTGTCTAAAATGCCCTCTGCTTTCGGATTCACCGAATTGAAAGGCTATTTCCCTCATTGTTTCAATACTGAACAGAACCAGAATTATTTGGGCCCTTATCCGTCTCCAGATAAATACAATGCGGACGACATGTCTATAAGTGAACGACAGGCTTTTTACCAATGGTACGAACAACAAGCCGGAAAAGTGTTTGATTTCCAGAATGAATTTTTAGACTATTGTATTTCAGACGTCGATATTTTACGACGATGCTGTGCTCAGTTTAGAGCCACTCTCAAGAGCTTGGTAAATGTAGACCCCTTCCAGGAATCCATCACTTTTGCCAGTGCGGCCAATTTAGCTTACCGTCGAGGATTCATGCCCGAAGATACCATTGCCATCATTCCCAACATGGGGTATCAGTCTGCGCGACAATATTCCGCCAAATCCTGTCGTTGGTTAAGCTGGATGACTTACCAGAACGGATCTAACATACTACATGCTAGAAACGGGGGAGAAGTCAAGATCGGAACAACAGGACTCTACTTCTAAACATCGATGTCAACACACAGACCAGGAACGCAGTCTTACAGGTACCTGGGTGACTACAGAATTACATAAAACCCTAGACATGGGATATACCTTAGAGCGGATTTACGAGGTTTGGCATTTTCCAGAAAGTAGTAAAGATTTATTCAGATCTTACATCGATACCTTCTTAAAGATCAAACAGGAAGCTTCTGGATTCCCACCTGATTGTCAGACGGTGGAACAGAAACTAGATTACATTCGTAAAGTAATAGAAAGAGAAGGTATAAGAATGGACCTGTTAAGTATAGAAAAAAAATCCGGTGCGAAGAACTATAGCAAAACTCTTTTTAAATTGCTTGTGGGGAAAATTCGCTCAACGCCTGTTATTACCTAAAACTCGATACTTGACCGAAGAAGAGGAATTACAGCAACTCTTGCAAGATTCGACCATTGACATCAAAGGGATAGAACTCTTAGAAAATAAAGAGCAGCCAGAATCGGACATGATGCTGGTGAATTATCAAGAGAAACAGGAATTCGTAGAAGAGTGCCCCTTCGGAAACGTGGTACTGGCCTGTTTCACTACCGCTCATGCCCGATTACACCTGTACGAGACTTTACAACCTTTAGGAAATCGGGTCCTTTATTTCGATACGGACAGTATCGTGTACCAACATAAGGAGGGACAATTTAATCCTACCCTCGGGAACAGTTTAGAAGAATGGACCGACGAATTAGACGGGGACCACATTACCAAATTCATGTCAGGAGGCCCTAAAAATTATGCTTACCTCACCGCCAAGGGAAATTCCGTGTGTAAAGTCAAAGGATTGACTCTTAATTATCGGGCTTCCAATATCGTATCACCAGAGACTTTAGAAAAAATGCTCAAGAAAGAAATTGATGAAATCAATGTCTCGTATCCCTACAAAATACAGAGGACCCGTCAACATGAAGTCAAGACAGTACATGTACCTTTAGAGAAAAAGTACAGAATTGTCTATGACAAGAGACAGATCTTGAAAGATTATAACACTATACCTTATGGCTATTAAAATTTGTTTATTAATTAGATGATTGTATTTCATGTGTTTGTTAACTATAAATAAAGCATTGAAACTACCTTTGTCTTCATTTGTCATCATGCAACCTGACGAGACACTCCCGTCTTTTCAATTAAAACACGAATTTACCATGGTGGTAGCAGGACCTTCTAAATCGGGGAAAACGGAATTTGTCAAGAAATTAGTGAAAAATTTACATTGGATTACCCCCATTCCACAAAAAATTGTCTGGTGTTATCGAGAATGGCAACCTGCTTACACTTCTTTAACAGATCAGGTCTCCTTCATTCGAAATATTCCAGAAGACGATGAGAAATTAGTGGCCAATTTAACTATTCCTCACTTACTCATTTTTGACATGATGGGAGGAAAAGCCATCGAATCGATCGTGGATTAGTTTACCCGTAAAGCGCATCATCGGAATACCAGTGTGATTTACATCACTCAGAATTTATTTGATCGGGCACCACAGCATCGCACCATTAGTTTGAATGCTCATTATTTAGTGTTGTTTAAAAATCCCAGAGACAAATCTCAAATCAGTGTCTTGAGTCGACAATTAGCCTTACCTCATTTGATGTCAGCCTGTCAAGAAGCCACCAGTGTTCCTCACGGGTATCTCCTGGTTGACTTGAGTCCACAGACCCCAGACGAATACAGATTGAGAAGTCGATTGTTTGAATTGTTAACTGTACACATGGCACAAGAGCATAAATAAAAATGTACCAGCATTAAACTTGTCATTTATCATTATACAGTCATCATGGGTCGACCTCTCTCAGCCAAGAGTAAATTAGTGAAAACGTTACGACGTTTACAGCGGGAGCGAGATCCTGCCAAGCGAGCCCATTTAATCGAATTAGGGCGTAAAGCCTTATTGAATTGGTTTGCTATGGGATCTCGAAATTTGATACATGGGGTCTTACCTATCAATAAACAGACCCAAAAGTTTATTATAATCATCGTCAAGATTTAAGTATCATAGCCGATAAGTCGGCGAGTGATCAAGACAGGAAAAATGCCATTTTAAAACGCGGAGGAGCCGGATTTCTAGGCGGAGTGATCATTCGTCATTTATTTAAATGGAATGCACCTAAGAAACGACGTGTTCGTCGTTTAAAAGGTGTGGTAGTGCGAGTCAATAATAAGAAAAAAAGAGTGTTTCCAGATTGGATGGTCCGAGTAGGAGGAGCAGCTCAAAAGAGCAGAAAGAAGAGAAAACCTCTTAAGAGAAAACCTCAAAAGAGAAAACCAGTTGCTGCTAAAAGAAAACCCCCTGCTGGTAGAAAGAAACAAACTACTCCAAAAACTCCAGCTCAACGAAAAGCTATACCTGAAAGTCTGAAAAACGAAATCAATCAGTATTATAAGGAACAAAGACAAAAAACTATTGGGGAGTTATTAAAAAAAACAAGCTGAAATGAGAATAAATCCTCCTATGGGACCCATAGGCAGTCAAAGAGCTACCGATTTAGAAGTGTTTCCTCAAGTCAATGTGGGAATTCCCTCTCCTAGAATTAAAGTACCCATTCACACTCCTAAAATAGCACGCTTTCAACCTTTGACCGCTTCTACACCTCAACTTCCTAAAGGAATGAGATATAAATGCTGATATTGTTCCAAAATCTACGTCACCCAAAAAAATAGAGACAAATACGAGAAGGACAAACACGACATGTATGCTCCTCCTTGAGAGTATAAAAGGGGGAGAAACCTGGGACATGTCCTCATTTTAACCCCATGATGGCTAAGAAGAAGAAGAAAAGAAGGACTTGCTGTTCTACACGATTAAAACCTCATTGGCCTCTTTTAAGAGTGTTATCTGACCCTCACTATTCCTCTCCATTAAAGACGGGTATTTTAAAACATTGTTCTGGAGATTGTATTCTCTAAATCTGCGAGATCGTGTACAACCTTTTAAAAGGAGTGTTACCTCTTAGTTCGGCTCATAAACGAAAACTAGGTCCTAAGAAACACATCTTCAGGAGACTGGTCAAACCTCAATCTGTCCAGAGATGACGAGCTTTGTTAGTCCAGCAAAAAAGGAGGCTTCTTCCCTCTTTTAGCAGCAGCCGCTCCTTTACTTTTTGGAGCAGCTTCTTCCCTCCTAGGAAAATGAGTCGTAAAATGGTGTTAGTTCCCGAAGTCCTGTTGAATGATCTCAAGGCAAAATTACCCAAACCTCCGGAATTTCAATCAACCATCAGTTTAGGTCAGGAATTGGACGAGATTACAAAACGTGAAGATTAACCCCAGAAGAAAAAGTCGCTTTATATGGCCAGGAACTTCATCGATATAGGAATTATTTACAACAAGCTAGACAGGAGCCTATTTCTAAACTGAAAATTCCGGCAGCAGCAGCTCCAGCAGCAGTAGCTCCAGCAGCAGCAGCATTACCAGCAGGCCCAGCTGAGATTGAAGATGAAATCCTTGAAACAGTCAATAAAAACATGAAAAGAAAAGCTGGATTATTATTAAATCATTTAAAGAAAACCAAGGTGTTGAGCTGGAATAAAGAAGGTGAAATTAGTTATCGAGGTCAAAAAGTTCCCGATTCTAACATTGTGGATTTAATGGCTGATAGTATGAGATCTCATTCTCTTAAAAACCATCCCCTTCCTAAAGGATTAGATGAATTTGCTCAAGCTTTAAAAGAGACGCGTACTCCTCTGGAATACGTGAGCAATGGAAACCTTATAAAAGCCATGCAGAGACCTGGAAAAATCAGTACTCCTAAAAGTCACGAAATAGACGATAGTGGATTTTCTTCATTTTTTGACACTCCAGTGAGTAGACCTATAGAAGATCCAGGAACCGTCATTAAAAAATCCATTTCAACCCCTGTAGGGACAAGGGTAGGATCCAGATATAGTCCTTTAGCTCGAAAGAAATTAAAAGCCCGACTGGAAAAAGACTTTAGAGCCTTTTGAGCTAAAAAGGAATCAAAAACCCAACTGGAAAAAGACGAAGAAGAAAAGAATTTAGCAAAAATTGAAGAAAATTGGCTTTCATTGCCTAAAATATGAAAAAGAAACAAGCGGAAGACATTTTAAAAGAGATTTATTATGATCCTAAAAGAGGCTACGGAGGAATACAAGCTTTGTGTCGTCAGGTCAACCCTTTAGGAATTTCCCTGAAAAAGATTCGAGAATGGTTAAAAGAGCAAGATACTTATACCTTACATAAACCCATTCAAAGAAAATTCCGGAGACAACAGACTAGAGTGACAGATATAGACGAACAATGGCAATTAGATTTAGCAGATGTGTCCAGTTTAAAGAAACACAATGATGGATATGCGTTTTTATTATGTGCCATTGACGTCTTATCTAAATATGCCTGGGTAGTGCCTTTAAAACAGAAAACAGGAAAAGAAACCTGTTTACTCTTACGATTTCGCCGTATTTTGTACGGATTTTGTGTCCATAATACGTCTCACGTTTTGCTATAATGAAAATACGGAAATCGGAAAATCCTTTCCTTTGGATTTTGGCAGCTAGTTTTCATTATGATGTCTCAGTTTGACGCTTTTTAATCGCTAAAAAAGAGAAAATTTTCTAACACTTAAGTGATTTCGGGTTGCCAAAACGCAGTGGTTTAAAAATGACAGAAACCCCTCGAAAGAAAGCAAGGTATTATTTTTTTCTTTGTTATCAGACTATATTCATTTTTGGTTATCAGAAATGTAGTTTTCTCTAGTAATATATGTACAATGGATGAAAATTGAAATCTTACGGGGAAATGCCAAATCTCACTGACAAATCTAATAAAGTAATACTGAGAGACAACAATATGGGTAAACAGGTCTGGAAATGATTCGAGGATTACAAGAGATTTTTCAACAAGACGGTCGACGTCCCGTCCGCATTCAATCGGATCAAGGAAAAGAATTTACCGATCGAGAATTCTTACAAACTTTTAAATCCATTCATTTTTTTACCACTCGTAATACGGACACTAAAGCCAGTATCGTGGAACGATTTCAGCGTACACTCAAAGCACGCATGTGGCGTTATTTTACTCGTCATAAATCCAGACGGTATTTAGAGGTTTTACCGGATTTAGTGTATGCTTACAATCATACCTATCATCGGAGTATCAAAAGAGCACCAGCTCAAGTGGATGCTTCTAATGTGTTAAAAGTCTGGAAAACTTTATATGGGAAATCAAATCGGAAACGGTTTCCTAAACCTCAGTTTAAAGAAGGAGATCAGGTACGCATCAGTAAAGCCAAACGCACATTTGAAAAAGGATATTTACCTAACTGGACCACAGAACTGTTTACCATTTCTAAAAGAGTTCCTGGAAGGTATCCTTGCGTGTATAGAGTGCAAGATTATAACGGAGAGGAATTAGAATGGACTTTTTACGAGAAAGAATTACAAAAGATCATTAAAAAAGACGACGTGTACGAAGTGGAGGAAATCTTGGAGTATAAAAAGCGACGCGTAGGGAAAAAAATCATTCAAGAAGTCGAAGTTCGGTGGCAGGGATATCCCCCTAGTTTCGATTCATAGATTCCCCAAACGGATCAGATCAAATAACTCCTCATTGGAAATTTTGTGGAGAGAATGTTCCTCGAGAAGAAATCGTTTATTTCGCACATTTATCTGTATATCTCTCATCATCACCAGTGTGGTCATGTTAGCTTTACACGATCCTAATCGAGAATATTGGATGGTATGTGTCAGTTCTTCAGTGGGTTATATCATGCCTAGTCCTACGATGATGCATCATACACCTACCCCTAAGAAGACCACGAATGCACAGGGTTAATGTCTAAAAATAGATACACAACAGCGTATATAAAATGGGGAAACAACAAAGATTTTTTTTTTCATTTCTAATCTGACTGAGGACAGAGCACCATGGAATTTTTAAGCTCAGAGTATCGTTGGAAAATGCAAGAGCATTCAGGTTCCACTAAAAAAGAGAATGGATGAAAAACAAAGATGAATGTATCCAAGATTTCATGGATAAGAATCCGGGAGAAACAGGAGTCAATGATGTGTACCTGTATAAGAGAATCAAATTACCGGACCATGAATGTGGACAACGCATAATATTATTATTAGGGTCATGGCAACCCCAGTATCAGGAATTTAAATGGAAAGTAAAATATGTTTTGGCTCACAAAACAGAGGGACCAGCAAGGACCTAGATTCAAGGGAAATGGATGGAAGAAGTCCGAGATTGTATCAAAGATTATGTAAACTAAGTGCTCAAAGAAGGATACGACATCATGGACTGTGCTTGTGAAACAGAATATTTGTACATGAGGAGAACTTTTCCTATTCAAAAAGAACTATGCCAAAGTATTCCATGTTTGTTATTTTATTGTTGTTATTGTTGTGAATTAAAAAAAAAAGTAGAAAAAAATGTCTTATTTTTCTCTCTTCAGCTGTGTAAAACATTTTGTTACAATGACGTCACAATGGGTAGCTTGACTGACTTGAAACTCTGCCAAGATTGTGTATTACCTGTGTATTGACTGACTCAGCATAACGTAAACAAAATGTACACATTACTGTCTCAGTAAAAAAAAAAGTAGGTCAAACCTATTTTTGCACACCACCCAAAAAAAAAAAAAAAAATAAAAGGTATATAAAGAGGTATGACCAAAAAATTATTCATTCTGAAAAAGTCAAGTTCAAAATTCAGACGCAAAATATGCAGTATCGTTGGTATTGTGAGAGTTTAGGATGTATTGACAAGAAGGGACCTTGGATGAAAACCCAAGACGAAGCTATCCAGGATTTCGAGAAAACCCATCCAGAACAATCTAATCAAGAAGTGTGGACTATTAAGAATTTCCTTAAGGAACTGTGGGGGTTTAAGAAAACCCATCCAGAACAATCTAAACAAAAAGTGTGGTTGGAAAAAAGAGTGAAATTCAATCCTGAAGACTGTAATAAGAGAAGGAAGCAATACTGTCTTGAGGCGATGAATGGGTTATCTTCAATACAAATGGTCGATCTCGGGTGATCATGGTATTCTGGATGAAGGTGAATGGTGCTGGAATTTAGAAGACTGTCCTAAAGATTTTATTTGGACCAAGAAAAAAGAAGACTTAAAAGGACTTCTTCCAGACACTTATATAGAGTACGTGCATTGTCGCATCCCTTTTTTTCTCAGATCAAAAAACATTACTTGGAAAATAGAAGATGATGATGAAGATAATATTTTTTCTTAAAAAAAAAGGACTTGACCTTCGAGACACTTATACATGTACATTATTGCATTCCCTTTTAAGACTGTCTTCAATATTTCTTCTTTTGTCAACCTTGTGTTTAACAGAATGATTTCCATGACAGAAGATGTGTAAATATACCCAAATAAAAAAATAAAAACAAAAATTGTTGTTATAAATAGAAGGGTCATAAGTTATTTTGTCTCAGTATCTCACTGAACATGACCGAGAGCAGTAGTTTTTACATGACTTTACCCAGTGATGGGTCCATGCAATCTTTTCCGAGTAATACGACTGCTCAATTTAAAACCTTATTACCACAAACAATAGATTTAACAGATGGACAATGGGAAGTGGCTTTAACAGAATTGATGTATCCCATTTCATTGAAAAACATCACAGAAGAGGAGGCTTATTATGACATCCTGCTCCCTCAGTTTTATGCTCCAGGAGTCCAAGAACCTAATGTTTTAAATGGGACAGATTTAAGATGAAAACCATAGATGCGATGCCATTAAGCCAATGTCCTGTACTGTTAGATTGGGCCCATACTGAATTTGCTAATCTCATAAGGAAAGACCAGAAGATGGAAATTAGGCGAATTCACTTTAGACCGGGGCCTTACATTCATCCCATGGCTTTAACAGATGAAATCAGTCTTGGACTGGAAAGAAGTTTGAAAAAATTGTGGAAGTTTTTGGGTGATTCTAAAAAAGAGAATGCCATGAAATTAATATATCATGACAAACATGATAAAGTGATGTATCAGTTTATCGGGAAAGAACTTAGAAAATATCCCTTATGCATTCGTTTCCCCACAGCCTTAGCTTATAAGCTAGAATAGAAAGTAAGGAGGTGATTCTTCAGAACGATACAGAAAACATGACCAAATGGATCAACGTTAGTTACATGGGCAACAATATACCGTACGCGTAGATTTATATGAAAATCTGAAATCCATGTACGTGTATTGTGACTTAATTGAACCCCAGACGGTAGGATCCAATGCCTTGAAATTATTAAGAGTGGTTCCTTATACACTCAATCTGGAAGATAAAAAACAAGCTAAATGGGAACCCGTTAGAGCGGAATATTTAAAAATGAGTAAAAAACATTTCGATAGCATTGAAATTCATATCATGACTCCTTTAGGGACTCCCATGCCTTTTTTAAGTGGAAAATCGGTCGTGAAACTTCATTTCAGAAAAGTGTACTGAGATGAGTGTACAGCTTTTTTGTTACATCCTATTGGGGGTAATGACTTGTCTGGTATGCTGTCTGTATTGTATTCAACCGTAAGACAGGGTATAAAAAGGAGTCACTTGAGTGCATTTAGATCAGTCTGACACGAGTCATGAAACATGCAGTATCATCCCGGATTATTGAGACAAAGAGGACACGGACAGTTTGTCTATCATAGAGGTTTATTACGTCAAAAAGGACACGGTATTTTAGGATCCTTGTTTAAAGTAGCAGCTCCCTTAATAGGAGGATTATTTGGAGGAGGCCAACAGCAACCACCTCCACCCCCACCACCAGCTTATTATTATCCACCCCAAAACTATCAAAGAGGGGAAGGATTTTTTACGGATTTACTGAAATCAGGGGCTAAACACGCCTTGACCGCTGCAGCTAGAACGGGGTTAGACGTGTTAGAAAATAAGAGATCTTTAAAAGACGCTGTCAAAACTCACGGAGTACAAGCCCTAAAAAATACTTCGGGAATGGTGAAACAAAGAATGAATTTAGGAGGTACTAAGAAAAGAAGAAAGAGAATGAAAAAACAGAGGGGATCGGGAATGGTGATTAAAATAACAAGAAGAAAAAGACGACAGAGAGGCAGAGGATTTTTTTCACAGATTTACTGAAAACGGGAGCTAAACATGCCTTGACTGCTGCTGCTAGAACTGGGTTAGATGTGTTAGAAAATAAGAGATCTTTAAAAGACGCTGTCAAAACTCACGGAGTACAAGCCCTGAAAAATACTTCGGGAATGGTGAAACAAAGAATGAATCTAGGAGGTACTAAGAAAAGAAGAAAAAAGACACCTGTGTTAGCCCGAGGTCCTAAGAGAAAAAGAAAAAAAAAACAAGAAGGAATTCAGACTAAGAAAACACGTCCTTTAGATATATTTGACTGACACTATAAATAGGGGAGTCAAGTGATATTGACCTTCATTTGTGAAAAAGCAATCCTAGTAGACACATCATGTTGCAACCAGATTCCTGTGCGTGTGAGATGAACAATTTAGAATTGTTCCAAGTCCCCCCGACTAATATTGCTTTAGAAGACTCCAAATGGGAAGAATATTACCCCATTTCCAGTACTTTAGATTCGGATACGGCTCCCATTGAATTTGAAATTAAAGGACAAGGAGATCAATATCTGGATTTATCTCAAACGTATGTTCAAATGGTGTGTAAATTTACCAAAGATGATGGTACTAATCTGACTGGAGCTGGGAATACTTGCGCCCCGGTGAGTAATATCTTACATTCCTTGTTTACGGAAATCGATCTCAGTGTCAATGGAAAAATAGTGACTCCTGGAACCGATACTTATCCTTACAAAGCTTATCTGGAGAAATTACTTTCTTACAAACTCAGAACTTTAATGACACAGATGAGAGCTTGTAGTCTGTGGGAAAAGATACAGCAGGACACATGGACGAAGTGGGGGTAGCAGACCTTGGAGTGGCTCAAAATAAGACATTTGATGTAACCAAGGGTGCACAGGGTGCTGCTGATACTGTGACCATTAACGAACCTATAGTCCTAGAGTTACCGGCAAATTGTAAAAACGAAGGATTTAGAAAACGTCACCAGGCCATAAATGATAGTAAGAAAATAACCTTGTTTGATCGTTTACATCTGGATCTATTTCAACAAGACCGATTTCTACCCAATGGAGTAGACGTCCATTTGAGATTTAATCGAGCTAAACCTCAGTTCTATATGATGATCAAAGCAGGAAGTACGGGAAAAGTCAAAATATTGAACATGATCTTGTGGGTAAGAAAAGTCAAACCCACGGCAGTCATGATGAATGGCATTAATCAAGGTTTGAACACTCACAGAGCTAAATATCCTTTGAGAAGAGTCGAAGTGAAAACCTTTACCATACCCACAGGAACTCAATCTAAAATCACGGATCATCTGTTTCAAAGCCAGATGCCTAAACGCATCATTTTAGGCTTTGTGGACAATGCGGCTTTTAACGGAGATAAAACTAAAAATCCGTTTCATTTCCAAAACGTGGGAATTAAGAAATTAGATGTCAGTATCAACGGAGAGAACATGAGTACTCGTTGTTTCGAACCTAATTTCAATGAAGACTTATATCTGAGATCCTATCTGAGTTTATATCAAGCACTGGGAAAATTAGGAGAAGATTGGGCCCCGGACATCACCCTAGAAGAGTATAAAAACGGATACACTTTATGGGGCTGGGATTTCACTAAAGATCAAGAAGCGCAATCGGATAAATTCCACATCATAGAAACCGGAAATCTGAGAGTAGAAGTCCAATTTACGAAGAATACGGTGAACACCTTAAATTGTGTGGTGTATGCAGAATTCGATAATCTGTTAGAAATCAACAAACAGAGAGAAGTCAGTATTGATTACTAATGGATACAGGACAGTTAAAAGAAGTTTTATCCAGAGAATTAAAGAGTTCTTCTGGTGGTGTGTACCCTTTAGATTTATTACCGGATCAAATAAGACCTCAAGAAAAAGCCATTGTGGTGAATACGGATCCTCAAGGTAAACCTGGAGAACATTGGATATGTTTGTATTTGTCCAGTCCAGTCATCGAATATTTTGATTCTTATGGATTTCCCCCCTTACAAAAAGAAATTCAAGATTTTATCCATCGTCATGCTAACCAATGGATTTTTAATCCGTACCGATATCAAGATTGGAATACAGATGTATGTGGACAATATTGCGTGTATTATTTACATCAAAGACACAAGAAGAGAAAAACCGCAGATGAGTGGTTATTTCCCTTTGACCATAGTACAGCTTTACAAAGAGATCATTATGTAGCTCAATGGTTTAAAGACACTTATCATAAAAGACCTACGGGTCATGGACAAACTTGTCAATGTTTCTATCAAAATGTTTTGTAATTGTTGTTATCAATAAAGAAAAAGAAAAAGAAATCTGTTCTTGTTTTTTTTTTTTTTAAATAAAAAAAAGGGTTGATACTAAATATAGATAGAAAAAGGTATAAATACAAGGTGTAAAATGAAAAAATATATCAGTTATTGATTTGTCTTAACCATGGGTAACAAGTCCAGTAAAGAAAAGAGTAAAATTCAATTTGGAAAAAGAGTTCTAAGAGAGGAAGATGTGGATAGAGGTATACCAATTCAAATACATGAGGATGGGACTGTTGAGATCATTTCTCATGAAAAATATAATCAATTGTTGTTGCAGGGGAGGAGATATTTATAAGTGAAGGAAAAACCTGAAAATTGTTTATTCAAACTATACAAAAAATACAATTTGAAAAATAATTTTTTAATGTTGCATGTTTAAGTTCCATGCATGTTTAAGTTCCATGCATGTTAAGTTTGTGGGAAAAAAACCCAATAAAAATCTGAAATTGAAAAAAAAACCTTGCAGGAAAACACTAGGATCTACATCTACATAATACAGCGTTCCATCAAACCTGATGATTATACCCTGGCTATGCTGGATAGGATATGATGAGAGTTCATACTCATGCAGATTTTATTTCACAGTATTACTCAGAATTGAAAAAAAAAAAAAAAAAAAAAAAAAAAAAAAAAAAAAAAAAAAAAAAAAAAAAAGCTATAAAAGAAATATGGGTAACTTTGAGGGGAAAAAAAGCCAATAGAATTAATTTCAAGAGATTGTAGATTTTTTAACCTGAATAAATCTATTTTTATTTATTTATTTATTTAATTAATTAATTAATTTATTTATTTTTTGTCTGTGAAGAAAACTACCTTTTTAAAAAGTAGGTTATCCCCCTTTAACCATAAAAAATTCATGATTAACCAAAACATGAGTTGGATATTCAATATAGAATGGGGATATTAAGAGCATACAAAAATTAAGTAAAGAGACATTACTAGAGGATTAATAATAATAATAATAAAAAGGTTTATTGAAAGGGTACCTTTTTTGATGAAACAAAAGTCTTCAGTCAGACAGATATTATTCACTGTTAAATGTTTCTCACATTAGACTCTAATATCAATATTTAAAATTCATTGTAAGATAAAACAAAAACTTTACCAAAGTGATGAACTTACATAATCCTATCATTATTTTAAATTCTTTTTGGGCTATGATTTTTTTTACTTTCAAGTTTTGTTTCTATGTTGGTCTTACTTAAATAAACACATCATTATATGTATGCATTTACCTCACTATGGAACCTAATATAACATTTTGAATATTCATTATATCACTTTATATTATAACAAGAGGCCCAAGGGCCTTAACGGTCACCTGAGTATAATACAACAATTTAGAAGTTGAATACACTGATAGATGAAGCAATGTGCCCTAAAGCAAGAGAAGTAGGAAGATCAGGATCAACAAAATAATTAGTCTAGTATTCAGTATCAACTCATAAATTAAGTTCTAATCTGTCCCCCACTTAACACTATCACCATGCAGACTATTAACAAACTATTAGTGCTTCTGTACTATTTTTAAACCCATATTAAGACCTCTAGCATTGACCTCTCTTATGGTCTTTGAAGAACTTTTAATAAGATAAGTTATTTTTGTCTCATTTTTAGCTCACCTGAGCTGAAAGCTCAAGTGAGCTATTCTGATCACCCGTTGTCCGTCTATCTGTCCGTCCGTCTGTAAACTTTTCACATTTTCAACTTCTTCTCAAGAACCACTGGGCCAATTTTAACCAAACTTGGTACAAAGCATCCTTGGGTGAAGGGGAGTTTAAATTGCCCCCTTCAAAGGGGAGATAATCAAGAAAAGACAAAAATTGGGTGGGGTCATTAAAAAATCTTCTCAAGAACCACTGGGCCAGAGAGGCTGAAACTTATGTGAAAGCATCCTGGGGAAGTGTAGATTCTAAATTGTTCAAATCATGACCCCCGGGGGTAGGGCGGGGCCACAATAGGGAATCCAAGTTTTACATTGAAATATGTAGAAAAAATCTTTAAAAATCTTCTTCTCAAGAACCACTGGGCCAGAAAGGCTGAAACTTATGTGGAAGCATCCTGGGGAAGTGTAGATTTTAAATTGTTCAAATCATGACCCCCGGGGGTAGGGCGGGGCCACAATAGGGAATCCAAGTTTTACATTGAAATATGTACAAGTAGTAAAAATCTTCTTCTAAAGAACCCCTGGGCTAGAAAAGCTGAAACTTATGTGGAAGCATTCTTGGGTAATGTAGATTCTAAATGTTCAAATCATGACCCCTGGGGGTTGGGCGGGGCCACAATAAGTACTACAAGGGGGGGATCAATTGAAAAACAGCAAAGCCAAAATTACTCAGGTGAGCGTTGTGGCCCATGGGCCTCTTGTTATTTTTCTATTACTTACAGGTCTACCTGATTATTAAAACTAAGAAAGTACTTTTTTCATTATACGATAAACATTCTTGCATAATTATCTTATTATATTAACCTTTCAAATACATTATTTACAGTGATTAATTATCAAAGGTGAATGGAAAAGGGGAATAACTTCTCTCAGTAGAATACAAATTAATAGAGCCCTGCCCAGGACCAGAATGCTTAGACGAATGGTCCAGATGTTTAAAAATCTGGTAGAAATACGCTTACTCATATCATTTAAACTTTTACTCAGTTTGCTTCCGATATGCCCAGAAGCAGAGAAGAATTTCACAGGTACAATGCATTACCCTAACACCAGAACCCAAGACCAAGGGTCAAGAAATTTACAACTTTGGAAGAGTTACCCTCATCATCAAAACTATGGACTTCAAAGAATTAACACTTTTCCACTATATTATCAAAAGCCCCCCCCCCCCCCCCCTCGTTATGCCAGAACCCTTACCCTAGGACCACAAGATTTAAGAATTCTGTTCAAAGCTCCCATTTTCATCATAGCTAAGCAATTTATTAATCAGCTCAACACTAAGGAGCAGACAGGATTAATAAATGATTAATTAATAGAATTAATGCTTTTTCACTATATAATCAATAGAGCCCCCCCCCCCCCCCCCGCTCCTCAAGAACCACAAAAAAATAAGGCCATCTATTTAAAAATTTTGGAAGAGGCATCTTTGTCTATCATAATCATGCACTTAGTTTGTTTAAATAATCTCCAGTAGCAGAGATGAAGATTTTCAAAGAATTAATGCTTTTTCACTATATAATCTATAGAGCCACGCCCTAACACCAGAACCCCTGACCCTGGGGCCATGAATTTCACAATTTTGGAAGAGGCACTCTTGCTCATCATAACTATGTACTTAATAACTTTATTTAATACCCAGGAGCAGAGAAGAAGATTTTCAAAGAATTAATGCATTTTCACTATATAATCAATAGAGCCACGCCCTAACACCAGAAACCCTGACCCTGGGGCCATGAATTTCACAATTTTGGAAGAGGCACTCTTGCTCATTATAACTATGTACTTAGTAACTTTATTTAATACCCAGGAGCAGAGAAGAAGATTTTCAAAGAAATAATGCACTTTCACTATATGATCTATATAGCCCCACCCTGGGGCCAGAACCCCTGACCCTGGGGCCATGAATTTCACAATTTTGGTAGAGGGCTCAATGCTTATTACAATGATGCCAACAGTTTGACTGCTTGATGTCCAGGAGTAAAGAAGAAGATTTTTAAAGATTGCATTATTTTTAAAAATGTTCAAAAGTTAACGCACGACGACGGACGAAAACAGATAGCAATAGGTCACCTGAATGACTCAGGTGACTTAATAAAGTGAGAGAAAAAAGTCATAAATATATATGAATAGTATTTATAACCTTAAAATAAACCCTCAAATTCCAAGGTCCCTTAGTTGTTTTTTTTTCAACAATTTAGACCTGACTTTGAATTTTAAAATGTCTTCTGTTTCCTTTCATATTCCCAAATATTATGGAAAATAAAATATTACTTCAGATTTAGAAAGTATAAGCTATTACAAGAAAAATAATACCAAACTTGCATTCATTGAAAAATAAAAAAGGTATAGTCATTTAAGAGAACACACCAGTATAGATTCATTGACCTTAACATAATGATTTTTATGGAAATTCAAGTCTTCTTACAAAATATTACTTAATATTTAGATGGGATATTACAAGAAAAATAATCAAGGTGTGTACCAAAGCGAAATATGACTCATATTTTTGAGTTAATCTAAGATTAATATATTTTTAAAGTTGCATGTAATTTAAAATCAAAATTAAACATTACCAAAATAGGATATGGTTTAGCAGGAGGAAATTGGGCTCATCATAGACAATATATTGAACAATTTGTACACACTTATCAAAAACAAGTGTACATTCTTCATAAACATTGATTGTGTGTGTGTGTGTGTTATAAATATTGACTGTGAAAAAAATTGTTTTTATGTTATTTCATTTAAAAAAAAATTGTTTTTATGTTATTTCATTTTAAAAAAAAATTGATTAATGTTTTTAAATTTAAAAAAAAAAAAAAACCAGTGACTGTGTGTTTTTATGTGTTCATAAAAAAATGAATTTAAAAAAAATGTTTTATTTCATTTAAGGAGAAGGACCTTAAGCTTAAAAAATACTTGTCATTCAATTTTTTTTCATATTTTGTATATTTCTAATTAAGTATGTCCTACATATCTTAAAGCAGTTATATCATTAGGTTTCTTACCTTATTTTGGAGATATTGATTGACAAATACTATGCCTTATAGTATCTAAGTAGAGTTTCAATTCTCCATGTTTCCGGGCTCATTACTCTGTCCATAGTGGGAATTTTTTTAACATATATAAAAAATATTAAATTTGAAATGTATCTTTTACAATATTTCAGAGTATGAATAGGGTTTAAAATTCGAAAAAGCAAGTTTCGTCTATCACACTGCATCCGGATAGGGAAATCTACGCACTTTTTAAGACAACTTAAACAATAAAAAACGTAATTTACAAAAAATTCCATCATTCAATATTTTTTAATTTATGATGAAATGCAAATCATTCAAATTATTGATTAACTGTAAAAATTTCGAATGATGAAGCTGACCTCAATATTTCACAGGACATCGTTAAAGAGGACATAAGCATGACAGAAACGTGTCATGTTACATTTCTCGAGTACGGGAAAAACCAACTATGACGTCACACGTAAGCTAAATAAGCGAAATAAGATACACCTACATAAGATTTCCGTCATTAGCCATGCAAAAATAATTTTTGTGTTCCCCGTCTCTCTAGATATTTCATCATGTACTGGTTATGACCTGTTTTTACATAATAATACCGTCCCTGTGTTCACCGAGTATGATCTTGCTGTACTAACAGATCGTGTATGATGTCACCGACTTGTTGGACGCGCAGTTTAGGAAAACAGAGGGGTCGGTCAATCTTTTCCATAATTTGTTAATGTTTACAAGAATGTTAAAACTTTTTACTCTTTTTTTATATAAGATGGTAATTAAAGTTTAAAAAAATGTCAAAAATTTATACAAGAACTTACGCTTTACACGTTTTGCAATTATATAGACGGAGACTATGACGTAGTTAAACAGAGTCATGTGACCATGTGTCCTTCATGCCCTTAAAAGAAAATCATGAATGTTTTTTTTTAAAAAAACAGTGACCTGGTGTTTATACGTTTCTATAACCTTGATGTTTTTAAAAAGGTATCTTTTCGAATCATTAAAGTGGCCCTTATAAGGGCCTTTGGGTTGATTTTTTTTATCAAGGGTTTACTCCCTGAAAGATCTGGGTCCGCCTCTGCCTCTCCCACGGAACTCTCTTCTGCCTGAGGGGTGGTCGCTGATTTGAAGTTAATGGCTCTAAGATGACCCCTGATCTCCTTGTTGACACATTCCTTGGCTCAATCATGCGACAGAGGGGGCAACTAGCGCCCCTATCCACTAACCTGGCTGTACATATGTAACAAGCCACTCTCTTACGACAGCCGCAGCAGATATAATTTGCTGAATTCCTCTTCTCCAAGCAGATGTTGCAAGTGATCTTGTCCACTTCTTGGTTCCCCCACCGAGGAGTGACTCCCTGGAACATCTCTGGCGGTATATCTGCTCTTGGTGGACTGGGGGGATCTGGGGGTGGCGAATACTCCCTCATTGGAGGGGGGTCTCCCATCTCCATGGAGGGCTGTCAGGCTGAACAACAGCAGCAGCAGCTCTTGGTGGTGAGGGTATGGCCGGTGTGGGACTCGCTGGTCTCATGCGGTGGGCTCACTGGGGTGTCCGGGATAGAGAAATTCCTCATGGGTGGTGATTCCGGACTGTCCAACATTCTGGGAGGAGATAGGTTGCGAATAGGGCTTCCTAAAGGTGCCGAATAGGGAGCCGTCCTCTGTCGTCGCCTTCTCTGAATGTCAGAATTCAGCCGCACCCTCCCCATATTCAAACGGGCTAGCTCTCTCCTTGTCTCTGACCTCCTAGCAATCCATATTGATACAATTTCCACACCGGGAACTAGGAAAAAATCCTGAAAATCCTCCTCCTGATCAGAGTCAGCCATGCTGATTTTGCTCTCAATAGACTGATTGCTAACAGAATGACATGGAGATTTGGCAAGGTGCCGTATTTATGCGCACAGCACGAGCGTAAAAGAGAGCACCCTAAAGGCGAGAGCCAAAAAAATCATGGCGACGTCAAATTGCGTTATTTTGTGCTTCAGGATATATACATTGAAGTGAATAACTTATTATGGGATTAGAAATAGTTTCAATCATCTTAGCCATAAGACGAAGGTAAGTTTCAGGCATGATTTCACAGTATTTTTGATGCATGACATTTATCTGTCGTCTAGAAAAGAAGCATTGATGTTGAACCGAAGTACTAAAATCGGGTCACCTGAATACGTCAAATAAGTATTTTAACCCTTTTTAGGGTTTGATACAAGGAAAACTTAATCTATACAATGAGATTAAACCTAGGGAAAAGTGATAATGGTGTTTTTAAATCAAATGAATAATTTCAAGTGTAAAAATATAGCCAGAGTCTTTTTAGGCATAGACACAAGAAGGCGAAGGTCGGCCATAATATTCAGACACAGCGTCCAACACAGGGTTACAAATTACCCGGATGTATTGAGAGTGTTGTTTCGAGAGGGTTGTTTCCCTCCATGTTGGAAAGTAAGGTATGGCAGATTTTTTGAAAAAAAAAAGGATTTGGTGGACATATCTAGAATATTAATTAAGGTAAGGGGTAAATATTTCTTATTTTATTTTGTTTGTTTTATCGTAACACACAATTTTTCCTCGGTCTTTTTTAAATGTCTTTGGTTGGTATAATCTCATGTTGGCAACCTCTGGTCTGAATTTTTATTGGCTGAAATATTTCTTTCCGGTTGATCTGGTCTGTGTTGTGATACTTCCAGTAACACTTGATATGCCGTTGTGGTTTTTCCATTTCCTGATATGAGGATGTGTTGGTTCTTTGGTGAAATGAAAATGATGGGTGTCTCATAGCCATTGTCAACACAAGCAGGATGGCAATATACGCAGGCATTTCCTCTGTCTTTTTTAATGTCCTTGGTTGGTATAAACTCATGTTGGGGATGAAGCATTAATTTGTTGTGATAACTGAGAATTTTCCTCTGGTTGTGATGAAGCATTACTTTGCTGTGCTAAGTCTGAAGGATTTTCTGTAGGCATTGTCAACACAAGCAGGATTATATCAACTTTATTTTGTTTGTTGTATGGAAAAACACATTTTTTCCTCTATCTTTCTTATGTCCTTGGTTGGTAAAATCTCATGTTGGCGACCCCTGGGGTTGATCTGGTCTGTGTTGTGAAAATTCCACTAAAACTTGGTAGGCCGTTGTGGTTTTACCATTTCTTGATATGAGGATAAGCCTTAGATATTTTCCTTTTTGACATTTTCTCTTTATTTGGAATGATAGATTTCAGTGTATGGTTTTGTGTAAACTCCATACTTTCCTTTTGAGGTTTCAATTTTTCACAATATAACAGTAATTAATACATGAATTGAATAAATCATGATTTCTAGGCTATATGTGACTGATAAGTTTCAACAGGAACTGAAGAAGACTTCGTTGAGAAGATTCCATCTGGTCTGTGTTGTGATAATTCCACTAAAAAAAACCCAATAATTAATACATGAATTGAATAAAGCATGATTTCTAAGCTAAATGTGACTGATAACTTTCAACAGGAACTGAAGAAGACTCTTCGTTGAGAAGATTCCGCCTGGTCTGTGTTGTGATAATTCCACTAAAAAAACAATAATTAATACATGAATTGAATAAAGCATGATTTCTAAGCTAAATGTGACTGATAACTTTCAACAGGAACTGAAGAAGACTTCGTTGAGAAGCTTCCGGCTGGTCTGTTGTGATAATTCCAGTAAAACTTGATATGCCGTTGTGGTTTTACCATTTCTTGATATGAGGATAAGCCTTAGATATTTTCCTTTTCGACATTTTCTCGTTATTTGGAATGATAGATTTGAGTGTATGGTTGATCTGGTCTGTGTTGTGATAGTTCCAGTAAAACTAGGTAATATTGAAGGTGGTTATCCAGTTATCTTCTGTTCTGAAAATATTTGGATTCCAAGCTTTAAATCAGGAGAGGGTCAATGTCCCTTCCGATAGATTGCCTCTGATGATCTATGTCTTATGTTGTAATTAGTTATTGAGCAAACAAAATATGATGAGAAATATTTACCCTTTTCCCTTATTTTTCAGGAATTCCGGTTTGCAGAGCAGCAGCAGCAGTGATGGGTTGAATGATTAGGACCAGCGTACTAAAATGTAATTGATCCGGACCCAAAAATACCAGCCTATCTCCCCACCCGGACCCAAAAATACCCGGCTATCCAGGCTGCTTATACTACTGACAACGCAATATGTGCTTTGGATTGGCCCTATATTATCGTTTAATTAACTGTTAAGCTTAATATTTATATCGCAAAAGAGCTTCCGTATATTGTCCTAGTGAAAAAGTGAGCCGTCGATTGTAAAAGTCAGCGCTTCTCGTAAAAGTCCACTTGCAGACTCCATTACTGGTCATACATATGCATTTTTGTTTACCTTGGCAAGAGAACAAAACTCAACAACAGATCGAAAGGACTTGGCAAGCATACAATGTTGTGATGGAATTGAGCAGAAAACTCATCGATCGGGGATACAGAATTTATACAGATTCTTTTTATACCACTCAACATTTGGCAATCTCTTACAGAAGAAGACATATCTGATAGGTGCTGTAAAAAGAACAAGCATTGCTATGCCCAGTAGCTTGAAAGACATTGAATTGTTTGAAAAGGTGTCCTCACGAGGAGATTTACGATGGCATAGGGAAGGTGATTTTGTGTATGTACAGTGGAGAGACTGCAAAACTGTAACCATCATTTCTCCTATACACAAAGGCTCTGCAATTGGACACTGTCAAAGAACTGTGATTGAACGGTCAGGCGACAAGAAGAAGATGCTAGTGCAACCAGTTGTTGTTCAGGATTACAACAGTAATATGGGAAGTGTTGACAAATCCAACCAAATGCTGAACAAATATCCATGCTATCCATTTTTCAATGGTGGAAAGTGTTATTTTTTTCACAGTATTAACATTATGGTTGTGAATTCTTTCATTATTCTCAAAGAATTTATGAAGTGTAACACTGAAAGTTCAGTTCGTGTGGTCTCATCAACTTTTAGCCAGCTTGAGTACCGTGAGAGTCTTGCCATTTCATTGATGAGCATGGATGAGAATCACCATCTTCCTCCCAGTACTAACTTTTTGTGATAATCAGTGCTTACCGATGATATCGGAAAACCGCAGAGACTGTGTATGCTGCAATGGAGAAGCCTCAATGAAAGGACAGAAGGTTTCAAGTACTAAGACCCACTATTACTGTGCCGAATGTGAAGTTCCTCTCGGTCTTTTTAAGGTGGCATTCTCCAGAGGGAAGAGCAGTTCAAGATGGGGCAAAGACAAAGGGAAGAAAAAGGAAACTTTGAGATTGTATTCATTAATTAGGTTACACTTTGAGATTGTATTCATTACTTTAAGTTAAAATTTCGGCCGCTCCATATGTAAATAGTGTTTTTGTCAACTTTCTTGTATTTCATTTAATATGCGAGTTTTTTTTTTTTTTTTTTGTCGGGTGCGGAAATTGGCCGCTCCATATGTAAATTCCCTTTTTTCAATTTTCTTGTATATCATTTAATAAGTGAGTGTTTTGTCGGATGAGGAAATTGGCTGCTACATATGTAAAAATTTTTGGGGGGTCAATTTTCTTGTATTTCATTTAATATGCGAGTGTTTTGTCGGGTGCGGAAATTGGCCGCCCCATATGTAAATTCCTTTTATTTTCCTTGTATTTCATTTAATATGCGAGTTTTTTTCTCGGGTGCGGAAATTGGCTGCTCCATATGTGAATAGTGTTTTTGTCGATTTTCTTGTATTTCATTTAATATGTGTTTTGTCGGGTGCGGAAATTGGCCTCTCCATACGTAAATACTTTTTTGTCAATTTTCTTGTGTATCATTTAATATGCGAGTGTTTAGTCGGGTGCGGAAATGGGCCGCTCCATTTGTAAATTCCCTTTTTCAATTTTCTTGTATTTCATTTAATATGTGAGTGTTTTGTCGGGTGCAGAAATTGGCTGCTCCATATGTAATTTTTTTGGGTCAATTTTCTTGTATATAATTTAATATGTTAGTGTTTTGGGGTGCGGAAATTGGCCGCTCTATATGTAAATTTTTTTTTTTGGTCAATTTTCTTGTATTTCATTTAATATGCTAGTGTTTTGTCGGGTGCGGAAATTGGCCGTTCCATATGTAAATTCCCTTCTTTCAATTTTCTTGTATTTCATTTAATATGCGAGTGTTTTCTCGGGTGCAGAAATTGGCTGCTCCATATGTAAATGTTTTTTTTTTGTTTTTTTTTGTTAATTTTTTTGTATATCACTGTATATGCGAGTGTTTTGTCGGGTGCGGAAATTGGTCGCTCCATATGTAAATTCGGAATCCCTTTTTTTTTCTTCAATTTTCTTGTATTTCATTTAATTATAAGTGTTTTGTCGGGTGCGGAATTTGGCCGCTCCATATGTAAATTCCATTATCTTCAATTTTCTTGTATTTCATTTCATATGTGAGTGTTTTTTCGGGTGCGGTAATTGGCTGCTCCATATGTAAATTCCTTTTTTTCGCCAATTTTCTTGTATATCATTTCATATGCGAGTGTTTTGTCGGGTGCGGTAATTGGCCGCTCCATTTGTAAATATTTTTTCGTCAATTTTCTTGTCTATCATTTAATATGTGGTTTATTGGGTGCGGTAATGGGCTGCTCTTTGTGTATTTTTTTTTTTCAGTTTTCTTTTATAATTTACCATGTGAGTGTTATGTCGGATGTGGTGATGGGCTGCTCAAAGAGTAATTTTTTTTTTTCAGTTTTCAGTTATAATTTACCATGCGAGTGTTATGTCGGATGCGGTAATTGGCCAGTCCAAGTGTAAATATTTTGTCCAGTTTTCATTTATTGTTTACCATTTGAGTGTTATGTCGGATGTGGTAATAGGTTATTCATAAAAAATGTTATGTGGTGTTATCGTAGTGAAGAAGATATTTTGGTGTAATATAACAACATAACCAGTCAAATACATAAAAACGTAATGGATCCATCCATATTGAAGTTGGCGAAAAGGAAAGAGCCAGTATTCCAGTGCACGTATGAGCGATTGATTGTTTGTTGTTTAACACCCCTCTCGAGAATTTTTCACTCATATGGAGACGCCACCACTTGCCGGTGGAGGGCTACAAATTTTGACCTATACTCGGCACTTAGGGCCATTGAGCAGTGATTGATCTTTTTCGTGGCAGCACCTACTGCGACACGGGACCTCGGTTTATACGGTCTCATCCACGTCCCGCAGTGGGACGTATGAGCGATGTAGAGAACATGGAGACAAGAACATGATACGGTTTCAATACAAATCTTGCCTGGTGTTTTTCTTGAAAATGAAAGTGATGTAAAAAATTAAAACTCATGCTTTCTGAATCATTGAAATTCCACGTTGAAAGATCATACAAATAATTTTTCTCACATGACCTTCTAAATGCTAATTGTGACGTCATACACGTGCATTTCCCTGTATTTTCTTAAAAAGTTGCAGAAGACACCAATTTTCAATCGAATATTTTCTTTCAGATAATATTGTCCACAGGGATCGCCCATAAAGATTTTGAAATATGCAATTTTTCAGAGAATTTTTAATTAACACAACATATCCGAAAATTAAAGTGGGCGATGGCTGTGGACTCTATTTTGTTAAGGAAAATAACCCTTGAAATGGGTTAGTTTGAGGCTTTTTCTGTTTAAAGCAATATGAGCTGCAACTTTGATGTCAGAAATTTTTGTTGCAAAATTGTAATTAACTATTTCAATGACAGAAAAAAAGAATGTTTATAAACTTCTTTTGTTTATATTTGCAATAGAAAAACTATTTATAAGTTTTGATTGAGGCAACATTATATAAATAGTGCACGTTTTTGAGGGTAACAGTTGAAATTGACACCCCAAGGAAAACCATTGTCAACCGACGCGTCAGCGGAGGTTGACAATGGTTTTCCTTGGGGTGTCAATTTCAACTGTTACCCTCAAAAACGTGCACTATTTATTTTATTATACTGAATGTCTTATTGATTTCGGATGTCAAAAGAAAAATTCGGAGATCGTTGAGTTCACGCTTAGAAAGCTTTCAGACTCCCCGCTTCTATTTTTCTCAATAAGAAAGCTTCGGAAAAGATTTACCAACCTTTTTATTGTTTGTTTGCTACTCAAAAAGTCCTTTATCGTCTAAAGTTTGCATTCGCAAGGATGTTTCGTCTGTCGTTTGTTGTTTTCAAGTAAGCTACATCGGACGCAAGCTTTTATTGACGTCGTTTATTCGGCTTCTTTCAAACGCACAACTGACGCTTTGAGAATTCTACGGTGAACCGTACGCGCATGATTTGAACGCATGTGATATTTTCGTAATGTTACTCGTTGTTAAGTGTGTTGCTAACGCTGAGGGTAACATTACGGATTGTTAAATGCGTGTAAACCAATCAGATATTAGTATTTAACATGAAAGTATAATAATAATTATTGTCGTCCTGTACAATATTGATTTCTTATATATCACTATATATTTTATTGTACAAAATCCTTTATTCTGAAGCAATTTGATGCTTTATTTGTCTAACTGATCAAAAAGGTTTAAATTACATACAAATTTATCATAATAACACATTTTAACAGCAAAATAAAATTCTCAAAAATGCAGTTCATATTGCTTTGAAATGGAGAAATGCATCAAATTAATTACGTCATAATTCCAGAATGGTACTCTTTCATGTCATATTCTTTCCTGATTAACCACAGTCATATAATCAAGTAATATTTAAGCCAGTTTCAAGCCTTTTTGAAAACATTTTTCACAATAAAGCTAAAACTGTACCCTCTTTTCAATAGAAAGACACGGCTTGCTTAAGGTTTTGCCAAAGGTCAACATGTCCAAAAATTTAATTTTACAATAGCTCCAAAACCATGTGAGGTATAAAGTTAAAACTTTTACAGTTTATAAATATATCATTGATTAACAGAAAGTATCACTTGAAAACAAATATTTAAAAAAAAAATTTTTGGAGAAAAAAAAAATAAAAAAAAATTGGCATATTTAAAAAAAAATGCACCTGTTTAATTCTGTGCTTTTAGTGAAAACCATCATTGCAGAAATAATATATGTTTATCAATGAAGGGCAAGTTGGACGTGAATGGTCTCTGAAAGGCTGTTATTGAAAGTATGGCATGTATAAAGACAAGACCCCTTTAAAATCCGCCATTTGCAATGTACTTTCGGTTTCAAATCTTAACATTTGGACAAAATAAACAGGTAAAACAACTTTCCAGAGGCTATCGAAGTCCAACTTGCCCTTCATTGATAAAGATACATTGTTTCTGCAATGATGGCTTTCACTAAAAGTACGGAATTTATTAGTGTATTTTAAAAAAATATATGCATTTTTTTAAAGAGTTTTTCTCGATAAATATTTTTTTAAGTATTTGTTATCAAGTGATACTTTCTATCTGTTAATCAATGATATATTTATAAACTGTGAAAGTTTTAACTTTATAAACCACATAGTTTTTGAGCTATTGTAAAAATAAATTTTTTGACATCTTGACCTTTGGCAAAACCTTAAACACGTGGAGAAGAGACAAGTGCCATATAGTGTTGTGCTGTCTGTGATTTTGTTTCCATGAAGGAGAACGACGTGAAGAAACATCACAAGTGGTATGTCCCACATAAGAGTAAGGAGTTGGATCAATTTGAAATCATAAGAGAGGGCAAAGACGATTTGAGATTAAAGAAGTGGGAGGGATCTGCCTCGTTAACCTATTGGATGGAGAAATTACAGAAGAAAAAGTAGAAGACTTTTATTAATATACTAGTTTTTTTTAATTAGTCTTGATTATTTATTATAAACTGTTAATTTTCTGCAAATTTAAAAATCTTACAAATGCTACTTGAGAGCTTAATAGGTTAGCGATTAATTTCAGCTACCCGTGAGCATTACAAGTAGTTTAATGGAGGAAGCTACATGTACATATTTTATTGGAAAATGTTTATACAAAGTACATGCACTTCAAATTATTTGTCTAAATCTGTCATTCTTTGATTATACATAAATTTAATAAATATGTGCGAGATATATTTAAAGTTGGCATTGACAGATAGGAAGAAAAAAAATCCTTTTAAGTGCTTAGCAATGTACTTGACAAGATTACACAAGAATTTTCTTAAATATTTTAGTGACAGACGATGACAATGCTGTATGGAATGCAGCTAAAAATGACGAATTACATTTTCTTTGTATTTGGCATATCACAAAAACAGGCGTTTAAAAATTCAACAACGTATAAAAGACACGCACCAGCAAGCAGAGATGTTTTGTTTATAAAGTGTTGGGATGGAAACTGAGTCTGAAACACTGTATAATACGTCTTCAGAGTTTTGGTTCAAATAACAGTCCGAGATAAATCTGCTTTAATAAAATATGTTAATGACTTTTATTTATTTAGATGCGAGAAGTAGGCAATGTGTTAAAAATTGTGAATATTCTGAAGTTAATATTAATAAGTTTCTGAAAAGTTTTCATAATCAATTATAACAACCTTCTTTGAGGGAAAAAGAAACCTTTGGATGGATTGAGTGTGTATTGTTTAACTCCTATTCGGGAATTTTTCATTCATATAGAGACGTCACCGTATGCCGGTGAAAGGCTTTAAATTTAGACCCATACTCGGCACTCAGGGCCATCGAACAGTGAGGTTTCTTTCTCGTGCCAATGCCTACCGTGACACGGGACCTCGGTTTTTAAGGTCTCATCCAAAAGACCCGTGACATTTGACAAAGGAACAGTCCCTATCTATGTTTTTTCCACGTCCTAGGGTTTGACGCGGCGCAGCGAACGAGAACTGAACCCGGACCTCCCGATCATGAAGCGAGCGCCCTACTACTAGGCTACCGTGACCGGTCCCATTTGATAGATGTTTTTTAAAACGCTACTGCAGATCGAGAATCATTTGTACTTCAAAATTTTGACAACCCAGAAATTTAGCATACCTTGTGAAGAAAATATCAAGACCTCTGATTATCACCAAAGTAGATTTGATATATGCGATTCTGCAGTTTGTCAGATTAATAAAACACCCTTTCACTTACTTCTCAAAACAAGTTGTATACCATTATTGTAAATGCACAGAGATGTCCTGAAATACACCGATACACTAAATGTAAAAAGAACTGTGTTTAGATTTGAGTAGACACCAACTTACTTGCAATTTCCATGACTTTGGAGATGGGAATACTTGTAAACATAACTCAAGGTCAAGTACTTACTGATTAGAGATACCTGTACAACTCCTTTAGATGAAAAAAAAATTGAATTTGTTAAAGACAAGGCCATCAGTACACCGTTGAAGAGAATACTGCAAAGATTCAAGGTATAAAGGAAAGAATGGAAAATTACGTCCAAGATAAGGAAAGGTCCCCATGTTTAAATATAATAATTTCTGCTTTAGTCTGCATCATTTCTGTAAATGTTGAATGTGAAAAATCTTCCTAGTTCTCTCTGAAGAATTTACATATTGAAAAAGAAATATCTTCAAATGGTAACGTCATGCAACAAGTGTAAGGCCCACAATCAAGAATTCTGACAGAAAGGGACAAAACATTATTTAAGGTAACCATCTCAGCAAGAGAAAGATAATGTTCAGGAACAATTTCACAAACAAGGTCAAACTACTCCTCATTCTAATGAACTGGAACAAGATCCAAGGATAGGATCCCCTGTTGCAACATATTCCTCCTCGAGACAACTACGTTCCAATGAAGCACCTATCCTACCATCAAAAACACAAGATTCAGTCATAAATCTGAATGATTCTCAAGGTCTACCTTCCTGGTATTGGATTCCTCTATCACTTGTTGGTAGGAAAACAACAGTTGGTTAAAGTAATGGGAAAATTTACAGGCGGACAACACAATTAAATGGGAATAATGAAAACTAGATATGTAACTTCAACTTAATAAAAATGTATTCCCTGAAATCTATGGTCATGGTTGTATACAAGTAATGATTTCTGGAAGGAAAGGAATAAATTTAGACTCAAGGACTTTATTGTGCTTTATCATAGGAAGAAGAAAAGTCCAGTCGCCATCTGACATTTCAAATATGTGAAGTAAATTATTTATAATGTAATATCAAAATTGTAAACTGTAATGTCTGCAATAAAATAAATGTAAAACTATTATATTTTAAAACTGAAAATTAAGTTAAGTGTTGACAACTGCAAATAGCATAAAGTCAGTCCAGTAGTACATTGGCAATGGTAGATTAGCATATTCCGTCCGCTCTATAGACCAGTGTCAAGTTGCATGTTGTCTCCTAAACAGATTTGATGATAACTTGTGAATAAACGATAAGGACAGTCATAACGTCTTTTTGAACCAAGTGTTGCTGAAGACTTACTTTTAACTCTATGTATTAATAGGCCTACATTTGCATATACACTCTTGGTTAAGGCCTTAGACCATACGTAAACATTGACGTCATTTCTTTTCTTATGACGTTTGTGAAGTTAAATTTGCGTCACAAATCCACGAAATCAAGGAGAGTGAACGGAATAGAATAGGAGTTTTGTCATTCTTTTTTCAGATTTCTAAGAATCTGAATATATATTGTGCAATCCACCACATAGTGCTTATAGCATGTGTATATGACATACTCTTATCTTTTCAGTGACCTATCATTCTTTTTCACCCATAGTGTCCTCGAAAAAAAAAATTCAAGTCGAAACATACATTGCTAAACAAAGTTATGTTGACTGACGAAGTATCTAAACACAGTTTCGTAAAAGCTGTGGGTGCAAAAGAATCAACTGTGCAATTCTTCCGAATGCAAACGAGCTCAAGTCCTCTCTAGAACGAAATATTTGCCAACTTTTAGCGAAAAATTTCTTGTCCTTTTCCTAGACAGGCTGCTACTTCCTCTGCAGACCTGATTTCAATGTTCTTTAAGTTCAATACTGCTTCTTTACACTGCTTATTAATTTTATTATTGATGTTTGTTTAACTTGTTAAACCTCTAATATCTAGAAGTGTCATCAAGATTTCAACATCTCTATCTCGGATTTTTGACTTTAATGTTGCCATTGAAGGTCCTTCATTTATCCACTCTGCTGCAGGACGTCTTCTGTTCTTTTTGCATTCTACGCACAGTTTGTTTCGACTTGTATCAAAGAAACAGTTCTTAGATGTTTGCATCTTTTCTCTAGTCGATTGTTGTTTTGACACCATCTGGTCTTTCAGAGGCACGATTCATGCACAATTTAAAAAAATCTTGCAACTTCGAGAAGTATTATTTTCAACAGATTTTCCACACGTTTCCTTTTCCAGTATCTGTTTTTAGGGCTTATTTGCCCCAAACAATGTTTCGGACCTACTGTACGAACGTAAGGCGGTTTCATAGACCACTTAATCGGGATGACACACCGTGCTGTTGATCGAGGTTTGCTCAGCGTTGTGATTGTTGCATATTTCATATCTTTGTTCCAAGGTTCGTATCCTTGTCTGAATATAACTGGTATAATTCTCTTTTTTTCTTTGATCTATCGAGTGTAGACATGTTACTATTCAATTATATAAAAATTCACATAACATTCCTTACGACTTTCTCTGTGAAAAGCATAGTACGTATATTGTATATTGACCAGTATTTTGCTATTTGTGGATCAAGGGAGCTAAAACACATAGGTATGATGCGATGAGACGCATACACTTCACTATTTCCCACGTGCTTAATGTGTGAAATATACCCCATGAGTAAATGAGGGATGACATACTTTGATTTTCATCCTTTTTCTTTCACTTCATTACGAAAATTCGGTAATACGCAATTTTCTATGATTGACTACAGCTACGAGTAGCTGATCAAATCGCAACGTTCGTACGGGTCCCAACAAAACATCAGGATCTGATAAAAAAAAAAAAACAAAAACAACAACCAGTTATTGCCTTTTTCTCGGGTATCTCTTAATTTGACTTTAAAAGTATCGTAAATTTTTCTTTGTCAACATGTTTCACTTCGCTGTTTTGCCGTAGCACGTATATATTCCGTTATTTAATTAGATAAAAAATGGAGTTGAAAGGAGCGCAATTCTAGTTAATCACTAGATAGCGCCACTGCTTCGCCGAATTGTCGCAGTGAGATCTTCCAAGGGTTTTGTAGATTTTGAACAATCAGCATTGATGTTGAACATTTCTGGGAAAAACATCCCGTCTTTCTACCCACCGAATTTTGTTATCCTGAGTCTGAAGAGAGCAAACAAACATTATTTTAAACATGACCTCAGGTAAGCTGAAGTCTCCCCGTTGCATTCATTTTTTTTAATGTCAACTTAATCAAACACTGAAGCTATTAATTATGGCATTATAAAAGGGATATTTTGTTTTAATAAAATTTTTTCCTCAAAATAGATGAGTAAAGCCCTATGTAATGTAAACCGTGGCAATTTTGCAGGTTGCACTAAACTGTTTCCATTAAGAAAGAGGATTTTCTATTCGTGTCCTCTTTTTTCAGTACAAAATGAAAAATGAATATAAGGCAATTTCAGAAATGAAGATATTTTTTTATTCCATTTCCTTATTTGACATAACAAGAAATTGGTGAGGCCACCACTTTTCTGCAGTGAAAACAGATTTGCAGTTAATAGAATTACAAATTCAGGCTAAAAATTTGTGAATACACCATTTTAAATCTGAGATGAAAAATATCAACAACGATCTTGGTGGTTCCACCAAAAATACAAAAACAACAAAATCTGTAAATGATGTACAAGAATTGGTGGTGTCACCAAGATTATACAGTGATTTTAAAAAACATCTTTCAATGACGACGAATACATTTCTTAAACTAATAAACAATGCTGGTGAATTCACCAATTTATAAGAAACTACAATGTTGAGTAAATATTAATAATAAAAAAAACGTACTCCACCAAAAACATGTAAAGCCTAAATAAAAATATTGCACTGAACGAAGCTGGTGGAACCACCAAAAATATTTTAAACCAATTGCTTAATTAGAACTTGGTGAAGCCACCAATTTCCTGTCATATCAGGTTAAATCATACATCGAGGCTACAAATTGGTGAATACACCATTTTGAATGATTAAATATCGTCCCTGAAGTGAAAAATGTCACGAAAGATCTTGGTGGTTCCACCAAAAATACATATGCAAAATCATTTGAAAATGCTTCTATAAATAAATCAACTAGAATTGGTGAAGTCACCAAGATATAATACAAATTGGTTTTAAACATCTTACAATGACGATGAAAACATTTCTTAAACTAATAAACAGTGCTAGTTAATTCACCAATTAAACCAACTATAACCCATAATAAAGTTAATTTTATAAACTAATTGAAGCAATGAGCTGACGAATCTGCCGTAAATAATGATAGGCAAAATGCAACAATTTTTGAACTGATGCTGGTGTAACTACCAATCTTGTGAATGTGAATTCACAAAAGTGAAGCCTAATTGCAACATAACTTCTGTGAAAAAATTGCACTGAACAAAGCTGGTGGAACCACCAAAAATATTTCAAACCAATAGCTTAAATGCATTATAATAAGGAAGAAGTTGGTGAAGCCACCACTTTCCTGTCATGCAATCAGGTTAAATCACACACATAGGCAAAAAATTGGTGAATTTATCACGAATGATCTTGGTGGTTCCACCAAAAATACAAATCAAATTCACTTAAAAATGCTTTTACAAATAAATCTACTATAATTGGTGAACTCACCAAGATAATACAGAGTGGTTTTCAACCGTCTTACAATGATGATGAAAACATTTCTTAAACAAATTAACAATGCTAGATAATCTATCATTTTTTTAGAAGCTGCAATGGAAAATGGAAATTTTAAAAATATATTGAAAAATACGAAAGGTATCAAAGACACAGTGACAAATAGTACCACTAGATAGAAATATATATATATATATATATATATATATATATATATATATATATATATATATATATATATATATCTATCTATCTATCTTTCATATATGCTTATATAAAAGCAATGGTTGAGTCGATAAAATGCATCAAGGTGGACTTAAAAAACATAACATAACAAGCTATAAATATTCGCTAGATTTTTTTTTTTTACAGTTTTGAAACTCTGTGAGTTCCAAATAGCAGTCTGACATACCTACCATGCTCTGCTTACATTTCTCTTATTATCGAGGAAATATACAAGCAATGATAGTTCATTTCCTAAAATTATCATTGTCATGTGACAACAAAACATGAAAATTTTCTTAAACAGTTATAAAAACTTAGATAAAGAAAATTATTCTAGAGTACAAGTACAATAAGGGATATATAGAAGCTTTGGGGAGGTATTTGTTTACTTTGGGAAAAATCAACAACGTTTTTGTGAATCATTATCATTATAAAAATCATTAAAAATGATTTAGATGGTAAATTCTATACTTTTTTTCATTTACAACATATATCCTATTTTACTTGCTCAAAACAACAGGTTCAATAAGCTCATCATTCATCATGTTCTGTATTGTGTCTGGCAGTAGGTTCTCTTCTTCGTTTTCATCATGACTCAACTGTTTGGGTAGCATTGGAAGAATCCATTGTGCATTCGCAAAAAATAGCCTGCGACGTTCAGAAGAATTTTCCTCACATTTCTTCCATAGCTTGAGAAAACGTTCCCACCAATGATATTGGGTCTGATCAATCTGATCACTGAATAAACATTTCCAATGCTTTAACTGGCTTGATATTCTTTCTAAACCAATTCCATCGAAGTTAATTGGAGACAGTTTTGGACTGCCTCGAATGCTGATAATTTTTTGCTGGTTGTTTCGAGCCATTATACCTCCTTCAAGTTTCTTCCAAGGAGAGTCATACTTTCCTTTATAAAATGTTTCCACTAGAGACTCGTTGCTTCTAAACTTAAAATGAAGGGGACGAGTATGTTTTCTCAAATCGCATATACTGTTTTGAATCCACGTCCGAAAGTCATATATGAAGTTGATGACCTTGACATTTGGAAGTAGCTCAATAAGATCATCTAGTGTTTCGGCATCATTTCTCCGCAATTTATCGGCCACTTTACTGAAACAAGCATCAATATCCTCATGCGTGTGGCCAACCATCAAAAACGATAGATGAACCTGTAATTGATTTTTTGATACATATATATCAATCCTATTTTGACTTTTCAATTTATTTATATTAGGGTCTTTCGTCTCTAACGGCAGACCTTTCCATTATTTCATTGTTTATTAATGTTCTTGTTTTTTTTTCTTTATAATATTTGTGCAGAAGATTTCTAGGAGTTTGCTCGATCAATTTATTTGAAAATTTCAGCGAAGGTATATCTTTGTTTGAATCTCTAACAATCAATATTTTGTTTAACATTACTGAAGCAGAATTGTGTGTCTTAATAATGTACAACTATATACGTATTATGATATTTATGTCATACGTTACATTATTGGGGGCCACAAGGAGCCAGTATGCTAAATCTTTGACGCTTTATATCTCGAAAGAGGAAAATATTTTGAAAGCAAAATTGAACAAAAAATAAAAAATGTTCTGAACAATGTGTAACCTTTCAAAATGTCCCCAATAAGAATTTCAAGGACCGGTCCCGAAGCATTTCTTTTGCAAATATCTTGGAAACGAGAAAAAAAATTCTGAATACTTGTTGAACAAAAAGTGTTTAAAACCCCAAGTATTTAAAATGATACCAAGAAAAAAGGGGCTGGCCCCTAAAATTAGGGGCCTAGAGGGGCCAAAGTCCTCAATCAATAACTCTTTAACAATCAATATTTTGTTATACATTACTGAAGCAAAAATGTTTATCTCAACAATTTAAAACTGTATATTAAATTTACATAATAAGTTACATCATTAGGAGCCATAAGAGGCCAGAATGTTAATTATATGGCATTCTGTTTCTCAAAAATGGGAGATATTTTAAAAAACAATAATGAAAAAAAAAATCGAAGAAATATATTGAACAATATCTAACCTTTCATTTTTTTTTTATTTTTTTTTTTTTTTTTTTTTGCTGAATGTCCCCATTAAGGATTGGTCCTTAAATATTTTTGTTGCAAATATCTCGGAAACAAAGAGTTTCTGAATAGTTATTGAAGAAAAGGTGTTCAAAATCAAGAGAGCTTGAAGATGTTACTAAGAAACAAGAGGCCCAAGGGCCTTAACGGTTACCTGAGTATAATACAACACTGTAAAGGATCTATTGAGGTATAATACAAAATTAACTGAAAGACGAAGAAATGTTGCCCAAGAATTTAAAAAATCTGGTTAAAATGCCCTTGCTTATTGTAAAGTGCTAGACCCGAGTGATCTTCTTGGGATCATACTTGGTTTTCCTAAGTCTTACAGGGATGATAATGAATGAAAAATATACAAATACAATCGACACTTGCCTATTGTGTAAGGTATTCAATATATACAGATATGTTTTTGTCAATTGTCTAGTGCTACAATTTAGTACACGCAGACTTGAGTATACAACGTGGCTATTTGCCATTTGTCACTAATTACATTAAGTCTCCCTGGCTCTCTGTGAATCTTTGTTCACTTTGATAAAGTATAAAACAACTATATCCACTCTCTTGTTGACCATGGATCTTCTACAGTGACAATAACTTAGATCACCACATTGTAAACATGCTGTGTACAATTACAAGTTTCGCTAAATATGCATGCATAAATAATTTTTATAATGCTTTTATCTTTTATAATGCTTTCTAGGCATGAATCTGACTTTGAGCACGCATTGCTCATTTAAACCAAACATTCATTTTTATTTGTTTCTATATATATAAAACATTCTTTCTTGAATTCTCATTCAATCAAAAAACCTGTTAATTAAATTATATACAAGGATTTCTTGATTAACAACATCTAGCAAAAGGGAGTAACTCTCGTTTGCTTCACTTATCATAATTGTCTATTCAGTGTGCCTCATAGATACCCAGAAGCAAAGAAAAGGCACATTTACTTATATTTTAATACATTCACATTAATATCATTGCATTTAATTTGTTTGCTAAGTACTCAGGGGCAGAGGAGGAGATTTTCAAAACATTTATGCATTTTTGCTAATTAATCAATAGAGCCCCACCCAAGCGCAAGAACCGCGACCCAGGGACAATGAAATTCACAATTTTGGAAGAGGCACCCTTTCTCATCATAACTATGTATTCAGTTTGTTTAATTAACATCAAGGGGCAGAGGAGAAGATTTTCAAAACACTAATTTATTTTCAGTATATAATACATGCAAATAAGTCCCCCTCACCACAAGGAACCCCTGACCCAGGGGCCATGAAATTCACAATTTTGGAAGAGGCAATCTTTCTCATCAAAACTATGTACTTAGTTCAACGGCTTAATATGCAGAAGCAGAGGATTTTCACAGCATTAATTTTCAAAGCATCAATTTATTTTCAGTATATACGGTTCACGGTAGCTCAGTCGGTAGAGCGCTCGCTCCGTGACCGGGAGGTCGTGAGTTCGAATCTCGGCCGCGACAGACCTAAGTCGATAAAAACGGGTAGCAACTGTTCCTTCGCCATGCACTCGGCACTTTGAAGTGAAAGTTACGGGTCCTTTGGATGAGACCTTAAAAATCGAAGCCCTATGTCAGGGCAGGCGTTGGCACGATAAAGATCCCTTACTGCTCAATGGTCCTGAGCGCCGAGTAAAAATTTGAAGCCCTTCACCGGTATATGGTGACGTCTCTATATGAGTGAAAAATTCTCGAATGGGACGTAGAAAACATACATGTACAATCAATATTTTCAGTATATAATAAATAACCCCTCCCCCCCCCCCCCCCAACATGGAACCCCTGACCCAAGGTCACTGAAATTCACAATTTTGGAAGAAGCACTGTTCCTCATCCTAACCATGTACTTACTTCATCGGCTTAATACCTAGGAGTAGAGAAAGGATTTTCAAAGAATTAATGTATTTTCTTTATATATTCATTTGAGCCCCGCCCTGACACCAGAACCCCTGACCCAGGGGTCATGAAATTCACAATTTTGGAATAAGCACTCTTGAACATCATAACTTTGTACTTAATTCATCAGCTTATACCCAGGAGCAGAGGAGATTTTCAAAGAATTAATGCATTTTACTATATAATCATTAGAGCCTCCAACACCCTACCACCAGATCCCCTGCCCAGGCGCCAAGAAATTCACAATTAAGGAAGAGGCACTCTTATTCGTCATGAATATGTACTTAATTCATTGACTAAATACCTAGGAGCAGAGGATAAGACTTTTAAGGAATTAATGCATTTTCACTATATAATCATTAGAGCTCTGCCCTAGCACCAGAACCCCTGACCCTTGGGCCATGAATTTCACAATTTTGGTACAGGGCTCAATGTTTACTACAATCATGCAAACAGTTTGACTGCTCGATGTCCTGGAGTAAAGAAGAAGATTTTTAAAGATTGCATTAATTTTGATGGTTTTAGCCCCACCCCTCAGATCCCAGGGGGGCAGGGGCCATGCATTTCACAATTTTTACCCCCCTTCACCCATAAATGCTATATGCCATAATTGGTTGAAATTGGTTCAGTGGTTCCAGAGAAGAGTGTACAAATGCTCAAAAGTTTACGACCAATTGACGACGAACGACGACAGACTAAAACAGATAGCAATAAAAAGGGCTGACCCTAAATATAAGGGACCGAGGGGGCCCGAAAGCCTTTAATCAATAACTATTTAACGATCAATATTTTGTTATACTTAACTAAGACGAAACTGTTCGTCGTAACAATTTATTTATATCATTATATTTGAATGAAAGTCTCAGTCAAATTCTTATCAAAACTCGGTCTGAAGACCCACTCGTTGCTCGCAACGAGATCGCATCCAGTTATTATTATTATTGCTACTACTACATGTATTATTATTATTATTATTATTATTATTATTATTATTACAATAGTAATAATTATTATTCATATTATTCTAATATTTTCTTCTTGAAGTCGAAAATTAAAAAATATTTCTTTCAAAAATTGTACAGATCCTATGAAATACACAATAATTTTTGTTTCATTGATCATGTTGATGACGTATACCAGAATTGTTTGAAATTGGTCTCAAAATTCCAGAAAGAAAACTGAAAATGTTCAATAGTTATGGATTATAGACTAAAGTCTTATTTAATATGCAATATTTAGAAATTGAAGTACAAATTTTTTATAAACATAGAAAAAAAATCCTGTACATTGTACTTACTTCCCTGAAGACTTTTATATGCACTAAGTATTCACAAAATGCAAGCACAAATTTGTTCTTGTTTTCACGCCAACAGTTATCTGCCTGTAAATAAAATGTGGGTGGCAATTTTCCTCCCTGGAAAAAAAAAAACAACAAATATTATCTAATTCATATTAAATTTTCATGAACTTTGGCAATATATTTACATAAAAGTGTTCTCTGACCAATATTATAAAACAAATTAAAAGGATAGTTACCATTATATCTTTTATTTTGAAGAGTATCTGGAGAATAATGTTGATCGTCAAGTTGGAGTCATGGGGATATTGCCCAATGTCAAGAAACGTAAAAAATTCATTTTGACCATGGGCAATTACTCCAGAAATGTGAGTTTTTAACTGGTCAGCAGAATTTACTGCCTGTAATAAAAAAAAATATTTCTTGACTTACTAGAGGCGCTAGTTTGTCAAAATGAAATCTAGAGAAATCGCATATCGAATATATATATATATATATATATATATATATATATATATATATATATATATATATATATATATATATATATATATATATATATATATATATAAAGTACCTTTGCTGTCCTTCCTACAAAATGTGGCAGGTTACTCTTCGCTGAAATGAAATTCAGAAATCAGTTATTCGATAAAAATGAGTCTCAAATCAAACAGCAATGCAAATATTGTTTCATATACAGACAATTAGGATGAATGGATTTCACTTCGAAGCTTAAGAAGCTATAATTATGAAACTTAGAACAGAAAATAGTTTGAAAATAAATTGAAACAGAATAAATTAATGAAAAATTTTAAAAAATATTTTCAGGAATTATATACCTTGTTTTAATCAAAGACATTATATGCCTTGTTTTAATCAAAGATATTTTTTATGTTTTTTTTAATTATTTATTAAAATGAAAGTTTGAAGCTTGGTCTCAACGTCCTTTCTTCTTTTTATCTAAGCTTTATTAGTCCCCTACCGGTGAAACCGGAGGGGACTATAGGTTTCCTCTGAGTCTGTCCGTCCGTCTGTCTGTCTGTCTGTCCGTCTGTCTCTCTGTCTGTCTGTCTGTCCCTCTGTCTGTCTGTCAGTCTGTCCCACTTGGTTTTCCGCACTTTTTCCCTAAACGCTTGCAGATATTGAGCTGATTTTTGGTATGTGAGTGTATCTTGATGAGTTACAGATCAAGTTTGCATTTCGTTCCGCTTCATTGATTTTTGACGGAATTACGGCCTTTTCAATTTTTACGGGTTTTCCGCAATTTTCTTCTATACGCTTGTAGATATTGAGCTGATTTTTGGTATGTGGCTTAACCTTGATTAGTTATAGATCAAGTTTGCATTTCGTCCCGCTTCATTAATTTTTGACGGAATTATGGCATTTTCAATTCTTAACGGGAATGGAACCAGATTACACTTGCCGGTAGGGGACTAGTATTGCTAATGCAATACTCTCAGAATGCTTGTTCCAGTAATCTCACTTGCCCTTACTCGGGATTGCAGTTTTTCCTATCTATATTCAACTGCATCAGTTTGTCCATAATTTTGGGGTGTTTTTGCAAGTATTTTTATAAAAGTGATAATGCGGTGTACATTTGTGAGTCATTATTTCAGGAAGGTACGTTTTGAAAGTTCCCTAGTTTTCTCAGGCTGTAAATGTATTTTTAAAATTTATATACATATTTTAAGCAAAATCCCTGTTGATAACATTAAGATAGATATAATATATCTATCTTAATGTTATCAACAGGGATTTTATATATACCTATATTTTTCATTTCTAAAAAGTTTAATACTATCCCGAAAAGAAAAGAAAAAAGGAAAGACAAGTTTAAACAGAATAAAGCGGAGAAATTCAAAAGAATCGAATTGATGACGATAAGTGTATTTTTAAATGACTGCATGTTTTCTTAAACATTGAACAGATACATGTACTTTGCTTATTAGCATTTTTAACATTATTTTCCAAATTGTTATGCTTTGAATAGGGCATATTCTTACAAAATACTTTTTTCATGTCTTTTATTTATAAATTAATATTCAACATATATAACTTATAAGTATTTCAAAGAGATGTCTAAAAATTATTTGTAAAAAGCAATTTCAAAGGGCTTCATGTTTGTAAATACAGTAAAACCTCATTATGTCATAGAAAATGGGAATGAGAAAAACTTCGAGAATCCAAGGATTCGATATATTTGGTGTAAAATATTTATAGAATTTGAAAAATGAGTGGCTGGGGCTTTCAAATAACTTCAATTTGTAATGGTATTCGAGGTATCGTGGTATTTTCTTCAAAGTTCAACTGTATTGGTCAAATTTGATCGAACTTTACTGTCATTTTATATGACTCATTATTATGAGGTCGAAATTCAATTGCCAATTTTAAACGTATTTTTTTTTTTTTTTTTAAAAAGAAAGGTGGACTGTGAGGTGAAAATATGTTGCAAAAAAGAGCTTTCTTTTGAAACGATACTCTGAGGAAAGAGGTTTGATTATATGTGAAAATGCTTTCATCTATATAATCCAAAAGTGTTCTTAGCTAGCATTTCTTAGTCGAGTTATGCTTTATAATTGTTATGAGAAAATATTGGACAAAAATATAAGACTTTATAATCATATATCTATATATCATACTCTTACATTTAGAAATTTTAAGAAACATTAAAATTCTAATAAAAATAGCACTAGAACAAAAGGCCCGTTTAAGACAATATTACATGTACTTGTAAGTACGTGACAAACTTGTGATTTTTCTGGACACAACTTAAAGGGAGTCTATGTCCTTTGAATATTACACTTTGCATAATTCTTTCACATTATAATACATGTAGATCAAACCTTATTAATTCTCAAGACTTATTCCTAGGTTATATACAGTCATGTACATGTAAAATGATAAACGCAGATATATATTAATAATAAATAATTCTTTATATAACTGAAATTGATTCTCAAATATTATTGATGAAAAAAGAACAACTAAAGCCTAAAATAAATTGCTTACATTGATCCATGCCATCCACAATGACGCTTAAAAACTTTGTTGGTGCTCTTTTCGCTGCCTCTCTTTTCTTGTAGTAATACTGCCTTTCCATCCTACAAATTTGTATTCGTTTAATTTTTAAAATTTTTGAAAGTGAAAATGAATTTTCTTTCACATACTGTAAAGTAAGTCATCTAAAAGCTATCTATAAATGACTTATTGTAAGGTATTAATTTTAAGTATCACCCCCCTTCCTCAAAAGTAAAGGAGGTTAACTTAATATTTAATCACATAGTAAGATAATTTTTTTAAACATAGAAAATGAAAAAAAAAATGATTTATTTGCAAATAAGATGCTTTAAAAATAAAAATGTGCTGTTAATAAATGCATAATATGAATATCTAATAAAGTATGCAAAGAAAAGTCAGATAAACATTTTGATTTTTTTGTGAATATTTATAAAAAGCTATGGATAATAAATAAAAAAAAAAACAAGTCACAGCTACAAAGGATATGTTGGACAATTACATTTTAAAAAGGAATTAAAATGAAATTGCGAAATTTCAGAGAAATTATTTTTTCTTAACCACAATATTATAGCAATTGGAAATGGATAACATTTTCACAATAATACTAGTTTGATTAGTTTCAATATGGGTTAAAAAATAATTGAACTTGACAAATCTGGTGTAGCATTCCTCCTTAAATTAAATTTAAATCAAGATTTAGTTCTGATAAAAGTAAGGAAAAAATGCAATCAATATGCTTACATCTGACGGTGGTTATGTTCATTTCTTGCTAACAATAAAGCCTTCTTTCTGTTGATGCTTAATGACGTTTTTTCCAGCTGACGCCCAATGCTTGTACATTTCGTACATCTTGAAAAAGAATTTACCTACAAAAACATTATTACTCATGATTGCGTTTTAGATTATATACATTTTTTAATGTAAAATGCTGATATACATTAAAAGAACTTAGCATAATAACCAGTTGATATTTATATGCCTATAGATTAGAGTTTGGGTTCTCAATTCAGATTTAGTATAATTTTACAGATATACGTTTTCAAATTAAGAAAAAATAAGCAATGTAAACTATAAAATTGTTAATTGCCGAAATTTTACTTATGACTGGACCGTCTTGTTTTGCAGAGTTAACATATGTACACTAAATTATTTTATATTACATGTAGCCTTTTATTGACATGTATTGAGATAGAGAGAGAGAGAGAGGATGTGTGTTTATGTGTGTGTTTATTGTATTTACTGCAAGCGGCACGGATTTTAATGGGTATGCTCACCATGCTTAGTAGAATAAATTATGTGTCTATTTTGCGAAATAAGGATAATTGCTAAGTAATATTCAGGGGGGACCATTATACAGCTGAACAGTTCCTAGTGTTTAAACTTCATTTGCCAATATATCTCTTTTATGTTATTTTGTGAATGACCTTGCACTTGTTTATGCATATATGCTATAATGATCAATCGTGCAATGATGCACGGGCACCCACCGGATTTAAAGATTTCTTTCATTTGGTTTTTTTCTAGAAAAATAATTTTGTTCAGATAGAATATTTTTCATCTAAACTATCTACTTCTGTAATGGAGCCTCACAGGTGGTTGCAATCGGAGTGAGCATATCCATAAAAGTTTAATAATTATCTGCAGGTACATGTAAGCATACTTTTCGGAAACAAAAAAGAATATTTCTCCTAATAACAAAATCATTTTTATAACAAAGGTCAAAATTTCTATAAAATAAATAAATAAAATAAAATCAATCGGAATATAAACTTGATAAATTTCAACGTTACAGCTGAGTTCATGGCTTAAGTTTTTTTTTCCCCCTAAATGTTTAGGTAGTTGATGTAACATTGCTGATTTATTCATACTGAACACTTAACCCAACTTGTTCAATTTAAATAAATTATTAAAAATGTTTTAAGCACTGAATACATGAACCTAACCGTTCCATGTACATGATGTACTACGTGTACATCCTCTTCAATTTTATCAATAAATCTAATGATGAAATTGTAACTGAAAATTAAATATCCATGTTTGTTGCCTTGTATTTTTTCAGATCGCATATCGCATTTGTGTCGGTTCTACATACATGTGTTTGATGTTCAGTAAACTAGTAGAAACAGTGTACAAATTTATTGACTACACTGACTATAACGGGTCAAGAATGTTTAAATCGGTCATTTTCTAAACCTGATTAATATAATTTAGATTTTATTTATATTAAAACTATCAATCATCAAAATAATTTAAAGCAATTAAAACATAATTTATAAAGAACTTACTTCTTTGATTCTCAAGTCTGGAAAATCTGTATTCCACATCTTGAAAAATGTAGACTTTTTGATTTTTGCCATGTTCATCTCTCTTCTCTCATCAACATAATTCCTGTACACTGATATCTTCCTAGTTTTGTATGGCAGCAATTTTTTGGAAGAATCAGGCGAGTCATCAGCTCTGTAGAAAGCATAAGTTTCCAGCCAGCTCATCGCCTCCAAATACTTAACAGAACGTTGTCTATTATTCGGCTCACAACTTATGTAGCCTGCACTAAACTTCTTTCTGAGTTTATTAAATCTATTTTTATTCATGTTTAACAGCCCTTTGAAGGCCTTAGCGCATATTTTTTCCCCAGCTTCAAAAAAACTCCACTTTCCATTCTTGTATTGGCCACATCTAAACTTCTCTAAGACAAATCTATTTTGATTTTGTACAGATTTACTCCAAAATAAGGTTCTGCTATTCTTTATATCGATGTATGAAAACATTTCAAGGCATTTTTTATCACAACAACTTAGCCTCATGGCACTGTGGATTGACTGTGGTTTTGTGTACTTTGTTAGCAGAATTGTTGATGATCTTCCTGCAAAATAAATTGTACATGTATGTTCAAGTCTTAACCATGTTAACTGACGTCATATGTGTGTAAATGAATAAAAAGAAAATGCCTGTACACATATACCCACAATAATTTATCTTTTTTTTCGGAGAATGATTTGATGGAATTTCCCTCAAATACATTTGTTTAAACCTAATCGAGGCTTCACTTCGGTAATGAACAAGAGGCTTATTGGCAACAATTACCTGTTAGATAAATATTTATAGCTGATTTTGACATCAATATGACAAATCAACATTTAACTATTCTGCAGAAAAAAAATTAAACATTTTTTCCTGGCTATACATTGATGCGTTTTGCAAAGGGTTATTCCCGATTTAATTTACACCCTAATCCCAGGGTATATGACTGGAAAAGAACTTTAATCAATACATGTATACATATAACTGTTACTTATAAATTTTGCATACATCTTTATGATTTAGTTCAGCACTGTTCCTCTTCTTTTAAAATGTTTATAAGTTACCTATAGCTATACATGTATATTTATGTGTTTAAGAAATTATAGCTTACTTTTATCTCAATTATTTAAGTGGGACTTCATAAAACATGTGATGTAGCTAATAATGACTCTTATTCTTGAGGAGAGGTCTATAGACTGTTTCCTATATATTCTCTTGTAAAACTTGAACACCCCCCCCCCCCCTTGTGGTCCTCAATTACAAATTGCACCAGTTTAAGATGCTTACACCTTTTTTATGACTTACCATGGGACTGTTGTTCTTGAGAATATTATATTTAAAAATCCTATTTGCCGACTTACATGTAAGTTCAAATGAACAATATATTTAAGAATACATCATAAACTTTCAAAATGCAACAAATCTATGGAATATTGTAATGAAATCACAGATGAGGACTCTGAAATAATTGTATTGGAAAAGTTTTAAACCCAGTTAATATACTTCAAAATCCTCACTCGTAACAATAATCAAATCAATATACGGTACATTACATGCACCACTTAAAATAAAATGTGTAATGTATTTGGACAAGGGTTTTCTGAATACTTGTAGTTGAACGTATTTAAACATATTCAGTGTTGGGGAGGTTTGGGGTATAGCACCCCCCCCCCCCTTTCCCAAAGATTTTCAGAGTAATGAAAGTTACACTGTAAAGTTACTGAAAAAGTATTCTGATCCCTCTATACCTAGATGAATCGGCTAGAAGATTGAAATATATGAAAGAAAAATCCATCAACCATTTTTTTTTTTTTGCCTTTTTTCCTATTCGGGATTAATCTTAGTGGATTCATCCCCCACCCGTCCCCTGGGCCTCTCCCAGCTGTGAAACAATTCTTGATACGCTGAAGCATTATAATCATAGTCTAGCAATTGGAATCAAAAAGTACATTTTTAAATTGCAATTATATTTAAAGCCCTACCTTCAGGTGAAGCTTTTGAATGGACCTTTGGTGTGGCTATACATGTAAAACACCTTCCATTTTAACTTGATCAATTCCATTTGATCAAAAGCTCTGTATGGTTGTTAAGTACAAAAAAGACAACTGAAATCTATGCATACTTTAAACACTTTATTTTCCAATTCTTACCAAATGCTTGTTAAAGAAACCATTATATATCTGGCATGTCTTAACAACTGTTTCTTAAGAACACGAAAAATAAGCTGAAGGAATTCTTAAGTAATTGCTTGTTAAATAAAATTAAGTAAAACTGTTACACTTTTATACAGAGTTTTAACAACTGTTTGTTAAGACTACCCAAAGAATTCCACAAGATATATTCTTAACAACTGGTTGTTAGAAATGCAAAGGAAGACAAACAGAATAAAGTCTTAACAACTGCTTGTTAAGAATACCAAAACAATTTCACAAGATATATTCTTAACAACTGGTTGTTAGAAATGGAAAAGAAATCAAATGGAATAAAGTCTTAACAACTGCTTGTTAAGAATACCAAAAGAATTTCACAAGGTATATTCTTAACAACTGGTTGTTAGAAATGGAAAGGAAATCAAATGGAATAAAGTCTTTACAACTGCTTGTTAAGAATACCAAAAGAATTTCACAAGGTATATTCTTAACAACTGGTTGTTAGGAAAGGAAATGAAGTCAAACGGAATTAAGTCTTAACAACTGCTTGTTAAGAATACCAAAAGAATTTTACAAGATATATTCTTAGCAACTGGTTGTTAGAAAGGAAATGAAGTCAAACGGAATAAAAGTCTTAACAACTGCTTGTTAAGGATGCTAGAAGTAGGTCCCTGGAATCCTTTTAAAATTTGCTAGAAAACCGGGATAAAAATTGACAATTGACAATCAATTAAAATTATTAAGCAAATATAGCACATACAAGTTTAATGAAATATTCTTTTCTTAACAACTAGTTGTTAGAGGACCAAGGCTAGACAACTCAGGAAACATTGGGAAAAATGTCTTAAGATTAGGAGTATGCTCAAGATATTTTCTTAACAACTGCTTGTTAAGAAAGCTATGTTTCAATTAATGAGTTCTTTTAAAACCCTAATAACTGGTTGTTAAGAATATCGTAGATTCCTGAATACGTCTAAACCCTAACAACTGCTTGTTAAGAAAATCTTAAATAGCTTCAAGAAAGTCTTAACCGTAACAATCGCTTGTTAAGAATATCTTAGATAGCTTCCTGAAAATGTCTTAGCAACTAGTTGTTAGAAAAACAAGGGAAGTTAATTCAGAAAACTTTAAAAGAAAACAACTTTTTAACAACAGTTTGACAAGAAATTCATTATTAAATTTATATGTTTATAACATGTGATAACAGTTACTTGCTAAGAAAATAAGTCTGAAAAAAGATTTATTTGCAAGTCTTAAACGCTGATTGCTTAAAATATAGTATAAAAAGTAAATATTTTTAACAAGTGGTTGTTAGAGAGCTAAGAGAAGACAATTCAGATAAATTTAAAGAAATTTTGGCAATTTTCTGTGTGTCTTTTTAGTTTAGTATTAATAAATTAATATTAGACATGATAAATTGTTCATCGAGTTTTCCTAAAAAAGTCTTGCAGTAGGTTTACTTGTTCTTCTCTATTACTCCCAAGTATTCAACAACTGCCACAGTGTAATATTCTATTCCTCTTCTGTAATACCCTGTAAAAAATATACATCATTTGAGTGATAAAATTCATATTCTTTGATATTTTTTCTATCTAATATATTGTCAAATAAACCATTAATTGAATTTTTACATTCACCAAACAAATTTATTACATTTGTGCATAATGCTGGACAGATTTAGGCAGAGAAGTGTGATGGGGTAAACATGGAATTTAACCTCAGATACTTAAAAAAAAGGTAAGAACTATGAATAATAAACTGCATTTGGTATCTTTATTTTTTTTCTAAAAATGTGGCAAAATGAGCCAGTACTTCCTAATGGAAACATATCCAATAAAAGAGGTTAGGACAAGTCCCAGAGATGAGTAAACCAAGACCCTGCAGGAGATTCCCCCCAAATATTTCTCATAGACGTTAAGCAGCCATAATTGCCATCAGATTTGTTCCCTTTTCCAGACTTTGTGTATTGCAAAAAGTCTTTATCTAAGCAATTAATACCATTGTCATTTGCTGGACAATATTAAAAAAAAATTCACACTGTACAATTTCAAATTAGTTTTCATTACTTTATACCGGATTTATTTTGAAAGAGGCTAGACAACAAGATAATTTTATCCAAGACTGAGCAATTAAATTCCTTTGCTTAATTCCCAAGAGATCAAGATAACATCTGCCTGATCAGAGATGCTCTACCAGTAAAATTCCTCACAGGAAACTCATTAATTTATCTAATTCAACATCTAATTTGTTATTAAAATTCTTCTTTACTACTGCTTGATAATTACACCAATGTGGAATTTCTCTCTTGTTTTTGACACAAACAAAACATTATTATATTTGTTAAAAATTGTTGTAAAGTTAGCAATGAGAAAAAACTGTGTATTTTCTTGATGAAACATTTTTTAAATATCTGCAATATTCTTACATCTTTTGGGACTGTATAATTTAAAATGTAAAGACATATATATATATATATATATATATATATATATATATATATATATATATATATATGAATATATATATATATATATATATATATATATATATATATATATATATATATATATATATATATTTAAATTTTGCCTTAAATGAAGGTCAAAGTGCCCTTTTAAATAGGATGCGACAAACCTTCTATTTAATAAGATACATCAAATGGCCGAGTATTACGGTTCTTGGTCTAATAGTTATCTAGTAATGAGCCGGACAGGATTTTCCCCTCTCTTGACAATAACATCTTAATTAAAGGTCACAATGACCTATTTTTAGAGTGAAACACACCTTTTACACAAGATGTACCAGCTGACAAAGTTTGTTAATTTTATGCTTATAGTATAAATATTATGAGCCGGACACGAAAAAGTAAACAGACAGATATATGGACAAACATGAACGCCATAACAAAATATGCCCTGCCTTAAGATGAGCGTATAAAATTATAATTCTCAGACAGATTATTATTTCAAATATCCTCATTCAATTGACAAAATGAAAGCTTTATTACAGCAGAAGAAAAAAATTATGACATCTTAGTGAACCAGTTGCTGCGTAAAAAATCGTCCATTTGACAATTTTGAAGAAGTCAATAGAAATAGCTGTTTAATATTGTTTCTTTACCACTTTAGGGCGTAAAGTCACTATGTATAATAGTTCCTGTAACGAATTCCATTTATAGGGTATGAAATACACTGTAGATTAATTACATGCGTTCAAATGCTTTACCTCACAAAGACCAATCATTTTTCATATGAACGTAATTTGTTAATATGTTTTAAAAATCAAAGCCTAGATTTATATGGCACCACTTCCTATTATTATATTATGACAATGAGCATGAGACTTGATTTGGCAGAATGTTCTTTAAAAACTTGCATTGCTTAATATGAGGAAATATTTGTCCTGTCCTATCTTTTCTCTGTGTCATGATAACAGATCAAAGAGTCCGTTATATATAAAGATTACCTAATATCGAGAGAGAGAGAGAGAGAGAGAGATTACCTTAGGTTTTTAATCTTAGTCGATGTCATCTAGTATAACATAAATTCGATCGTTTTTTTAAAACTCCACAAGAGAATCCGATTCTTTCATTCACTGCTTCATATTCTTTTAGGGTATCAGAATCTGTAACCAAAATTATACATTTATTACGAGATTTTTCAATGAATCATTACATTTCATTGTTATTTAGTAAATGGATTGGTTCCGGTTGACAGTGAAGAATATCGGTACTTCGATTTCATTTTGAGTGAGGAGAAGTCCAACGAACATTATTTTTTAGGTGGCCTTATTAAATAGGCGAGGAAAGAGTAAGCGCGGCTGAGGGAGACAGATGATGTTTACTTGAAAGCATACTGAATAATTTATCTATTTATGAAAAAAAAAAACTTTACACATTAATTGTTTAAACACACACACACAACACACAGGGTAATTATTCTGAGTACCTATTCCGGGCATATTGAATACATGTTAGGTATCAAGGAAACAAAACAAAATTTCAAATTATCAAAACCAGTCCACAAGATAGAGAAATTCGACGTGATTCACCCGTTGGTTACCGACGATTGCTTTTCCTTTTCGTAGAATTTCCCACAACCGTCAACGGACGAGTTCATTGGTTACTGTTGAAAGGTGAAACAGGTTAATCTTTCGTCGGTAACACAGTGTATTGATCTGACTACTCTATTCCAGTTTACACGTACAACAATTTTGGTTTTATTTAAATTTATTATTACAAAGTCATAAATTCTTTCCCTTTCATAGAACTGTTATTAATTTCTCGGGCTGTATTCGATAAAACATAATTCATAAGTTTTACGGATTATCATCGCATGCGATTTTTTGGTAAATTTCTATTTTAAAGGAAATAATAGAAAAGCGAAGATGATGAAAAAAAGAAAAAAATGACTGGAATTTGATGTACCAATTTTAATCGATTTGACGGGTTTTTTTTCCGGGGGGGGGGGGGTCTCATTTAAGAAAGAAACTTAATACTGGTGTAATAGATCAAATTTTGCTATGTATTTAGGATATACATATTACATGTAAGTGAATTGAATAATATAAATAGATGTAGCATATAAAAATACGTTCATGGAAAAGCAATTTGCTTAAAACGGGCGGGTTCAACAGAAAATAATGCTTCCACGGATATGCCTGAAATATACTGAATAAAAATAACTTTTAAAAGACGTGTGTCCATAAAAGAATAATTAATGAAATTTTAAGTTTTGTATAATGTTAAAACGTTACTAAAAATTCTTAACTCTTTCTTATATTTATCAAGCACGTGAAAATACTTGTTAGCCTATTTCTTACTTTAGATTTTGAATAGTAATGACACTTCTTTGTAACTACTTTCTACAGCTTGAGTATTTCTGACATTCTGTCAGTTTAAAATTAGAAAAGCGGCATTTGAGAAAATAATTTTAAAACAGGGCAGTTAGCAGTGTATTTTCTATCTACACAGTTGTTATTATCCCTTGAACCATTATTCATTGCATGTGTGTACTCCGTGATGCGAACAGAACGATGGTTGCGGATTAAATTATATTAATGGGAAAAATCAGCCTTACTACTTCTTGTTATATGGACACTGATAAAAATAACCTCAAGGGTAAGGAATGGATTAACAATTGCTCATTCGACACATCTCGGCTGTTTCATGTCAGTAACGCCGGGAATTATCCGAAGTTATCGAATGCGCAATCAAAAATTCTCGTTACACATTCAGTCTAGATGTCTTCATAATGTGGAAGCTCAGAGATTTAAACAAAACCGCATACTATAGGATTTTAAAAATTCATTTCAGTTGATAATTAATCAATTAAAACTTACAGGAAAATAAATTTTCGATTAAAAAAAATCATTAAGTACATACAATGTTGGTATAATTTAAAAGAAATGCCGGTCCTTTTAGTTAACGTTACGATTTTCCAGTATTAAAGGACCAAAAATATGTATATATATTCACCCTTTTACAGGTTTTTTTTATCATTATTTCTCATTTCTATATCTTGTCTTGTTTAATACATGTATGCTGAACATTTAACTTTTAACATTCAATCATTCTTTAAAACTTAAATACTTTGTACAAATGGCACATGCTTTTTAAGTCAAAATCATATATCTTACCTAGTCCTGAATTGACAGTTTCACTTGAATGCAAAAGATCTTCATCTTCAATACATGTTTTTCTCGTTCTGCAACAAAATGTTTGAATGAGTATTTAACTTCCGCTCCTTTATTTCTGCGCATGTCAAACAGTTATTCTTAATTTGATTGGTGATTTTTGGGGATATAGCCAATCGAATTCGAATACGCTATTGAGGGCAAATATTTCGATTTCCAGTGATATGTTTCAGCCATTCTACAATTATGCCGACGGAATTTTTGTTAATTTTTTTTTTTATTATAAAGAAGATCCCACAAATTGCGACGCACAGTAGACTCCCTTTTTGTAGGAAGCATTGATACTGATGACAAGGACATAGAAGTTACTGTTGACGATCAAAGTAAGTGAATCTAATCTATTTACATACAATAATTACATATTACCTAATGTGAAGATGGTTGTACTATAAACGGCCAGTAGATGGTATTTTAATGTTTGTGAGTGTGGGTGTGAGTGTGTCTGTGTGTGTGAGAGAGAGGGTGTGGGATTGTGTGGGAGGTTGTTTAGGTGTGTGTGTGTGTGTTACAGGGTTTTTTTTTTTCATTAAAGCTTAAAAGAATTGCACACAAAAAAATACCAGTAAAGTTATTCCTTTTCTATCATCTTAACATATAAGTCCATTTTAATTCGAAGTGCACAGTTCAAGTTTCCTATGAAATTATATATTGGCACTCTGCACCACAGACTTTTTATGAGCCTCCACACCTTTTTTGCCTACTGAGTTGACCTTGATTTCAAATTTATTACTTGACAGAAATGTTTGTCAGCTGTTCCTGGGGTGATTGCAATGTATTGATTTTTCCAACAGATTTTCAAATTTCTTGTGTAAAAAAAATGGTAGTTCATGATAAGGATTGAAGTGATATATCGCGATATGAAATTTTTGGCTATACCCATCCCTATTTTTTATACATGAAAAACATGTTCATTGTAAACTAAAACAAGTCATTTTATGTACTGGTAGATATTATTGCCAGGCGCGGATCCAGGAAATTTTTTTCGGGGGGTGGACCCCCCGTCCACCCAATTAAAAAAAAATATTTTCCATCCAAGAAATATATTTAAAAGAAAAAAGAAAAAACAAACAAACAGACCAAAAAAAAAAAAAAAAAGAAAAAGAAAAAACTCAACTCTTTTCCCAAACGTGAAAAACCTATTTCGTGAAGGGGGGGGGGGTTCGTTGACATTTAAAGCTTCATACCTATGACTTTTCATACCCATTTCACATAGATAGCTATGACTTTTCATACCAATCTCACATAGATCCGCGTTTTCGAGGAGGGATCGTGTTTTCGGGGCGGGGGGGGGGGGAGGGGGGGGGGGGCAAGGTCAATTTTACTTGGTATAGTATATATATTCAATAACTCTGCAAATTCCAGGAGTCCCGATCCCCCCCCCCCCTTCTAGATCCGTGCATGATTGCGCAGTGTGATTAGGTCAAGTAATGACATGTGGCCTGTGAAAATGAAGATATTTGCTCTCTGCATGTATATATCATAGAGATATACTACAAATCTATATATAATGTATTGTTTTAAAAAAATGTAAACAGGAGTACTTCTTCCACGACGTTTGTTTTAAATTATCTATTTAAAATGATAAATTAACATCTAAAGCTCTACAATTCTGCTAAGACGATGTCCTAAATTTTGATAATGTGGTGCATCCTGAAGCCTCAAAATTATTTAAGCTTGATCCCTCATGAACTAAAGAGATTTTAATGATAAATTAACATCTAAAGCTCAACAATTTTGCTAAGACGATGTCCTAAATTTTGATAATGTGGTACAGCCTGAAGCCTCAAAATTATTTAAGCTTGATCCCTCATGAACTAAAGAGATTTTAATGAATCGATGAACTATCTAATTTACTTTTACATAAAAAAAAAATATAAATTAAAAGATATCTTACCTTGATGTATAGAGAACGTTCGGAGATTTCAACAGAACACAGGATAATAGAATTTCTGAAGAGTGTAAGTTTTCGCGGGAAATGTTACCATGTTAATCTTATTTTGCATACGATGGGCTGGCTGGCTGAAGCCTGTCATTAATTTCTACCAATGGCAGCACTAGAATCATTTCGACGGTCGCCTTTAACTTGTATAGACAGATGTCCGAAACACTCATCACAGACATCAAAGGGTCAGATTTTCCTAACATTGAATAGCCTGGTACTCCGCTAATAACTGTTACTCTTTCCTCGCATAATTGACATCGCATAAAATGCTACAATCTGAAAGACGTACTTAAAAATATTTTAATAAAAATATATTTGGGTTTAAATAAACGATTTCTCAAGGAATAGGAAATCTTGTTAAGCTAAAACTTTATCATTTACCATCAATGTATAAATATAAAATCAGATTTATCTAAAATAAGTCCTTTAGATAAACGCAGTCTTCTTGTGAGTTAATTAACGAAAACACCGAGAATTATTTTCTGCATTTTAAAATGTACAATGAGTTAAGATCCGCTTTATTTCACACCATAAGAAATAATAAATGAATATTACCCTTGATATTATCCTCCATGAGGACCCATTTGTGGGCCGCCTAAATAACAAACATTTTTAAAGCTTTGCAAAAGTAAATCTAAAATAAAATGAAAAGATTTTGATGATTTTGATGATCATTTCTCTTTCTTCTACAACTCTCTTCCCTCTGCAATATTTTTCTGTTCTTATAAACCATTTCATACCCCGCACTCTAAATATATTTATTTACATTTTTTGTGTAACGCGCATTTTTGTTTACATACTTTGTATATAGGAGAGGACAATCTAACATACAAAAATCTCAGCTAATTACTGATAAAATATGTTGAAACTTTTTTTTTTTTACATGTAAAAGGGATAGGTTAAAATATATAACGTGTAAAATTTTGATAACTGTAAAATTTTACATGTTACTGTTTGATGTGAGGAAAAAAACCTTATGCATTTCTACAGAATTAATGATTGTATTATTTTAATGATTTATTTATTATTAAACACGAGTTTAAATAAGATCCTTTATACTTACGTCTTCTTACAAAACATGTACATACATTTTGCGACACCCGAGAATACAGTAGCGTGAAAGATCTAATTTTTGTTGACGTTCGTTACATACAACTTAAAGTTTCTTTATTAATGTTACATGCCACGTCAAAGCAATTGAGAATTTAATGATCATGCAATTTCAGCATTCTTGCAAGTTTCTAGTCAATTGCTTTCAAAGTTCCATACTCATTGATAAATTCTCTCAAATTACCTAAGTGAATGAAAATAATGGATCATCTATTCGTTTTATAGCTCTACTGATAGTATCAAATACACGGTGTTTTCCCGAGTGGGAGCAAGTTGAAAGGGTTCATTTTCTACGGCTGATAAATATTCACTGTACCAACTTTCTAATTTCCTTGCTGTTGCTATGGGATGGGTAATAGTGAAGTATCTTTGGATCGAAGACTTTTCTTAACATATATTTCTTTATTTACCCGGCATAAAAAGTCATGAAATGACATGACACCCACATAAAATAAGCATGTTTTAATTTGACCGAACAAAAAATACTAGTATCTACACATTTGTTATGAAAATATATATAAATATATATATTTTTAAAAAAAAATGTGAATTTATTGATATAACGATTCAAAAGCTCAACATATGCACCATATTTTATTTTGTACCGGTGAAATCTGAAGAGTTCCTTTCAAAGATCACATATGCATTATATAATTCCAATTAGAAAAATTACATTCTCTAAGTGTCTAGATTTTTCCGTTTCCATGATATGCGCATTTTTCAAGTTTGTATGTTTGAAAAAAAAGTGGGGGAGAGGGGAATATTTGTTGGATAATTTAATACATAGAAATCAGTTTAAAAGAAAAAAAACGTTAGTTCATACACAATAACATTTAATTTATACAATGCTACGATGCCGTTGATATATTGATAATCTTTTAAAACATGAACAATGAAGTCAAACAAGGAGAAAATCTTGTGTTAAAAGTAAAATTAAACACCCTATTCTAATGGAGACATGGCCTCTAACGATAATAAATTCACTGAATAATAATTAGTATGCAAGTTTTGATTAACAGCCCCCCCCCCCCTTCCTGCCCTCCATTCACTTTTAAGTCATGATTCGTGATACTTTTACCAGAGATGGACAATTACTGTATTTATGTGTATCAATGTTACAGATACAAATGTTTTGATCTACCCACCATAGGTCTCGAATCTCTTCTGAATTTTAATTTTAAAACAAACTTCGAATGTATCTGTATTTAGTGTATTTCATGGGCCCGGAGAGTTGACGAGTATTTTCATCTCTCTCTCTCTCTCTCTCTCTCTCTCTCTCTCTCTTCACACTATTTTTAAAATTCAAAATTCAAAATCCGTTGTTGAAAAGTTAAATGTATATCTCGTAATATGAATAGCAATTTTATCCTGTTAAATATATATATATTCATCATGTTAATTAATTTCGCATATTTACATGTAAACATAACAAGTGCTGATTTTGCAAATCTCAACAGAACACACGTAAATGCGATTAAATAGAAGCACATTTTGAAATAGATGTATTTCTCTGGTGAAGCATTAGATCATGAGATGCAAAGTGTACTTTTCATTATACTAAATTGTTGTAAAGTTGTTATTTAGATTGCAAGATCACAATGCTCTAAATATCTATCTCACTGTGACCTCTTATCAAGGAACATTTACTATAGTTCGGGTGAAAAATCCTATCATACCGATGCGCTTTCGCGTACGGTCCCATGTGACAGTGAAATAATGAGGCATTTCAAACACAAAGTGGTTTAATGAAATCCCGTTCTTTCTTCTCGTGATGACTGTTGTAAACGTGCGTGGTGCTTCTCCCCCGAAAGACTATAAATTACGTCCAGTCTATCAAATAACACTTTCTTCTGTAAAGACTGGAAAGTTAATAGTAAAATGTGACGAAACAGAGATATTGAGTTCTCTTTAAAAGTTTTCCAGAAAATAGTCTTTATGTAAAACAATAAATTATAAAATAAATAAATTATATTGAAATATTGACATTTAGTAGTGAATAACCACTAAATGTGCATTGTTGAAAGGAAATGGCTAAAACGCTTATGAAAAATTAAAAATTAACTAAACAAATCGGAAAATCCTGCATATTTTCTAAAACTAAATCAAACGTAGCATTTATATAATATTTTATTCACGGGTATTGAAATTGTCAGAAGAAAAAAAAAATACATGAAATGTTTTCAATTTTTTAAGTGATGCATGCATGTAAACTGGCACACCACGTTTCGGCAAAGCGAATTACCTTTTCACTAAAAATAAGTTACAATT